>NW_020837961.1:6710908-6826671 GCF_003676395.1 Aethalodelphis obliquidens
TGTCCCCTGCATCGGCAGGCGGACTCTCCACCACTGCGCCACCAGGGAAGCCCAACCAATTCTTTAATTTACAAAAAATTCTCTGAAAGTATCCTTTAAGGACTCACACTTAAATATTGAGTTCCATAAATGTGATTTCTATAAAACTTTTTGAGAAAATGTTTGCAGCATTAAGTGAACTGTGCCTATGTAAAATGGAACGACTTGACTTTCAACTGTTCTTCCTTCCTTTTTAACCCCTGGCTGAAACATTATTGAGCCGTAAAATTGGCTCAATGGCTCTGATGAGGGACATAGGAAGAAGAAAGCAAACAGAGCCTAGATGGGCCTTAAATAACACCCTTGAGAGCAGCTCCTGGGGTCCTAACCATGTCTGTTAACCCCAAACTCCAGGTAAATGAAGACCCCGGTGACAGCACTGAATCAGAGGAGGGCCTGGGCCTTGATGATCCGCAATCCATTCATAGACCAGCTGGTGGCCTTTCTAGGAGCGGAGGAAAAGAAGGAGATGATAAAGATGATGATGAAGACGAGAGCGGAGATGACACCTCAGCTGATGATGACAATGGCCCAGGACCCGAAGAGAGGCGAGGAGGGAACTCCAGACTCGGAAGCGGTGAGGACCCCACTGACAGCACACAGTCCACGGAGGATGGTGTCCCACGGGGGGAAGACAGTGCTCAAGACACCACCAGTGAGAGCAGGGACTTTGCCAGTGAGGACGAGGGGCGCAGCAGGCCTGAGGGACGTGACTCCACTCCAGACAGCGAGAGTGCAGAGCAGTGGGTGGGAGGCGACAGTGAGGGAGTCGGTAGCCACGGGGACGGCTCTGAGTTTGATGATGAAGGAATGCAGAGCGAAGACCCCAACACCTTCAGGAGCGAGAGAAGCAATTCCAGAATAAGCAGGGCCAGCATCAGGTCAAAAGATTCGCAAGGGAGCCATGGGCAAGCAAGGACTCAGGGTTCCGGTGAAAGCCCGGCAGTGGGGTATCCCAGTAGGAAATTTTTCAGAACGTCTCGCATCTCGGAGGAAGATGGCAGAGGTGAGCTTCATGATAGCAACACCATGGAAGAAAGCAAGAGTGACTCCCCAGAATACCCCGACTCCAAAGAAGCTGGTCTCAGCCCATCCAGGGAACACAGCGAGAGTGAATCTCAACAAGAGAGCGAGGAGGGTCAGTCCCCAGAAGACAGTCAGAGCGTCCAAGACCCCAGCAGCGAGTCCAGTGAAGAGGGTGACCTGCCTTCTCAAGAAAGCAGTAGTGAATCTCAGGAAGAGGTCGTGCGCGAGTCCAGGGGTGACAACCCCAATAACGTTACCAGTCACTCAGAAGATCAGGACTCCAGTGACTCCAGTGATGAGGACAGCTCGGATAAACCCTCCAGTTCAGAGAGCAGATCCACAGAGGGGCAAACCGACAGCGAATCCAGTGAGAGCCTCAGATCCTCGGAGGAAAGCCCGGAGTCCACCGAAGAGGAGAACAGCTCCAGCCAGGAGGAGCCCTGGTCTCCCAGCGCCTCGTCAGAGAGCCAGAGCCGGGAAAGCCAGGAGGACAGCCCGTCTGAGGAGGAGCAGAGCAGCGATTCTCAGGACAGCAGCAGATCAAAAGAAGAGAGCGACTCAACTGAGAGCACATCAAGCAGCGAGGAAGACATCCAGTCCAGAAACACCGAGATAGAAAGCAGAAGGTTGACAGTCGATGCTTATCACAACAAACCCATCGGAGATCAGGACGACAATGACTGCCAAGACGGCTACTAGCACGGGCGTTCCTGAGTGCCTCTCACAGACACGTGTCTTGGGGGTTGGAGACTAGGGAAATCATGAGAACTGTAATTTATTGACGTTTGTATCAGAAGAATAACCAGAGACCATTCCTTTATGAAAGGAAATACTGGACATTATACTTCTTTCTAGGATGTCACCAAACCATAGAGGTTTCAATAATGGGGTATTTCACTAGAATACCCTCAATGAGACCTGATGCAAGGAAAGATGTGCATTATAGCTTCACAGCTGAAATAGTTCCTAACTCATTAACCTAACACACAGTTACTGAGATTCTGTTAGGTACCAGGCACTGTGCCAGGTGCTGGGGATATAAAGAAGTTAAGACTTATTTCTTGCTCCTGAGGAGCTTATGGAGGGATAAATAAAGTGAAAGAGGGATACGTATGACAGAAGCAAGAATTACTACTATCCAATGAGGTGAGTCCTATAACACAGGTGTGCACAGAACACATGGGAGCACAGAGCGGGGACCAACTTTGCCTTAGAGAATCAGAGAAGGCTTCACAGCAGAAAAGACACTGGACTTGGAGCATTGCATAGGATTTCTCCATTTAAGAAAAGACAGTTCTATTTATTCTTGGTACAGGCAATAGAAAATCCTGTATGAATAAATATTTAGTTTGTGAAAGCACTTTCAAATTATGGCATGGTGAGGTGTTTTGGATAAGCAAAACTTTTTCCATTAATTTATCCTTTTCAATGTTTTTTGTGGTACTCCAGTGAGCATCACCTCCCTGCCCACTGGTGATGATATGGAGGAATGGTTTGGGGAGAGTGGAAAAAGAAAATTCCTCTTTAAATAGACAACTTTCAGCTTACTTTTTTCTAAGACCAGTCTATGTGCAATGTTAGAAAAACTGTTCTCAGAGTCCTTTGCCTGTGTCGCACGTAGCAAAATTGTGTGTATAGAATTCAACTGATTTTTGCCAAATACCCTTTCAAATGTTACCTCAACATAAAATATTTGTTTTGTAATAAAGATAATAATATCCAGAAGAAGTATGTGCTTATTTTTTATAGTGATGTCAATTTTTAGGATATATTTATATGAAACAACTCTTCCTTTAACGCACTGCAAAATAGTCTGTTAGCTGTCTCCCATTAAAACAAAAGATTTTCTTAAATTATTTCCTGAAAATTTAATTTTATGTATACTTCAGGCAGCATTTTGATAAAGTTACTTTGCGTGTTGCTTATGGTATTTCACTAAATATACCTGTTATAGATAAGGTTAAAAAAAGGAAGCAAACTCTCAGCTTTTGTATAAGGCCATGTGGAAAGTTCACGGTGTTTGGGTTTAACATTAGTTCTTCCTGGTCTCTCTGACAGTCATAAGTGTAAACTCTGGAAACTACAGAGATACACATTCCTCACAGTGTATTTCTTTGAAGGAAACTACCTCACCTCAGCACTTCCACTTTTCAAATGTGTTTTCACACAAACTGCCACTAGAGCAAATCAAAATCCCCCTACAAATTCATTCAGAGAATCAAGAAAACTTCCTAACCTTCAGTCTGACCCTTCCTATCCTTCACATAGCTCTGTTCCCTCATAATGTCAAAGCTATGGTCTCTTGCGGAGATAAAATACATATAGTTCTCTAAGCCTCTCCCTTCAGATTTTAATTCAGTAGATCTGGAGTGAACCCCAAGTTCTGTATTTTAAAAAGGATCCCAGGAGATTCTGAAGTAGCCCATCTGCACACCTACATTTGGGTTCTCTGACTCTCTGGATTACTTACCTGGCTTTATTAACCTACAGATTCCTACCAACCTACAGCGTCTTCAGAGGAGAACTGCCCTTGCACAGACCTCCTGGTTGCTTGAGACATAGGTGACCAGGTTCTAGCCACTCCAATGGCCCGCCTCACCACAGGTGATGGTGTGGGATGAGCGCCCAACCCAAGGGAAGTCGGCCAGCAGCCTCAGAGGGGGCGTGTCGCAAAGGCTCTGCCTGAACAATGATGGTGGCTCAGGGTCTCATCTGATTTTCCCTCTCTGTAAATTTGGATATTTAGGGAGAGAGATGTCAGAAAGTGATCTGAACAAAAACAGACGGGAAAATACAGAGAAGCAGGAATAAGGAGAAAGCTTAAGTCCATTAATGGTGGAGCACAAAACTGAAAATGATTGAACTCCTGATGCTGGGGGCAGGAGATCGTAACCCTCTTGCTCTCATGCTTGGATCCTGACTCTCCTATTGCCTATCAGGCCTTCTTGGATGCCTGTGACATTCTTTCCTCTTAATTGCCACCTGTATCCTTACAATACACCCACCTTTCTGACATCTTTTCTCCTTGCCACCAAAAATCCTAATGAAATCAAACTCATGAACTTAGGTCATATAACTTCGGAACACTGGCTAACTTAACAGCTAAGTGGAGGAAGTACTGGACGACATAGGTGGACCTTGGAGAGTGAAAAAGAAAACAGGGGAGAAGCACATTCCAGGCAGAGGGAACAGAGGAGTAGATGTATGGAATTGTTTGTGGCACATTAAGGTATGATGTTCAAAATCTGGTGTCACCAAAGCATTTGGAAGAGAGGAAGAGGGAAGGGAAGTGATAAGAGAAGAGACTGGAAAGGCAGATCGCGATCTAAAGTGAAGGACTCTGAATGCCAAATTGAGGAGAATAAACTTCATTTTTACAGAGTGCCTTTCTGGCACCAGGTTTTCATGTATTATATATCATACATATCACAAACATCTTTCATGGATATTACAAACTCTCTACCCCTTAAAAAATATATAAAAAATAAAGAAGAGCAAATGAGGCCCAGAAAAGCTAAGTTAATTATTCTAGTTTAAAATCCAAGAAAGGACAGAGCCTGCTTCCATTACAGTTTGATGATGAACCACTGAAAGTTTCAAGCAGTGGAGTAAGATTCATGAGTATACGATTATGGCCTTATCTGCTTGAAATATAAGTAAAGGAAATGCTATATTCTCTGCTTGTTCTCAGCATGGAAAGAACCCAAGAGCCTCTCAGTCATTTTCCGATGGCTTATTTTCCTAGACCTGTCCCTTTCAGTGGAGAAATGCATTCTTATTTCGCACAAAGTTTCCCATGTAGATCTATGTCACAGTGAAGATTACTACTGAAGATTTTGTACAAGGAAATATCATAGTGATGCTGGAGAAGCTAGCAATATTTTGTCCAAAAAAGGAAGCTTATACTGAAGTCTTTAGGAAACATGGCTTCATATGCAGAACTCATTCAGCCTGGAAGCCACTGATTCTACTACAAAGCATTAGACACTGTGGCTTGTACTGCTGACCCTGCTGGTAATGACTCCGGAGGCTGCCGGTAACACTGGTACTATTACAATAACCCCGGTCCTGCTGATCCCAGCTGTCACTGCTGCCAGAGACCCTTCTCCACGGACCCTGCTGGGTTATATCACTAGCTTTCCATTCCAAGTTTGTGGCAGATGCATAAACCTGTCAGAGCCTATACTAAGTGCCCATGCAATAGTTACAGGGGGCCCTGGAGAGAAAGTATCTTGCATTTTCAGTTTCAATATCACAAGGTGAATTTTGTCTCTCATCCAAACGTATAAGGAGGTAATATATGTAAGAAGGTGCTTCAGATGCCGCGTGAGCAAAAAGATTGAAAAACATCCCGCTGATGGAGAGAAGGTCCGTGTCCGTGCCAAAAGGAGGAGCGGCATTAATGTCATGAGAATGACCAAGTCAACCACCAAGGCTCTGGTTGTGATTCATGTTGCTGAAGATGGGCAAAGTAACACTAATACCAAGGGGAATGCGTGGACCACCAAGGAATTCTTTTTTTTTTTTAATTAACAATAATTTTATTTGTTTACTTTCACCTATGCCAGCACACCAAGGAATTCTTACAGGGAGCAAAGGAGCTTTGAAATACGAGGGAACGAACATCATAGAGCATCACTATGCCCCAGGTCCTGTGCTAGGTGTCCGCCTTGGGCCAGAGCTCCAGGAATTCCATTGGTGGGTCCCAGAGAGAGGGATGAGTGATTTCATCTATACTTTCCCAGGCTTCTGTGGAAGACAGAATCAAGACACTCTGAAACTGGGCTTCATGCGGGAAGGTGTTTCTAACGCCCCTAAAATTAGTTGCTAAATCGTTGATATATTTGAGCAGAGGATCCACGATTTTCATCAGATTCTCAAAGGAGTCCATGACTAGGCTGCCAGAATCTATTCAATTAAATAAAAGAAATAGCACTGACAGTCATATAAGATCTGTCTGAACATTGTTCTGTGGAACTACTGTGTTCTGGAAGAGCCCAGGTCAGTGCTGAGGACTCGTGTTGAGGGGATTAGCATGATTCGTATTACATGCATCCCGTGCTGTGCATCCCTTGCATATCATAGCTAAAGCTCGTATAAAGGAAGATAGTATATCATAAACTATCTTTCTGATCAAATGAATACAAATTCTAAACTTCTTAAATGTTGGTATAGGACACATAATGAAAATAAATTTTCTCAAAGTAAACTTTTAAACCATATAGTTCCTTTGCATCCCAGGTATATTTAGATTCTGGACTGGATGTAGATGGTGTAGAAATTGAGATGTACCCCCAACATCCATGTCCCTCTTCTTTGTATTAGTAATAAAAGTCTTTGGTTTTCAGTTGAGCACGTGGCTGCCGAGATGGAGCCTCCATTTCCCAAACTTCCCTGCAGCTGGGCACGCACATGTGGCTAAGTTCTGGCCAACAGCATGCGAGCAGAAGTGATGCGCTTGGCCTCTTTCCTTTCCTCTCCTCTGTCCCCATTGGCTAGAAATTGGCAACTTTAGAAATAGTTTCCTTTACCAAAAGGTACCCTCCTCCTCGTTGTTTCATGAGAGAGAAATAAACTTCAATATTGTTTAATCCACCGTATTTTGGAATTTCCACATTACAGCAGCTTAATCTACATTAATATATGTATATATTCAGAGACTATATAATTTAGAGTTCTCACCAGAAACACTGAGTTAGCTTTCCTTTATTTTATTTTACTTTTAAAAAGATCCATACTTTTGACCAGATTTAATAGCTTTATTTATTTTTTGGCAGCCTTGGGTCTTCCTTGCTGCACACGGGCTTTCTCTAGTTGCGGCGAGTGGGGGCTTCTCTTCGTTGCGGTGCGCGGGCTTCTCACTGCGGTCGCTTCTCTTGTTGCGGAGCACAGGCTCCAGGCGCGCGGGCTTCAGTAGTTGTGGTGCGTGCGGACTCAGTAGCTGTGGCTCGCGGGGTCTAGAGCGCAGGCTCAGTAGTTGTGGCACACGGGCTTAGTTGCTCCATGGAATGTGAGATCTTCCCGGACCAGGGCTCGAACCGGTGTCCCCTGCATTGGCAGGCAGATTCTTAACCACTGCGCCACCAGGGAAGTCTCACTTTCCTTTATTTAATAATTGAAGAAAACATGTTCTCCAACTGTGCTCTCAGAATATCGTTATGCATCCTCAGTAGGTTTTAGTATTAGTTAGATTAGATTAACTTTTAGACTGTGAATTTACTGTTAAAGTGAATGGAATATTTAGCTTTTGAAAATATGGGTAATGAAGAGAATGTCCCAGTACATAATCTATTCTTTGGGAATAAATAGAAATTTTATCATTTCACGAAACTGCTAGGTACCATTTGGTAAATTTCTACATCTAGGGCTGAAATTATTGGTCAGAATTTCAAGTTGAGACATTGATTACTCAAGTGCAATTTGCAAATCTGGCTGTTATTAATGAATATAATGAAATTGAGGCAAGGCTGTAAACTTGCTTCTATTCCATTGTACACTGTCTGATAGCACTGGTTCTCAGCCCTGGTGCACGTCACCTGAGGAGTTTTTTTTTTTTTTTTTAAGTCTTTACTCAGGCTCCACCCCAGAGAATCCTATTTAATTGGTCTGGGGTTAGGCTTCAGCACTGGTATTTTTTTAAAGTCTTCAGCAGTTCCAAAGCATAGCCAGCATTGAGAACTCTGATATAATATAGTGGTTAATTCTGCAAACGTTTGGCCACTCTTTGGTCCCAGGCATAGGTCTCATTTTGGAAGGAAAACACTAATCAAATTCTGACCCTATTTAATATGATGAGTTGAATGCTTATGTCAATTACACAGGCTTGTCTGCTTCCTCTACCAGCACATAAATGGACCCAACATTTGAGTGACTAGAGCACTTAGCTCTCATCAGCTCCCGGACAGTGACTAGTTAAGACGTAATCAGTCATCAGAAAAAATGTAAGGCTCTTTTTGCTTTTTGGTAAACTGCCCACCCCAAGGCCATTCAGAGCGTAGGATCTCTGAGGTTTGCTCTAGTTGGCTTTCTATCAGCATCTGAATTGTCATCAAAATAAATCTTACTTAAGCTCGTGAATGGTTTCCCTCTGTCCTTGCACCACAGTACCACAGATGGAAGAGATTATAGCAGGAGAAACATCTACAGACTGTAGGTCTCATGGTCAGACACACAAAACAGCCTGGCTTTCCCTTTTCTTTGGTACAGATCATGACTATTATTTTAAGCAACTGAATATAAACGTAGTGTTTGGTTAGAGACCTTATTGTGTAACTGATATGAAAGAGACCATTACCATCCTTTCACATAACACAGGTCATTCTTTATGAATTGTACATCTAGCAGATTGTCTGGAAGTCCCCCATGGGGAAGAAGGGAACTAGCAGAAGGGAGGGTGCAGGAAGTCTGTCTGGGACGTTGTCGCTGGGACCACATCCACACTCCACCCCACACAGAACTTCAAAGCTGTCTCGTCTCCTTCCTGGAGTGGGTGATTCCCTACTCCCATCCTATTCCCCCACTCCCACTGTCAATACAAGTTATGGCAATAAATAGGGAGCTTACATAGGTAGAGAAAGGACAAACTCTGCTATGCTTTAAAATGGTGACAATATTACTAAGAGAAAGGTTTTCTTTTGTCCTTTAGATGTTTCCACTCTGAGGATGGACCTCAAAGTACACTGTCCTTTATCCTGCTTTATTCAGGACTTAAAGGATGTGAATTACTCTCCCTACTTGTCTCTGTTCCAGCTTCACTAAGGGGGAAATTTGAAGGAGTCAAATGACTCCAGGGGATGAAAAAGGACTAAAATTATGAGGAGGTAAAAGGAGAGGAGAAAGAGGAAGACAGAGAAGGGAGACCAGAGAGAAGGGACCCCCTTATGCCCATGGGAATTGGATTCTATATGGGTTGATAAGTATCTTGAAAGGCAAAGTAGAGAACTGTTTTCGCTGTCCTTCAGAAATTGGATGTGTGCTTGAAGGGGTAATGTTAATCTTTTTTTATGGGAGTGGACCGTACCTTCCTGACTTCTCAAATACTAAGGAGAGAAGTAAGGGGGGCACAGTAAGTCGGAGAGATTATGGCGTCTTGAAATATGGTCCACTTGAGGTCAGAAGCCGAAAGAAGGTCCTACACAAGAGAATGAGACAGGATGCTTTGAACCTTGGCCAAAACTAGGTTCATGAGGTTCAGAATCTGATATAGAGCAGGGGAACCATAGAGATGATGTAAAAGTTTACCATCCTCTAGAAATTCACCCTAACACGATTTAAACATGATGAGTTCCGTCAAGGGATGTATAGTTTGACCTCCTGGCCACCACTCAGTAAGCATGCATATCTTTTCCATAGTTGCAGTTACAGTGACTTTTTTTTTTTTTTTTTGCGGTACGCGGGCCTCTCACCGCCGCGGCCTCTTCCGTTGCGGAGCACAGGCTCCGGACGCGCAGGCTCAGCGGCCATGGCTCACGGGCCCAGCCGCTCCGCAGCATGTGGGATCTTCCCGGACCGGGGCACGAACCCGTGTCCCCAGCATCGGCAGGCGGACTCTCAACCACTGCGCCACCAGGGAAGCCCTACAGTGATTTTTAATTTTCTCACTTCACCTATTTTTTTATGTTTTACAGTTTCAAGTTATCATATCTTTCTTCTTTTTTCTTTTTACTATTTGAAATGAAGCAATGAACAGCGTTATGCAAATATCATTTGCTACTTATCAACCTTAGATTGATTATCCACTTTAAATTCATCCATTACCAAGAACAGCCATGAAAATTTTTTCCCTACGGCAAGACACCTTCTAATTTAACTACACGTATTCTTCCACCCAGTCTGAACGGAGAGTTATATGTGTCTTTTTAACCTCCCTCTATTGAAATACACGTTCAACGAGGCTATAATGCTTGATTTAATATTGGTAATTTAATGACACCAACTAGAGTAAAAATGTAAATTACCCCGAGAAGAGCAATTCCTAAACTGAAGCCTTTCCAGGCTTCAAGTGAAAGAGTCATAATGTAATAGCATTATGACCTAAAAGATAAGAATTATCATTAAACACAACTGGGATTTATCTACATTTCTTTAAGAACAAGATTCTTTAAGAAAGCTTCAAATCCTGAAGTTCAAGAATATCTGGGTAGTCCCACTCTGTAACTTCTCTAACTCCCAGCAGGTGGCAGTGTTGCTCGCTGCTGTGGTCCCCGAGAGGCCAGAAGAGTCTGGAATTCAGAGCACAGGTGGATGGGTTAACCCTGGACAGAAATGCGGGCAGCTCTAGCATTAGAGCTAGATGATGAGTGTGAGAAGTTGACTTGATGATGTAGGGCATTTTGAACGGGCTTGGAAGGTCCAGTAGGATTTTGGGGGCAGATTAGAATATAGGTCAGGAAAGATTTTAATTTAGATTTAATATTCTCAGATTAACAGCTCAGTAAATTGCCTTAAATTTTGAAACTTAATTTTCTTAGAACCAGCTCTAAACTGGCTTATTTCTCCTGGCTGAAGCACATAGTAAATCTTATAACCTTAAAAGGAACCGAAGAGACAATTTTCTTTCCAGGAGGATTAGTTCTACTTCTGACAATTTTCCCTATGCCCAACGTCACAAACCATACCTGAATCATAAAGATATTTAACACTCAGAGGAGATACTAATAAGGTCCCTTTAAATATTGAAAATATAATGAAGTCAGGCTTCAGTCCAAATATTCTACCTTTTTCCTTGCATAAATACAGACAGTGTGCAGGACCAAACTGAGTTCTAGATATGAGTCCAATTTTGCTCTGCTGAACTAGTCACTTCTCTGAACCTCTGTTTTTAGTTTATTTAAGAAACATTACCCATATTACTGATACTAGACAACCAATAAGAGATAGAAACGGATCCTAACTAGATAGACTGTGTAGATATACTACATGCTCTACTTATTCTCCTAAAGTTCAAGAAATAACTGATACTGTCACTGTTGCACTAAAAGATCTTGTGGGTTAGCAGAGCAAAGGCACTAATTTTTAAGGAACTTAATCCAATGCTCTATTCCACTAAAAAGGCACTGAGCTATCTTGAGCAACTGACTTGCCTCTACATCATAATTTCCTAGTTCACAGTCTGTAAAATCCAAGTGTGTGCCTTGTGAAATCTTGGCTGATATCCAGCAAGGGTTACATATTCAGCCCCTCCTTCAATAAGCATTAAGTCCCTAGCAAGCTGGGGAGGATTTGTTCTCAATATGCCTATGTCCCTTTGGTTCAAAACACTCTCTTTTTCTCCTTCACTCTTTTGCTCCTCCGGATTGTTTTATATCCTACGTTGGCTCGCTTGGAGGTGAGATTACTGACTTACACCTCAATCTAGTCCCCCATTTTTCCTTTAAACTTCTCTTCCACTTTCTGCCCTGTCCCTTCCCATCCTATACAGTGTATTCATTTTTTTGTTGCCACAATAAATACTTGGGGACAGAGGTAATTTTTAATTATTTGAAGGGACCTGTTTTAGAAGCAGAAATTTAAAAATCTCCGAGTGTATAAGTTATCTATCGCTGAGTGACAGATCACCTCCAAAATGTAGTGACTTACCACAAAATAGTTACTATCTAACAGTTTCTGTGGGCCATGACCCTCAGCTTGATGTAGCTGGGTCCTCTCTTTTGGGGGCTCTCATGGACTGCAGTAAAGGTATGTTGTGATCAACTCAAGTCTCAACTAGGGAAGGATGTGCTTCAAGCTCACTCGTGTGGGGACTGGTAGTTTTCAGTCCCTCACAGGTCGTTGCATGAAAGCCTCAGCTCCTCGCTGGCTGCTGGCTGGAGGTCACCCTCAGTTCCCTGCCATGCAGGCCTCTTTAAAGGGAAGCTCATAACCTGGCCGTTGGTTTCCATCAGAGAGCGCAAGTAAGAGAGAGTGAGCAAAAGTCACGGTCTCATAACCTAACCTCAGAAGTGATATACCCGTCACTTTTGCTGTAGTCTCTCTGTTGAAAGCAGGCCGTTTGAGCCAGTTCACACTCAGGGGAAGAGGGTCACACAGGCCATGAATGTCCGAAGGTAAGTTTCAGTGGGACCACCTTAGAATTCTGCCCTACACCTAGCACATGCTACATAATGATTAAGAATAAGGAGGTTACAATTCGAATGGGATGTCTGAGAAATTGTATTTAGAAAGAAATTTGCGTATTCCTATTTTTTTGTCCACACGTGTATACATTTGTGTGCTTAGGCAGGGAAAAAGCAAGCTGTATTCAGCAGGCAATAGAGAGCTCATAACAAACATTCCAAATTGTACACCCTCTGCATCTTGTTTCCCTCCTACATCTGTGCCCTCCCTCTCCTTACTCTGAGAGATTACTTTTTCTTCTACTCTGAGAGGAAAATAGAAATCAGCCAGCAAAATCTCCCTCGTCAATCAATCCCCGAATCTACAAGCATTTTCTTTCTTTTTTTTGTTTAACATCTTTATTGGAGTATAATTGCTTTACAATGGTGTGTTAGTTTCTGCTTTATAACAAGGTGAATCAGTTATACATATACATATATCCCCATATCCCCTCCCTCTTGCGTCTTCCTCCCACCCTCCCTATCCCACCCCTCTAGGTGGTCACAAAGCACGGAGCTGATCTCCCTGTGCTATGCAGCTGCTTCCCACTAGCTATCTATTTTACATTTGGTAGTGTATATATGTCCATGCCTCTCTCTCGCTTCATCCCAGCTTATCCTTCCCCTCCCCGTATCCTCAAGTCCATTCTCTAGTAGGTCTGTGTCTTATTCCCATCTTGCCCCTAGGTTCTTCATGACCATATGTTTTTTTTTTAGGTTCCATATATATGTGTTAGCTTACGGTATTTGTTTTTCTCTTTCTGACTTACTCCACTCTGTATGACAGACTCTAGGTGCATCCACCTCACTACAAATAACTCAATTTCATTTCTCTTTATGGTTGAGTAATATTCCATTGTGTATATGTGCCACATCTTCTTTATCCATTCATCTGTCCATGGACACTTAGCTTGCTTCCATGTCCTGGCTATTGTAAACAGAGCTGCAATGAACATTTTGGTACATGACTCTTTTTGAATTATGGTTTTCTCAGGGTATATGCCCAGTAGTGGGATTGCTGGGTCGTACGTTAGTTCTATTTTTAGTTTTTTAAGGAACCTCCATACTGTTCTCCATAGTGGCTGTATCAATTTACATTCCCACCAACAGTGCAAGAAAGCATTTTTCTTCTCTTGTGTTTCCTTCCTAGAGAAATTCCTTTAGCATTTGTTGTAAAGCTGGTTTGGTGGTGCTGAATTCTCTTAGCTTTTGCTTGTCTGTAAAGCTTTTGATTTCTCCATCGAATCTGAATGAGATCCTTGCAGGGTAGAGTAATCTTGGTTGTAGGTTGTTTCCTTTCATCACTTTAAATATATCGTGCCACTCCCTTCTGGCTTGTAGAGTTTCTGCTGAGAAATCAGCTGTTAACCTTATGGGAGTTGCCTTGTATGTTATTTGTTGTTTTTCCCTTGTTGCTTTCAATAATTTTTCTTTGTCTTTAATTTTTGTCATTTTGATTACTATGTGTCTCTGCGTGTTTCTCCTTGGGTTTATCCTGTCTGGGGCTCTCTGCGCTTCCTGGACTTGAGTGGTTATTTCCTTTCTCATGTTAGGGAAGTTTTCAACTATACTCTCTTCAAATATTTTCTCGGGTCCTTTCTTTTCTCTCCTGGGACCCCTATAATTCGAATGTTGCTGAGGCTACCTAAGAGGCTTCTGCAAGCTTCCTGATGGGAGGGACTGGTGGTGGGTAGAGCTGTGTGTTGCTCAGGTGATCAGGGCTCAGTAAAACTTTAATCTGATTGTCTGTTGATGGGTGGGGCTGAGTTCCCTCCCTGTTGGTTGTTTGGCCTGAGGTGACCCAGCACTGGAGCCTACCCAGGTCTCTAGTGGGGCTAATGGCGGACTCTGGGAGGGCTCACTCCAAGGAGTACTTCCCAGAACTTCTGCTGCCAGTATCCTTGTTCCCATGGTGAGCCACAGCCACCGTCTGCCTCTGCAGGAGGCCGTCCAACACAGGCAGGTAGGTCTGGTTCAGTCTCCCCTGGGGTCACGGCTCCTTCCCCGTGGGTCCCGATGCACACACTACTTTGTGTGTGCCCTCCAAGGGTTGAGTCTCTGTTTCCCCCAGTCCTGTCAAAGTCCTGCAATCAAATCCCACTAGCCTTCAAAGTCTGATTCTCTAGGAATTCCTCCTCCCGTTGCTGGACCCCCAGGTTGGGAAGCCTGATGTGGGGCTCAGAACCTTCACTCCAATTGGTGCACTTCTGTGATATAAGTGTTGTCCAGTTTGTGAGTCGTCCATCCAGCAGTTATGGGATTTGATTTTATTGTGATTGTGCCCCTCCTACCATCTCATTGTGGCTTCTCTGGATGTGGGGTATCTTTTTTGGTGAGTTCCAGTGTCTTCCTGCCGATGATTGTTCAGCAGTTAGTTGTGATTCTGGTGCTCTCGCAAGAGGGACTGAGCACACGTCCTTCTACTCCGCCATGTTGAACCACATCTCCTGTACCACATCTTCTTTATCCATTACTCTGTCAATGGACATTTAGGTTGCTTCCATATCCTGGCTATTGTAAATAGTGCTGCAATGAACATTGGGGCACATGTATATTTTCAAATTATGGTTTTCTCCAGATATATGCCCAGGAATGGGATTCTGGATCATATGGTAGCTCTATTTTTAGTTTTTTAAGGAACTTCCATACGGTTCTCCATAATGGTTGTACCAATTTACATTCCCACCAAAAGTGTAGGAGGGTGCCCTTTTCTCCACACCCTCTCCAGCAATTATTGTTTTTTGAAGGGCTGCTTTAGTTGGCAAGGAAGATTCCGAGAGATTTGGTGGTTTTAGCATTCTCAACGTGGTCTGTTCCTGCCCAAATACTCGCATACTGTTTCAGAATTCCGTTTTTCCCCAACCAAGGCCTTTACCTTAGTGTAACTTGAGATGATTACTATTTAATTGGTTTTGCAAACTCGGCAATCTGTACAATCAGGTCTTGGTTAAGATCCTTAGCTATGTCTTTCTTACGGCTACATGAGACAAAGATTTTATTCAAGGACATTATAGAGAATTTTAGGTTCTCTCCCTAAACCTTGATTTGGATGTTTAAGACTTTAAGTTTAGGGACTTCCCTGGTGGCACAGTGGTTAAGACTCCACGCTCCCATTGGAAGGGGCCCGGGTTCACTCCCTGGTCAGGGAACTAAATCCCACACGCATGCCTCAACTAAGAGTTCCCATGCCACAACTAAGGAGCCCACCTGCCACAACTAGGGTTTCAGAAAGATGAGAACATGAACTTCCCTCTCACATTTCCACTTTGTACTTCTACTTTATATATATAAAGATTACTTTACACTTCTAGCCAAATGAAGTGATGTTTATGAAAGGATAGATTAATTGGGAAATTCATGAATTGCATTTTGTTTTATCATCCAATGCATCAATATTTGTGACACTGCTTAATCAATCAATGTGATAAACCATATTAACAAACTGAAGGATAAAAATCATATTATCATCTTAATAGATGCAGAAAAAGCTTTCAACAAATTTCAACACCCATTTATGATAAAAAATCCTCTAGAAAGTAGGCATAGAGGGAACTTACCTCAACATAATAAAGGCCATATATGACAAACCCACAGTCAACATTGTTCTAAATGGTGAAAAACTGAAACTATTTCCACTAAGATAAGGGACAAGACAAGGTTGCGCACTCTCACCACTATTATTCCACATAGTTTGGGAAGTTATAGCCACAGCAATCAGAGAAGAAAAAGAAATAAAAGGAATACAAATTGGAAAAGAAGAAGTAAAGCTGTCACTCTTTGCAGATGACATGATACTACATATAGAGAATCCTAAAGATGCTACCAGAAAACTACTAGAGCTAATCAATGAATTTGGTAAAGTTTCAGGATACAAAATTAATGCACAGAAATCTCTTGCATTCCTATGCACTAATGATGAAACATCTGAAAGAGAAATTAAGGAAGCACTCCCACTTACCATTGCAACAAAAAGAATAAAATACCTAGGAATAAACCTACTTAAGGAGACAAAAGACCTGTATGCAGAAAACTATAGGACACTGATGAAAGAAATTAAAGATGATACCAACAGACGGAGAGATATACCATGTTCTTGGATTGAAAGAATCAACATTGTGAAAATGACTCTACTACCCAAAGCAATCTACAGATTCAATGCAATCCCTATCAAACTACCAGTGGCATTTTTCACAGAAGTAGAGCAAAAAATTTCACAATTTGTATGGAAACACAAAAGACCCCAAAAGGACAAAGCAATCTTGAGAAAGAAAAATGGAGCTGGAGAAATCAGGATCCCTGACTTCAGGTTATACTACAAAGAAAGCTACAGTAATCAAGACAGTATGGTACTGGCACAAAAACAGAAATATAGATCAATGGAACAGGATAGAAAGCCCAGAGATAAACCCATGCACATATGGTCACTTTATTTTTGATAAAGGAGGCAAGAATACACAATAGAGAAAAGACAACCTCTTCAGTAAGTGGTGCTGGCAAAACTGGACAGCTACATGTAAAAGGATGAAATTAGAACACTCCCTAACACCATACACAAAAATAAACTCAAAATGGATTAAAGACCTAAATGTAAGGCCAGACACTATCAAACTCGCAGAGGAAAACATAGGCAGAACACTCTATGACATACATCACAGCAAGATCCTTTTTGACCCAGCTCCTAGAGAAATGGAAATAAAAACAAAAATAAACAAATGGGACCTATGAAACTTCAAAGCTTTTGCACAGCAAAGGAAACCATAAACAAGACAAAAAGACAACTCTCAGAATGGGAGGGAGAAAACATTTGCAAATGAAGCAACTGACAAAGGATTCATCTCCAAAATTTACAAGCAACACATGCAGTTCAATAAGAAAAAAACAAACAACCCAATCCAAAAATGGGCAGAAGACCTAAATAGACATTTCTCCAAAGAAGATATACAGATTGCCAACAAACACATGAAAGAATGCTCAACATCACTAATCATTAGAGAAATGCAAATCAAGACTACAATGAGGTATCACCTCACACAAATCAGAATAGCCATCATCAAAAAATCTACAAACAATAAATGCTGGAAAGGGTGTGGAGAAAAGGGAATCCTCTTGCACAGTTGGTGGGAATGTAAATTGATACAGCCACTATGGAGGACAGTATGGAGGTTCCTTAAAAAACTACAAATAGAACTACCATATGACCCAGCAATCCCATTACTGGGCATATACCCTGAGAAAACCATAATTCAAAAAGAGTCATGTAGCCCAATGTTCACTGCAGGTCTATTTACAATAACCAGGACATGGAATCAACCTAAATGTCCATCAACAGGTGAATAGATAAAGAAGATGTGGCACATATATACAATGGAATATTACTCAGCCATAAAAAGAAGCGAAACTGAGTTATTTGTAGTGAGGTGGATGGACCTAGAGTCTGTCATACAGAGTGAAGTAAGTCAGAAAGAGAAAAACAAATACCACACGCTAACACATATATATGGAATCTAAAAAAATAAAAGGTTCTGAAGAAACGAGGGGCAGGACAGGAATAAAGACACAGACATAGAGAATGGACTTGAGGACACGGGGAGGGGGAAGGGTAAGCTGGGACGAAGTGAGAGAGTGGCATGGACTTATATATATTACCAAATGTAAAATAGATAGCTAATGGGAAGTAGCACATAGAACAGGGAGTTCAGCTCGGTGCTTTGTGTCCACCTAGAGGGGTGGGATGGGGATGGTGGGACGGAGACTCAAGGGGGAGGAGATATGGTGATATATGTATATGTATAACTGATTCACTTTGTTATAAAGCAGAAACTAACACACCATTGTAAAGCAATTATACTCCAATAAAGACGTTAAAAAAAATTTTGTGACACTGCTTAGAACACTTATATTATCCTACCCAGTCATAACATAAAAACACTGAGCATAAAAAATGTATAATAGAAATTCTGCCAAACTTATTCTCACTTTGCTATTGAGTTGTATAAGTTTTATATATTTTTTAGATATTAACCCCTTATCAGATATATGGTTTGCAAATATTTTCTATCATTCTGTAGGTTGCCTTTCAATTTTTTTATTTTTTCCTTTGCTGTGCAGAATCTCTCTAGTTTCATGTAGTCCCACTTGTTTATTTTAACTTTTGTTGCCTGTGCTTTTGAGATCTTATCCTAGACGTCATTGCCAAGACCAATGTCAAGGAGATTACCCCCAATCATTTCTTCCAGGAGTTTTATTGTTTCAGGTCTTACATTTAAGTCTTTAATCCATTTCAAGTTAATTTTTGTGCGTAGTATAAGATAGGGGTTTAGTTTCATTCTTTTGCATGTGAATATCCGGTTTTCCTAGCATGATTTATTGAAGAGACTATCCTTTCCCCATTGTGTGTTCTTGCTGCCCTTGCCAAAAGTTAGTTTGCCCATACATCCAAGGGTTTATTTCTGGACTCTTTTTTCTATTCCACTAGTCTATGTGTCTGTTTTTATGCCAAAACTGTACTGTTTTGATTGCTATAGCCTTGTAATATAGTTTGAAATTAGGAAGTATAATGCCTCCAGCTTTACTTTTCTTTCTCAAGAGTGCTTTGGCTAATTGGTGTCTTTTGTGGTCCAACACAAATTTTAGGATTATTTGTTCTATTTTTGCAAAAAATGCCATCGGGATTTTGATAGAGATTTTGTAGATTGCTTTAGGTAGTATCGACATTTTAACATTAATTCTTTCAATCTATGGGCACAGAATATCTTTCCATTTATTCGAGCCTTCTTTACTTACTTTCATCAATGTCCTATAGCTTTCAGTGTATAGGTCTTTCACCTCCTTGGTTAAAATTATTCCCAAGTATTTTATTATTTTTGATGCTACTAAAAATGGTATAATTTGTCGATATTAATACAGACATTCCAGCTTTCTTATGCTTAGTGTTTCATGGTATATCTAGTTTTCCATCCTTTTATTTTTAACCTATGTCTTTATATTTGAAGAGAATATCTTAAGAACAGCATATAGTTGGATATGCTTCTCTGCTTTTTAACTGGTTGTCTAGTATATCTACATTTAATATAATAATTCATATGCTTAGGCTTAAGTCTACCATCTCACTATTTGTTTTCTATTGTCCCAACTATCTTTTTTTCCTTTTCCATATTTTCCTGTCTTCTTTTTTTTAATTTTTAAAATTTATTTATTTATTTATTTATTTATTTATTTATTTTTGGCTGTGTTGGGTCTTTGTTGCTACGTGTGGGCTTTCTCTAGTTGTGGCGAGTGGGGGTTACTCTTTGCTGTGGTGCACGGGTTTCTCATAGCAGTGGCTTCTCTGTTGTGGAGCATGGGCTCTAGGCGTGTGGGCTTCAGTAGTTGTGGCATGCGGGTTCAGTAGTTGTGTCTCGTGGGCTCTAGAGCACAGACTCTGTAGCTGTGGCACACAGGCTTAGTTGCTCCGCGGCATGTGGGATCTTCCCAGATCAGGGCTCAAACCCATGTCCCCTGCGTTGGCATGTGGATTCTTAACCACTGCACCACCAAGGAAGCCCTCCTGTCTTTTTTTTAATTGAGCATTTCTTAGTATTACATTTTAATCTCCTCTTTTGGCATATGATCTCACTGTTTTATTTCTTTAATGGGTACTTTGGGGATTACAATATGCATCCTTAACCTATTACAGTACACCTGGAATTGATAGAATAACACTTTATATATAACGTAAAAAGCATATATAAATGTACTTCCATTTCCCTCTCCCCTCTTTTGTGCGTTTGTCATGTATCTTACTTCTACACATTACAAATTCCACAACACATTATCACTCATGTTTCAAATAATTCGTTTCTTTTTAAAGAAGTCAAGGAAGTAGAAAAATGTTTAGTGTTCTTTATTCATTCATGTAGATTTGAGTTTCTATCTGGTATAATTTCCCTTTAATCTGAATAAGTTTATTTAACATTTCTTGTAGTGCAGGTCATCACTACGGTTATCTGAAAATATCTTCACTGGAGTTAAGTTTTCATGAAAAATTTTGCTTGCTTTAAATTCTAAATTCATAGTTTATTCCTAATTTAGCATTTAAAAACTACCATTCCATTGTTTTCTGGCTTGTATTGCTTCTGATGAGAACGCAGTGGTTATTGTATTGTTACTTTCCTGTATGTCATACGTCTTTTTCTTCGGAATGTTTTGAATTTTTTATTTTTAGTTTGGTTTAAAGCAATTGTACTACAATATGCCTAGGTGGTTTTCTTTCTGTTTATCCTGTTTGTGGCTCATTCCTCCATCATGGTCAGAATGGGAAGTTGAGATTTTCAAAACTGTTTTAAAATGTTCAGTTCTTGCTGAGGAGATGAATAGATGTCCTCAGAGACACTAGTTATTTGGTGATGCACAATATTCTCTGTGTTTTTTAATTTTTTATTAAATTTGGGAATTTCTTTTACTATTATTTCTTTTAACATATTTTTTTTCCTGCCAAAAGTTCTCTTCTACCTCTGGGACTTCTATTCCACGAATATTAGATGACTTTACAATACCCTGCAGGTCACTGAAGCTCCTTTCTTTTTTTTTTTTTCAGCCAATCTTTCTTTATTGTGTGTGTTTCAGTTTGCAAAGTTTCTATTTAACCTGTCTTCAAAGTCTTTTCTTTTGTAGTATCCAATCTGCTGATTTCGCCCAATTCAGCAAATATCTTTAAATTTCAGGTATTTTTTAGTTCTATAATTGTCATGTGCTTTCCTGGCTCTCTTTTAGTTTCCATTTATTTACTGAGATCCCACATCTGTTTACTCATTTATTTATCTTTGTCTTTAGATTATTGGCCTTTTTTATAACAGTTGCCTGAAGTCCTTGTCTGCTAATTCCGACACGTCTGTCATCTCTGGGTCTGTTTCTACTGCCTCCTCTCCCTCCAATTTTGGTCATATTTTTCTGATTCTTCACACGCCTACTAATTTTTTAAGTGTCATGCTGGACAGTGGAATGCTATGCTGTTGGGATTCTGGATTTGTCTTCCTGTAAAGACTGTTGGGTTTTATTCTGGCAGAGAATTAATTTACTGGCAGCTCAGCATGTTTCTCCTGAGGCTTGGCTTTAAGCTTTGTTAGAGTGGCGCAGGCGCATCCCTACGCTAGGGTCGGAGGAGTCCTCCTGCTAAACCATGACTCTTCTGGGGCCTCAGCCCTGGCTTGCTGGCATTCCTTCCATTGTGTCCCAGCACTATGTATTCTCTGGGATTTCCATTCAGCTCACAGTCCCAAAGTAGCCACTCCTTACTAGGCCCCTCTGAGTGACCAAGTGTACGCACAGGTACTCAGTCAAAGATTCAAGAGGACAGAGATGCAGATTTCTGGGGCGCTTCTCTTCTAAGCGCCCTTATTTCTGGTGCCCTGAGATGCAAATCCCGGCTGCTTCAGTAGTCCCAAACTTCAAAATCTCTGTGTCGTATGGATGGATGGCAAGACTGCTGCTTTCTGTTCAGGCTCTGTTTCCGTGGGCCACAATTTGGAAATCGCATTCAGTAAATTAGAGTGAACTTGATGTTCAACGTGGACTTCGTGTCTCTCAAGGGTCACAGCCCTGAGCTGTCTGTTAACCAAGGCCTGAGAAGAGCGGCTTCAGGAGTTTTGTTTGTTTGCTTGTTTTCCAGTTTCAAAGTTGTTAATCGTAGGAGAGTAAGTCTAGTACCTATTCCTTCAATCATGGCTAGAGCTGGAAGTCAGGATTTTCAGAATTCAGTTCATTTCTTACTCAGTAAATGATTGAATGTCCTCCAAGATATTAGTTAATTGGGGACTGGAAAATACCCTCTAATCACAACGACACATATTTATTGAGCAGTCTCGACTACCAGGCCTTATACTAAATGCTTTACATATGTTTTCTCAAACTTGCCAATGAATCAATGAACTGTGGGTATTCCTATTAACGTCATTTTAGAGATGAAGAAAATAAAATTTAGAATGTAACAAAGAATTGCCTGAGAACCTGTATCTGATGAATGTTAGAGCCAGGAATTGACTAGGTTAGTAACTCTGGGGTCAAACTCTTAAAAACCATGCTACCTTGATTATTCTATTCCTAAACAAACTTATATAACAAAAGCTGTTCTTTCAAAGAAAGTTGTTTATTTGCTCTCCACAAAGGAAAATACAGCAATCTCTGTGGGCTCACTAGCTTTGAAATGTCTAACGGATGTATATACTAATTACAAAAACATCTTTATTATAACTCCAAATACTCGAGAATGGGGAAACTGAAACTCTTGCATTTGACATTTTTTTTCTAAAGAAAAATAGATTGATTTCTTTGAACTGGAATAAGAGGGAAGGAAGATCAGTGCACTTTATTATTTGTCAAAAAAAAGCACATATATGTATTTTTAAAATTAATATCTTTAGAGCAGTTTTATGTTCACAGAAAAATTGAGCATAAAATAGAGTTCCCACCTCCCTCCTCCTGCCACACAAGTGTTGCAGGAAGGGGGACCCCTTCCAGGGCCCGAGAGTGGGCTCTTGTCTAACACTTGGAAATGAATTGTCCTAGGAGACACGCTGACAAAGCAGGAGACTTTATTGGGAAGGGAAGCCTGGCGGAGAGCAGCAGCGTAAGGGAGCCCAGAAGAACTGCTCTGCCACGTGGCTCGCAGCCTCAGGTTTTATGGTAATGGAGTTAGTTTCCGGGTTGTCTCTGGCCAATCATCTTGCTTGGCCCATACTTGGTGACTCAGGGTCCTTCCTGGTAGCGCGCATCTCTTAGCCAAGATGTATTCCAGCATGAGGGCTTCTGGGAGGTTGGTCATCTCCTCCTTCCTTTGGCCCCTCCCGAATTCTCCTGGTTAGTTTTCTGAGACAGCACAGTTTTCCTCATTGGGACCTCCTGTTGTGAGACAACTCAGGCAATTGGGCCTGGTCAAGGAGGGCGGTTTCTGCCAACAGTTCCCCAACACAAGCAGCATCGTCCACCACCAACATCCCGCATCACAGTGGTACATTTGTTACAATCGATGAACCAACATTGATACATCATTGTCATGCAAAGTCCATAGTTTGCATTTGGGTTCATTCTTTGTGTTGTACATTCTACGAGTTTTGACAAATGTGTAATAACATATACCTATCATTATATTATCATGCTTTTCTAAATTAGTAAAAAGTAACAACAAGTAGAAGGTTCACTTTTACCTTACACTGAGAGTATTGTGGAAACTCAGTTATTGAGCAAAACAGTGAAGGTGACAGCAGTCTTCGACAGAGGCTCTCTGAAAACTGAGGAAACTGTGTTAAGACACTCACTGAATATAGAACACGTTGCCAGTGACGGGCCCTATTATTATTACTATGTGCTCTGGCTTCCAGTAAGCTTTTCCATTAGTAAAAACAAGGAAATGAACAGAAAATAGGCTTTCTTCATTGCTGGGCCCAATGGCTTCTTGTTTTGTCTTACTGTGTTATGCCTCTTCTCCCTATGGCTTACACCTCAATTATTTTCTATCTCAATAGATAGTATTACCATTAACCTCAACTCCTCATTTTGCACCTACAATCACAGTTTTTTTCTCCCTCTTTTTCGCCCTCTACATATAATCGATTACCACGTCCTGTGGACCTTGTCTTCAATCCAGCCCTCTTCTCCCTCTCATACTACCATTAGTTAACTACTCTCACTGCCTAATAACCCACTAACCATTTTCCTCACCATCAATCTCCCCCCATTCCAGTTCCTCTTCCAGACTGATGTTAGTGAGAATGTGGGTTCACCTTATTTGATCAGGTTGTGAAAAACAGTGGTCTACAAGACAGAAATTTATTTTTGTTTTCTGTAAATTTCCGGTTTGAACGGGAACTCCTTTATGCAAAGTTGCCAGAGGTCCAGAGTCCTCCTTGTGGATCGATCAGCCTTTGGGTTATCCTCATCTGCATCACCTGAGACGGCTCACTTTCTTGCCCTGACTCTAACTTGTGCAAGGGAAGAGTACACCCCTGCCCTTCTAAACGCGTGCTCCTTAAGCAGCACACTTCACTCAAACCCCAAAGCCTCGTCAGGTGTCCACCCTGGGGTTCAGTGGGGGCTGGGAAATGCAGTTTCTTCTGGGTGCCCCTGGACCTAGCTACGCTCAGGAGTTCTATTACTATAAGAGAAAGGAGGAGAAGAGATATTAGATACAGTTAGCGATCTCCACCATGACACTCTTGCTGATTAATGGATATAAATCTTAGTCTATAGACTCAGTAAAATATCACACTTTGCTCTTTATTTAACTTAGCCACCAAGCCTCCATTTGGTTGGGCTTGCGGAAAATTCAACCTCGCTCCTTTTTAGCGTACACTTACTTCCCTGACTGGGTTTGCACCAAGGGTTTGGGGATCTCATATAATGCCAAACCTTGGGGGGGATCCCTCCCGTTGTCAGCCCTGAGACAATACTGGTTTCTGCAGAAACTGATGCCCTAGCCTGTAAGGATGGTTCAGTTTGATGCTCTGCTGTGCAGCTCCTTGCTTCCCCTGGCACACAGTATCCAGTGAAGCTGGAGCCCCAAACCCAGGATCCAGCATCCCCGGTGCAACGCATGCCATTTATTCTGTACTGCTCTCAAACCCTCAGCCCCGGTCTCGTCTCCAATCTGGGAGAGAAACTTCTTTTTAACCTAGGAAAAAATCACTCTTCTCTCTCTCATGTCCTAAGAGGCACCTTCCTCAAACCTTATCCTCTCAGTGGATTTAAGATTTTGAAAACAAAATCCAAGAAGCCACCCTCAAACCTTCCTCAAGGCAAGGAAGAGGTAAACCTTTTGTCTACCTGAATAGGGAATGAGAAAAGGAAACCTTAACGGGTGAGAACACGAATTAATAACTGAAATAAAAATTTCACTAGAGTTATTTTCCTAAAATCAACTCAGATCCTGTCCTTTCAGTGATTATAATTCTCCATTGTCTCCCCGTTGCATCTCCCCCCACCCCCGACATGCTAGCAAACATTCTAATCCCCCTTCACTCAATACTATAACGCAGCAGCGAGACATGCCTCTTACAATTCAGATTCAACAAATACATTTATAAGACTTGTCTCATGCCAAGGTTAAAACTTCTCTATTTTGCCTTGACACATTTTTGAGCCTTTCATACTTTCCATTCCTTCAGGTTGCTATCTCCTATACAGCCTGCTGGCCAAAGTTTCGTCATGAAAACTCCTGCCCATTCTTCAAGACTAGCTAAAACGCTGTTTCCTCTAGAAAGCTTCCCTTAGTATCGCAGACATCTTGGGGTACTTCTTGGGTACCTGAGCCTCTACAGTGCACTCACGGACAATGGAAGGCACTCAGTAACGGAGACCCTCCACCATCCTTGGGTCTAAAATTCACCTAGAACACACCTTGTTAAGTGTCTGTTTTATGTACCAGATTGTGATTCCCTCCAGGGCAAGATGATATCTTATTCACCGATGTATACTTGCCTAACAATATACATGGCACAAGAAATGTGCTCAGAGATGCTCTGTTAGATTCCTAGGGCTGCCAACAAATTACCACAGGCCGGGCACAACAGAAATTTATTCTCTAACAGTTCTGGAGCCAGAAGTCTGAAATCAAGGCACACCCTGTGAAGCCTCTAGGGGAGAATCCTCGCTTGTCTCTTCAAGCTTCTGGTGGCCCCTGGAGTTCCTTGTCTTATGTCTGCATCACTTTAACCTCTGCCCCATCTTCACATGGCCTTCTCCTCTTCTCCCTCTCTGTGTCTTCTCTTCTTTTTTTTTTTTTTTGCGGTACGCGGGCCTCTCACCGTTGTGGCCTCTCCCCTTGTGGAGCACAGGCTCCGGACGCGCAGGCTGCTCAGCGGCCATGGCTCACGGGCCCAGCCACTCTGCGGCATGTGGGATCCTCCCGGACCGGGGCACGAACCCGCGTCCCCTGCATCGGCAGGCGGACTCTCAACCACTGCGCCGCCAGGGAAGCCCCTCTTCTGTCTTTTATAAGGACCTTGTCACTAGATTTAGGGTCCAGCCGCGTAATGCAGGATGATCACTTCTCAAGATCCTTAGCTTAATCACATCTGCAAAGATCTTTTTTCCAAATAAGGCTACATCCACATGTTCTGGGTGGACCTATCTTTTGGGGGAGGGGACCCAATTCAACCCACTAAAAATACTTTTTAAATGAATGAGTAAATGAATGAAAGGGGGGAAAAAATGAACCCTTCGTAAACATGTGTTTGCATGCACAAAATATGAAGATAAGAAATATTGCTTTGTTTTTACATCTTTATTTGTTACCTTGTCTATTTGTAAGTTCACTTTGTAGATAATACCTTGTGCTTGTTGCCCTATACACGCTGATAGAATTCTGTTATGTTAAATAATACAGCAGTTCGAAAATTACTTTTAAACATTGTTCAAAAGTTGTTAATTCAAACGACACAATTAGAAAAGCTATGCAATCATTCTAACTATACTGCTTTTTTTTTTCCCGACATGACTTTTTCTTTTCTGAAAAAAACATGTTTTAAAAACCTGTTTCATGTGTGGCTTTCTTTTTCTCTCCTAGAGTAAGACATAAATTGGGAGGTTACCACAACAGAACAGGGTTTTCAAATAGGCATGTCTACATATAGTCACCTTACTCTTGGTCCCTCAAAGCAAAGGCTGCTTTAAGAAATAGGACTTGTGAGACTGACAGCTGCTGCTTCTTGTGGGGGTTATATTTGTCTATTTTCACAAACAGAGCAGGTTGGGAAGTTACAGACCTAGCAAAATATAATAAGAAGATCCAGATTTATTTTCTGTTTGGTTTTAATATAGTTATTTTCTCTTTCCACTTCCAATGACTGCAGGATTTAATTTGAGTAATGCCACAGGAATGTGGGTTCAAGGATAAAAAATGTTCAAATAGCCACCTCCCTGTTCCTCACTTAAAAAAAGAATAATTTGCTGTAATATATATTGAAAGACTTCTGAGATGTTTTCTTCTTTTTGCTGGCATTTGTATTTTCTTACTTAAATAAGTAAATACAACTATATGGAAATTTAAATATAGTTCTCAAAGAGGTCTCTTAGCAAAATAAAATTACTATTTTGAAGTATTTCAAACAATAGCACTACCAAATTCTGTTATAAAAAATAATAAATACTTAATGTGTTTAACTTCCTGTTGTCTATCTCTCTCTATATATTTATATATAGAAGAAAAAAATATATATATATATTTGTTTTTTTCAATATCATTATCTCCTGAGAATGCATATTGAATTTTTTTTCTGAGAAGCTCATGGATCTTTATAAATAACAAATTGGAAACATGGGACACCTAACTCCAAGCCTTTACTTTGGGGAAACATGGGCAGCTGGGGCGTTAAAACACTACAGTCAATTCTTAAGAAGGCAACAGGCTGGGGAAAGGAGATATATATATGATTACCCTAGGCATACTCCCTCTATTCAGTTCTGAGCAGGATTGATGGGCCCCAAGTCTCTCCTTCCCTGTATCCCCTGAGAATTATGCAAGGTCCCTTTATAATGGTCCCTTTTTATATATCTCTTCTTCCTTTATCTTCAAGTCTGTCCTGATTCTTCCATTAAACCCAAGAGTCAGAACTGGTCTGCTGCCACTTCTTCCCCTAGTGCCTCATGGCAGACATCACTAATTGATCATGATACTCTTTATGGCTTAGCCTAAATTTGGTCTCAAGCACAAGGCTTTAAACAACCATCTGCTTGCTCAGAAGTTATACAAAAGAAAAAAACTTGGCCATTCTTGCCCTAATTCATAAGAATTCCTTCCCCAGGACGGCTGTATCCTGCTTCCTGCTACCATAAGGGTCCCGCTGAGAATCACAGCGCCACCACCTGTCTGGCTTTGAGTAGCGCCTGCTGCTTAGATTTCCCTGTACCCTGGCTGCTTGCAGGATTGGAGTCCCTGGGATAGAGGCCTGCATGGATTGAATCTGAGATTACCCCACCCCTTGTAACTACTGTAGCCTGGATTCCACTGTCAGGGTAAGCTTCCGAATCTGCGTGCCTTCTCACTGCCCCTGGACTCCCTCTTCCGGCTTCTGCTATGTTCCCATTGACTGGGATTCCTGAGATCCAGACACATTTTCTTCCAAGAGAATCCCTGTGCAAAAACCCAGAAACCAGTCTCCGTTGCTTTATTTACCATATATGTTTCTGTTGGGATTAAATGCAATAAATCTTATGAGGCACTTAGCATGGTTGCTAGTCCATGTTGGCACCCAATAAATATTAGCCGCTCTGAGTTCTTTTGTCATCGTAATCGTCGTTACCTCTTTTAGGGTCTCCACATCAATTCCAGAAAGCCTTCTTGTAGAACAATTAGGAACAGGCTTCAAGTCTCAGAGACCCTCTGGCCACAAATGGACTTAGGGACAATCATACCTAGCAAATATTCAAATTGGAGTCCAGAGCAAATTAACCAGATTTGCCATTTACCGAGCTCCTTATACGTGCCCAGCACTTTCCACATAGCATCTTACTTAACCCGCACACAGCCCAATCGGGTGGGAATTATAACTCCCATTTTATGGATGAGAAAGCGGAGGGTTGGAGAATCCAATGCCCAACAAAAACAACAGATAGTGAAACTGAAAGCAAACCCAGCCCTTCTCAACTCAAAACCCATTCTTTTGTCTTGAGTGTATTTCTTCTCAGCAAAGAGCCTGTGTCCTAGAAACAGAGTTTAATTTCTGGGATTCCAACTAATCGGGTTTTATCTTGTAGCTTGTATATTTCCTGCTCAGCCTTACATGAGGTAATTCCTGCAACTTTCCTCTCACAACCTGCCTTTTGATTTCTTTCTTCTCTTCTAATCAGTCAGCCAGACTTCTACTTCTTTTTTTTTTTTTTGCGGTACGCGGGCCTCTCACTGTTGTGGCCTCTCCCGTTGCGGAGCACAGGCTCCGGACGCGCAGGCTCAGCGGCCATGGCTCACGGGCCCAGCCGCTCCGCGACACGTGGGATCTTCCCGGACCGGGGCACGAAGCCGCGTCCCCTGCATCGGCAGGCGGACTCTCAACCACTGCGCCACCAGGGAAGCCCCAGACTTCTACTTCTGATTGTTCTCAGCCACCCTGGTTCCATTGTTTGACATGATCATCCTTAAAGGCCCAAATCAGGTTTAAATCCTCCATTTACTCTTAGACTAGTCCAGTCCACATTCAAGCTATTTTACTCCCTCCTTCCAATATCTTTTACCCTCCTAGTACTCTGCATCCATTGCTACACAATTATTATTCTTAATTATTCCCTAATTATTTCAAGTACTCATTTATTCATTCATTCATCTATTAAACTACTGGATTTGAGTACATGTTATAAAACAGACACTGAGTTAGACAATGGGTATGGAGATATGC
Organism: Aethalodelphis obliquidens; assembly: GCF_003676395.1. Classification (NCBI taxonomy): domain Eukaryota; kingdom Metazoa; phylum Chordata; class Mammalia; order Artiodactyla; family Delphinidae; genus Aethalodelphis; species Aethalodelphis obliquidens. Next base: position 6,740,427 of record NW_020837961.1, read on the forward strand.
AGAAAACAAGCTATTTGAAATGCTTTAGGGTAATTTTAGTGGGACAAATAAGAAATACACACAAGTATCTATGATACTACGTTGAATAAGAAAAATACAGTGAGAAATAGAGCTAAAAGAATTCAGACAAGGGAAGAATTACTACTACCTAGAAGGGAGTAAGGAAAAGACAATGATTTCGTTGAACTGAGGAAGAAGACAGGAGGTGTTGAGAGAAGGGGGTTTCTAACTGGTAGGCGCTGTCTGAACACAGGCACGGAGCTCGGAGCTCGGTGAGGGACTGTCACAAAGTAACGGGTAGCCATGGTTTGCCCAGACTTTAGGGTATATCAAAGAGAATTGTGGGAATCAGGCACATGGTGGATGCCCCTAATTACGGTGGGAGTGTGTAATGATGTCATTGGATAGGTAAGAGAGGGATCATAGGAGGTTTTTGAAATGATATAATAAGAATTGTGTCTTGCATCCCTCCCCCCAATTACACAAGAAATCTGTTGAAGTTTAAATCGTGTTTTTATACTTCTTTCACATTTCCTCAGAACTCAGAACAAACCTGGACACAAAAGAGTATTTAATATATAGCCGAATGACTGATAAGAAGCAAATTATATATGATACTTATATATTTTGCTATTTATCAACTTCCATTGGAATAAGAATTTTTTAATTGCAAAGTATAGAGTTTAATTAGATGGCATGATAGTTAAGGAAATAGCCCTTTGCCTCTGCATCAGTACTGCTCAGAAGATAATACTTCAGGTGTTAATTTCATCTTCAAAAATATTTGTTATAAGAAGAGAAGCTCTAGACGAACTACATATAAAATGTAACTTTAATATTTATTTATTATTTCTATTATGAATTTTTAAATTTTGTTCACAGAAATATTTTCCTTGAATCTCATCAAGAAACTGGGAAATGTTTTATTTTGTAGGAATTATTATTTTTTTATACAATTTTGAAAGTTTACTTTCCATTTACAGTTATTACAAAATATTGGCTCTATTTCCCGTGTTGTATAGTACATCCGTGAGCCCATCTTACACCCGATAGTTTGTACCTCCCACTCCCCACTGGTAATCACTAGCTTGTTCTCTATATCTGTGAGTCTGCTTCTTTGTTGTTATATTCACTAGTTTGTTGTATGTTTTAGATTCCACATATAAGTGATATTATATAATATTTGTCTTTACCTGACTTATTTCACTTAGGGTAATGCCCTCCAAGTTCATCCATGTTGAGGCAAATGGTACAAGTTCATTCTTTTTTATGGCTGAGTAATAGTCCATTGTATTTGCATACCACATCTTCATTATCCATTCATCTGTTGTTGGTGTTTTTTAACATCTTTATTGAAGTATAATTGCTTTACAATGGTGTGTTAGTTTCTGCTTTATAACAAAGTGAATCAGTTATACATATACATATGTTCCCATATCTCTTCCCTCTTACGTCTCCCTCCCTCCCACCCTCCCTATCCCACCCATCTAGGTGGTCACAAAGCACCAAGCTGATCTCCCTGTGCTACGCGGCTGCTTCCCACCAGCTATCTATTTTTCATTTGGTAGTGTGTATATGTCCATGCCTCTCTCTCACTTTGTCACAGCTTACCCTTCCCCCTCCCCATGTCCTCAAGTCCATTCTCTAGTAGGTCTGCGGCTTTTTTCCCTTCTTGCCCCAAGGTTCTTCATGACCATTTTTTTTGTTGCTTTTTAGATTCTATATATATGTGTTAGCGTGTGGTATTTGTTTTTCTCTTTCTGACTTACTTCACTCTGTATGACAGACTCTAGGTCCATCCACCTCACTACAAATAACTCAGTTTCGCTTCTTTTTATGGCTGAGTAATATTCCATTGTATATATGTGCCACATCTTCTTTATCCCTTCATCTGTTGATGGACACTTAGGTTGTTTCCATATCTTGGCAATTGTAAATAACATTGCTTTGAACATTGGGGTGCACGTATCTTTTCAAATTAGTGTTTTTGTGTCTTTCAGATATCTACCCAGGAGAGGAATTGCTGGGTAATATGGTACTTCTATTTTTAGTTTTTTGAGAAACTTCCATACTTTTTCCACAGTGGCTGCACCAATATACATTCCCACCAACAGTGTACGAGGGTTCCCTTTTCTCCACACCCTCACCAACATTTGCTATTCGTGTTCTCTTTGATGATAGCCGTTCTGATTATGTTATCTTAAGTGTTGTCTTTAAAAGCCATTTTTCTTTTCTTTAAGAAGTATGATTCATTCATTTCACACACTCACTTCTAATGTTATGAAAGAAGGTATCAGTGGGAGAGGATGTTTTCACAAAACCAAATCATCAGAACCGGCAGTTTGTACAGGACCAGAAAGTCCAGGAAAACCAATGATTCACGCTTTGAACTCCTGTGCAAATAACTGTAGGAGCATGCAGGCTATTCAAAGACCGTTAAAACAAACAAATAAAAAGAGCTTCTTCTCTCTTCTCTCAGGATTCCCTCATTGGAACTGCGTACATCTTCCCAAGGCCAAACGCGAGGAGTTGAAAGACAGAAAAGATTTGGGTATTAGTTTCCTCAAACGAGTTTCTTTGTGAAAAGCACTTAGTTTGAGAAGTGAATGGTGTAGACGTCATTTCCTGATCCATCAATCCTGTCAGCCTCTGATCACTCTGATGAGAGGTAGAACTTAAGGAAAAATGATCCCACACTGTAGAAAGGGAGGTGTGTTCATATAACTTTTTCTACCTAAAGTAAAAACGTGCCTTTCTTGGAGTAAACTCCTTAATACTAGTCAGTTGTAAAATACGCTTTAGGTAAAATGAATTTCCACCCGGATAATACTTTAAAAGTAACAAGTAATTATAGAGATGTTTGGAACATTTATTTATAACTATGGAACTTTTCTTCCGGAAAACTCAAAGTTCCCTCAGGGGAGATGGATGGCCAGCAAGATTGAGCAGGTTGTGATATTTGCAAATATCTTACTTTTTAGGGAGGAACTACGTGTTTATTCTTAATATGTCATCAATATTCCTTGCTTCTTTTCATTTGTCCAACTATCCCTGTTGCTTGCACAGGAGAGTACTGTGTGTACAGAGAGTTTTCTCTACTTGAGAACTTGTTTGGTCTGTTCTTTTGGAAAAATAATTACACAGAGTGTCCAATACAGATATTAAAATTGGCGACACCTAGTCCTGTAGCAATGCAGGGTCAGGAGAGATTTCTTTGAGCTGAACTCATTGCATAAAAGACTATTTAGTTTTTTGAGAAGTGAGTCAACATCCGGCAGCGTCCCACAATGTATCAGGCTGAGACGTTATATTTTCTTTCTCGTGTGTGGTACTGTATATAGTGTCTCCCTTCTTTCTAAATCTGCTCTTCCCAGACGGAGTTGGTCTAGCTGTTGTTTGTACTGAGTGGTTTTTGGGGAGGAGGGGTTAAGAATAGCAAGTACAAGTACATTATTATTATTTTCAGCCCTCTCTTCAAAAAATGCCATGCACTGTATGCATTTACTTTTATGAAGTAAAAATGGTAATTCCCGGTAGAAGTACACTAGGGAGGATGGGAAACAGATGCTCTGCTCAGATTCAGGGACTGACTTTAAGGTACCATGGAAACACAAGAGAACAGGAAAACAATTGCATAACACTCTGACTTAAAGGCACTGATTGATCAGATGACAGGGACGTACCTTGTTTAATGGTGCTTTGCTGATACAGGTTGGCCTGACTTTCTACGGCTGCAAGGAGTCAGGGAATATTTTAATATAACTGATTTATCCTGTCCATCTCTTTTGACTCCACACTTTGGTGGGGAGATTGGTATCATGGGGAGGTACTCCTTTATTTAGATAGAGAAAAACAAAGTCTTGAAAGAATGACTAATAACCAAATTGTCAGATCACGAATTTGTGGCAAACACAGAAAAACCTCTTTAAAGGTTCTGTCGTGTGGGAATGACACGTGTCTTAGGATGAGCGCCCTGGAAGCAGATCTTGAGAAAAGGATTAGAATGCAAGTAGCTTACTGGGAGGTGATAGCAGGAAGCAGAGTTTCTTGGGAGGGTGGGAAATTTAGACAAGAAGGGAAGGAAGCCAGTAATAAAGGTTGTGCTACTGAGCAACGTACTGGTGCAGGTAACCAGGCTCAGTCCCTCTGAGGAACTCTGGGAAACAGTGTAGAACACTTTGAGTTGTCCAACCTGAGGAGCAAGAAAGCTGTGGGATTGATCTGCGAGCTTTCGCCCTTCATTGAAAGACAACTGCCCTTGGGGATATTAACTTCCCAGTTGTTCCTGCTGTCCCTGAGCAAGGGCATGCTCCTGCAGCCCAAAAGAGCTCCGAGGAGAGAGTTGCATTGTCTTTGGCTTGTATAGGCATCAGAGGAGTCCTAGGTTATGAGCTGACACTGTTGCCACAGAATGCTAATAATTTATTTACCCAAAGAAGCTGAGAAAGAAAATGAATATATTGATATAAATGAATGAATGAGTAAAATGAAATTTTGTTGAGGGGTGTTGTATGGACATGGCTTCAACATACCATCTTACAAAATACTTGTTAATTTCCAAGGGGAAAAGAGTAACGTTACAGTGAAGAAATCTGGCAACCCACCTGAGTCTAGTGGTCAAAGTTAATATGACCAGTCATGAGAAAAATTAAACCACATGCCACCTGATAGATGCCATGAGAGCACAGCATCACTTCAAGGACAGTGCTGCCAAAGAAGCATGACCTGACTCTAATCCTGAAGGAACATCAGATGAACTCTGCTTGAAGGACATTCTACACACAATACGTAGCCTGCTCTGTACACTTTAAAAGCGTCAAAGGCATGAAAATCGAGGAAAGACTGAAGAACTGGTCCAGACTGAAGATGTCTAATTGTAACATGTGATTCTGGACTACATAATTTTTCCATAAAGGACAATTATTGGGATGACTGGAAAGCTTGAATGGAGTCTGGGGGTTAGATGTAGTGATATGTTGATGCTAATTTCCTAATATTAACGGTATATTGTTGTTATATAGGAGAGCATCCCTGTTAGTAGGAATTATACACTAAAGTGTCTGCGGGTGATGAGGTATTTTGGCAACTTACTCTCAAATGGTTCCGGATAAAACAGTCTTTCCGGCACCATTCTTGTAACTTTTCTGCACATTTGAGACTGTTTAAAATTAAATACTTCTTTAAAATGTAATTTAAAGAATCAAGGAAAAATTATGTAGAATTTATCCACTGCTCTTTCCTTTTAAAAGGTATCTTAGCTGCAAGAGTAAGAGAGGTGATTACACCTATAACTTATAAAATTCAAAGCTGTCACTGGCTACTTTTTTTTCTTCTTTGAAATGTAGATTGGGAAACAGAGAGCTAGGAAACAGAGAGAAAGACTGATGAAGCTGGCCTACAGAGCTGGATAGAAAAGAGAGACGGAGAGAATTTTAACAATTTTGAGTTCCTGATTTGGGTTGGTTCCTGAAACCCAGTTGCATTTCTGTCTCTGAGTTTTATCCATTATCCTAATATCCTTCTAATAAATATCTCATTTTCTTAAGCGAGCTAGATTTGGTTGACTTACTTGCAACCAAAAAATACTAATTAGAACTTGATATAAAAGAAATAGGGGCTGCAAAAGACAGACCCCAACATGTGGAGCTTGATGAGTTCAGGTGAGAAGGACTGAGGATTCGCTGGCCCTCATGTAGGACGATGGGAAACTGCAGGTCTCATGCAGCAGCAAGGCCAGCAGCCTAACCACCCTGCTGCCTCTGGGGACTCGGACTTCACGCCACTAACCCTGGAGCATTGAGGCTTGCTGGCAACTTGGCGGGGTGCCTGTGTTAGAAGCTGTAGGCAGGGTGGCCTCCAGCAAGGACTGCAGAGAGACAGGAGCTCCCTTCAGGTGGGCCTGTTGGAAAGCAGATAAGGGACATCAGTTCAGTGCATAGCCTTGTGAAGAAAAGGCATTTTCCATCTGAGGCCTAGCTAAGGAAGGCCACGAAGCTTGAGATGACCAAAGCCTTGCTTGGGTGGCAAGTGACAAATTCCCTGAGACCTGCAAAAAAATAAGTGCCTTGTTGAAGAAAATGAGGGATTTGGGGTATTTGAAATGGAGATATTTGGGGGAAGCTAGAAGAGTCAGGAAGCACTGATCTTCTTTCAAAAAAAACCCTCTGCTGCAAATCCACTGCCAGTCCAAAGACTTGATCCTTCTCACTGACCAGCAAATGGGCAGGAATACAGCCCAGGAGAGGCCAGAGCATTCCGGGACAGATCAGCCCCACTTTGTCACCACTGCCTGGCCTGTCACAGAACCTGAGGCTGATTCTGTAAAGCTCACCACTAGCAGGAAGGACAGAGCGTTCACTTACGTTGTGAAGAAGCCATGAGGACCGGGGCCCTGCTTCAACTTGAGATGCAGAGTGTGATGGAAAGCCTTTCTGTCACTGATAGGAGTTTTGAGAACAAGATAAACAATCAGCTGACTAGCTGGATAAACAACAAGGTCCTACTGTATAGCACAGGGCACTATATTCAATATCCTACGATACACTATAACGGAAAAGAATATGAAAAAGAATATATATGTATAACTGAGTCACTTTGCTGTACAGCAGAAATGAACACAACATTGTAAATCAACTCTACTTCAAGAAAATTTTAAAAATCCAATTTTATTGGAATTGTATTGCAAAAAACCTCATGGACTGTTAAGGTGGTATGGCCTTCCCAGCAAAAATCCTTCTCTGTTCTCAGAAATGACCCTGAAAGATTGGACAAAGGAACTCATTCTAACAGGTAGAACCTGAGACAGTCAGATTGGCACAGCAAAAAAACTCACTCTAATTAAAACGGCTACAAGGTATTTTTATAGATGAGACCACAGAAGATAATTTCTTACCCAAGACCACAATTGGGCTATGAACACAGGTAGTCTAGTTCCAGAAATTCCACACCTATGGCATTTACTGATTCTGTTCTGTCCATCAAAATGAATCTAGAGGTTGAATTCTGGTTCTACCACTTATAAGTTGGGTAACACTGGACGAGTTACTTAACCTCTCTGTGCCTCAGTTTCCCCTCCTTTAAGTGGGAAGGATAATGATAGTGACTACCTCATGGGGTAGTTGGGAGGATTATGTGAATAAACAGAGGTAAAGCCCTTAGAAAAGTACTCGGGACAGCTACTCTGGTGTTGCGGTTGTTATTTACATTGTTATCAAACTTTAAGTTCTGCCTCAAGGACAAAAAGTGTCATTGCTGGGCCAGAGCGTCTGCATCACTAATCGACCCCATTGTGTCTCAAGGAGCCTGCTCAATGTTCTACAGCCAGGATCCGACAAACTCTTAACAGTAAGATCTCCAAATGGCCCCAAACTTTAGATGAAGGGAGATTGTGAGGGCTAGACGTGTTTGACGCCTTCTACCGAATCTCATTAACTCAGACCACCAGAGGATGTGTTTTAATTAGGGAAGGAACTGTATTATCGAGTATTCTAAATTTAATTACAGTAGAAAATTCCTTAAAATTCTACGTGTTACCCAAGGAAGCATGATTTAGTTCTTGTCCTATTGGAATTCACAATTTAGTGGAAGAGACAGATTAAAGTCTAATACTATGTGGTCAGGACCAATAGTAGTTTGAGAAGGAAATGTAGATTTGGAGGAAGCGTTGAGAGATGAGTGATGAAGACATTCCAGGCCAAGATGACAGTGTGAGCAAATGTGTAGAGAATTTAGAATTTAAAACTTCATTACAGGGACTTCCCTGGCGGTCCAATGGTTAAGACTTTGCCTTCCAATGAACGGGGTGCGGTTCGGGGAGCTAAGATCCCACATGCCTCGCGGCCAGAAAACCAAAACATAACAGAGAAGCAATATTGTAACAAATTCAATAGACTTTTTAAAAAAAATTCATGGGCTTCCCTGGTGGCGCAGTGGTTGAGAGTCCGCCTGCCGATGCAGGGGACACGGGTTCGTGCCCCGGTCCGGGAAGATCCCACATGCCGCGGAGCGGCTGGGCCCGTGAGCCATGGCCGCTGAGCCTGCGCGTCCGGAGCCTGTGCTCCGCAACGGGAGAGGCCACAGCAGTGAGAGGCCCGCGTACCGCAAAAAAAAAAAAAAAAAAAAAAAATCATTGCATGTTTGAGAGTGCTGTGGAGTTCAGTGTAGCAAGCTAGAGCATGGCATAAACAATGGGAGAAGCATCCAGAAAGGTATGCTGGATGTTGAACGACATGAACTTCATACTTTTAAGCAAACATACGCTACTAGCATTAGTAAGAAAAAGCTCCTAGGAATTATTATACTTCAATGAATAGGTAACAATATTTTAAATTATCCCGATAATTTACGGAGATGAATATTGCTAAAATAAAGTTAGTAGCGTGCCTTGCATTTCTAAACTATTTCCTTTGAACTATCATTTATATTACAACATGCTGACATACTCTATCTTAACTCAGAAACTGTGTATTATCAAGATTAACAGTCAAATGTTATTATTCCAAATTATCCTAAAGCTTTCCTCATTTTTGCTCATAGATGGTCACCTATTTACTCTTTTCTTGTTCTCACTGGAATTATAAAGTTTGCCATGATACTGCCTGGAGCACCATTTCCATGACTGTGTTTTATATAAAAAGTAAAGTGTGGTCCAAAAAATTAGGGAACCAATAGAATAAAGAAAATTAATGGGTTCTTGATTGCAGGACTATTGAGGGCCCTTCGTATGCTAATATCCATTGTGAAACACCAAAAAAGGATGGAGTAAAGAGCAGTTTTCAAAATTACTTGACCAACATTTACTTCGTGGACCACCTAGTAACACCTTGAGGAAGACCATTGCTCTGTGGATTCCTGGGTGGGTAAACCTATTTGGGACCCTTCAGGTTATCACATAATGCCCATCCAAGAGAAGCTGCAGCCCTTAGCTCCCTGACAGCCACGTGCATAGCTGAATGGTGACAATGAACCCCTTTTATTGGAAACCCTCCTTTAGGATGGCTTACAGAACAATAATTAATTTTATTATAGGTTTGATTTTTCCTCTAAACCATTATTTTTTCAGTAAAATAAATACTGTTACAGGTGCTTATTTTTATAATAACCTCTTTTATTTCCAGGTGTTTCTGAGCTTGGCAATTATACATTTCTCTTAGTCACAAAAGTTCGTGACAACTAGGAAAACAGAAGGTACTTTCTGTCTTCAGCCATGCATCTCCAAGTTCAAGAAATAAACCGAGTCTTATTTTCTTCTGTAAGAAAAAAAAATAAAGTGTGCACCTCGAGGTGGTGAGGGGTGAAGGTGTTAGGAAGAAGCGTCCAAAGCTGGTGGAATGTTGGATAGAGGAAGCTTCTAAAAATACCGAGTCCTAAGCCTCATGTAAGACCCCCTAAGTCAAAATACACAGGCAAGGGGCTTGGAATGTTTATCTTTAAAAAGCTTCCCAGGTGATGATGGAACAGCTGGCTGGCAGATTGACAGACTGTGGTGGGAAGCGGAGATTTGTTAAAGCTTGACGCCTTTGTCCCATGACCTCCTTCACATCCAGGTCTATGTGGCATTTGAGTCAGATTTACTTAGAGTGTTTTCAATTGTTTTTCTTTTGAGCCTATAATGATACTCCAAACAGAATCTTTGACTGTTTTCCCTCTCTCTCTTTATGGGTTTCTCTTATCTGACCATGTATTATATATTGATGTTTCCTCAGAGAGCTTTGAGTAATTCGATATTTGGTGCATTATATTTTTCACACGTTATACTCTTTTAGGAATCTAATTGTCTCATGGTCTCAACGACCACCCATACGCAGATAACCTCTTCCCCAAATTTCAGATTTCTGTTTCCAACTCCAGCTGGACTTGTCTACTTGTATGTTCCACAGTCACGTCAGGTGCAATTTGTCATCTCTCAACTCCTGCTCTATGCCTCATACTGTGTGTTCTCTCTTTCAGTGGGTGGCATTGCCAAGTCCAAATCATAGGAGCCATTATTTTATTCATCCATAAACTTCATCTCCTATATTCCAACTTGATATTTCAAGTCCTGATCATTTTCCCTCCTAAATATTTACTGTGTCTCTCCCCAGGTTCCAGAATCTAGAATTCAGGCAAATAACAAATATTAGAATACTCTTTCTGAACAATATTTAAACACTCATTTTTTATAACGTTATATACACATATAAAAAAACCTGCTGAGATAGAAGCAACTGATTTACAATTGAACTTGCAAACAACCCGTTTGAAAATTGAATACTGACTATACTAGTAATTAGCTTCCAAATCAATAAATGTTTTAAATCTTATTGTAAATATTTGAGAAAAATGGTTATAATCAGAGTAGGATGAAGAGGTAGAGAGGCCCTTTAATGGGTATTCTGAAGTGATTTCCAGTTTTTTTCAAGAGCTTTAGAAATTTATGCTTCAGGGACTTCCCTGGTGGTGCAGTGGTTAAGAATCCTCCTGCCAATGCAGGAGACATGGGTTCGAGCCCAGGTCCGGGAAGATCCCACATGCCACGGAGCAACTAAAGCCGTGCACCACAACTACTGAGCCTGTACTCTAGAGCCTCCAAGCCACAACTACTGAGCCTGTACTCTATAGCCCGCGAGCCACAACTACTGAGCCTGCACGCCTAGGGCCCGTGCTCCAAAACAAGAGAAGCCACTGCAATAAGAAGCCCATGCAACGCAACAAAGAGCAGCCCCTGCTCACTGCAACTAAAGCCTGTGCACAGCAACGAAGACCCAATGCAGCCAAAAATAAAATTAATTAATTAATTTTTAAAAATAGAACTTCACTTTAAAAACAAGTTTATGGTTCGACAAAATATATCATTTCATTAGAAAATTTATTTCTCTCTTCTTTTTTTGTTGTTGTTCTTTTTTTCCAATGTATTTTGTGTTTCCTGGATTAAATGACTGGTTTTTTTGTAGTTGTGATATTTGGACTGAGTTCTAGTTATCGGATGTTAGAACTCACGGAGCGCAGTAGGTAACTAAAATTTGCTCATCAAATATTCATTACCTACTGTAATCTGGGGACGGAGAAGGATATGGACTGCAAAGGGGCTTGAGGAAACTTTTCAGCGCGATGAAAATATCATACGTACGTTGTGGTGATGGTGCCAGGATTGTATGCATTTGTCAAAACTGTACCTTATTGCATGTAAGTTATACCTTAATAAGCCTGACCTTTTAAGAAGCTCCACGTACAATAAAAAGTACCCTGTGGGCGGGCCTCTTAGCTGGGCAGGGCCTGATGACCAGGAGAGGGCAACTGAGGCACAAGAGTATAGGGCGACTCAAATGCACGGTGATGGGGTGTGGACTGCCGGAGGCCACAGTTCAGTTGTGACCATGGCTGTGAAGGAAAGAGGCTAGAACTTTGAGACCGATGACAGAGGATTTAATTGGCTGGCAGGGTCAGGGAGAAGGACCTGAGATCTGAGGTGTCTGTGGAAGGTGGCTAGTGAAGATGTGAAGAACACTATTCCAGACAGAAAGAGCTGACGTCCAAAGGTCCTGAGGCAGTAAGGGCTTTTCGGGTTTGAGGAAGAGAAAGGAGGCCAGTATGGCTGGGGTGCAGAAAGTGAGAGGAGCAACAAACTTATGGTTACCAAAGGGGAAAGGTCAGGGGAGGGGTAAACTGGGAGTCTGGGATGAATATATACACACTACTGTACATAAAATGGACAATCAACAAGGATCTACTGTAGAGCACGGGGAACTCTACTCAATATTCTGTAATAGCTTATATGGGAAAAGAATCTGAAAAAGAATGGATATATGTATATGTATAACTGAATCACTTTGCTGTATACCTGAAACTAACACAACATTGTAAACTAACTATACTCCAATAAAAATTAAATTTTAAAAAAATGAGGAGCCAGTTCCCATAGAACTTTATCAAGTTGATCAAAAATGGTCAACCCTGAAGAATAGTAAGCTTATTGGACTTCAAAAATAGAGAATCTTTTGGGTATCCAGGCAAAACAGATCAGTTAACTTACAAAGGAAAAAAATCAGGATGCTCTCAGACTTCTTGACAACAAAATTACATGTGACAAGGTAATGCAGCAATAACTACAAAATTCTTAAAGAAAGAAAATATGTCCCAAAGATTTCCTACATAGCCAAGGTGTATTTAACGTATAAAGAAAGGAGCTAAACTGTTTTGAAAATACAAAAATTCAGGAAACACATTCTTCAAGGAGAAGTTCTTTAAGATCTTCTTGAAGAATTCATACCTCACAAACTACAGCCAACCTAAAGATAACTAGGAACACAGAAGCAAAAAGAGTGGTCAATATCTTTAAAATATCTTCATGCCACAGACAAGAAAGAACTTTCATCTGGGAAACCAGATGCTGATTTCCCATTCTTGCAACCAGCCCCAGTGTCTCCAAGTGATTCTATTCAAATCACTTACTTGGCTTGGGGCTCCTAAAATGGGAGGATGTGAATAAGAAACTGTTGGCAGTTAAGACTGGGGCCAAACTATAGAGGGAAACAGCCAAGAAGTGGTAGCTTCATATCAAGAGAGAGCCCTGTTCAGTGCTGGAACACTCGGTTTCACTTTCAATCACTTATTTCTATGTGCTGATCACTGTTCTAAACACCAGGGATACAGCAGTGAACCCAAAAGATAACGTCCCCGGTCTCATGAAGCTCATCCTCTATTGAGGGAGTGAGGCAGAAATCGACATGTATACAAATCTGTGTGTGTGCACGCACGTACATACGCATTATAATATCAGGTGGTGGTAAATGCCAGGAAGAAAAATAAAGTTGTGCGTGCACGCTTGCGTGCGCGCGCGCGCGCGTGTGTGTGTCTCGGGGGTTATTAAAGAATGACTGAGGGCTTCCCTGGTGGCGCAGTGGTTGAGAGTCCGCCGGCCGATGCAGGGGATGCGGGTTCGTGACCCGGTCCGGGAGGATCCCACATGCCGCGGACCGACTGGGCCCGTGAGCCGTGGCCGCTGAGCCTGCGCGTCTGGAGCCTGTGCTCCGCAACGGGAGAGGCCAAAACAGCGAGAGGCCCACATACCGCAAAAAATAAAATAAAATAAAATAAAATAAAATAAAATAAAATAAAATAAAATAAAATAAAATAAAAAATAAAAGAATGACTGAGATAGAGGCATGCTCTTTGTATAGGATGATCAGGAGAAGCATCTGGTGGATCGGACACCTGAAGGAAGTGATAGCTTAAGCCACAACTATATTGAAGGAAATGCACTGAAACCAAGAGAACAACAGCAACGAGGAAGAGTGTGTTTGATATTTTCAAGGGATGGCAAGGAGTTGCATGACTGTGAGAGTGGGTGCGCAGAGAGAAAGAAGAGGTTGGAGAAAGCGAAGAGAACCAAAGAACTCAGAGCCCTGTAGGTCACCGTAAAACCAAATGGTTCAATTTACATTCCCACCAACAGTGCAATGGGAAGCAGCCGCATAGCACAGGGAGATCAGCTCGGTGCTTTGTGACCACCTAGAGGGGTGGGATAGGGAGGGTGGGAGGGAGGGAGATGCAAGAGGGAAGAGATATGGGGATATATGTATACGTATAACTGATTTACTTTGTTATGCAGCAGAAACTAACACACCATTGTACAGCAATTATACTCCAATAAAGATGTTAAAAAAAACACCCTGAATTGCTCTCTAAGAAAGGTTTTTAAGCAGAGAACTAACATGTTCTGGCATTTTTTCCAGTCTATCTATCATAATGTGAATCTATCATAAAGTATAAAAAGGCATGCAGTGAAAAGTTTTCTTCCTACTCCTATGACTATGATCTCACAGCCTCCCGTTGTGCCCACTCCCCCAAGAAACCACTGCTAACAGTTTCCTGTGAATTTTGCCAGCGCTGCTTTTTTATTTTTACTCTTTAAAAGTTTTTTTAAATTGAAATATAGTTGATGTACACTATTATATAAGTTATGGGTGTACAATATAGTGATTCACAATTTTAAAGGTTATACTCCATTTATAGTTATTATAAAATATTGGCTCTCTTCCCCGTGTTGTACAATATATCTTTGCAGCTTATTTCATACATAATAGTTTGTACTTCTTAATCCCCTACTCCTATCTTGCTTCTCCCTTCTTCTCTCTCCCCACTGGTGACCACTAATTTGCTCTCTCTGTGAGTCTGCTTCTTTTTTGTTATATGCACTAGTTTGTTGTATTTTTCAGATTCCACATGTCAGTGATATTATACGGTATCTGTCTTTCTCTGTCTGACTTATTTCACTTAGCATAATACCCTCCGAGTCCATCCATGTTGTTCCATGTTGTAAATGGCAAAATTTCACTCATTTGTTTAGCAATTATACATAATGCTACTATGAACGTTAGGGTGCATGCATCTTTTTGAATTAGTGTTTTGTTTCTTTCGGATATCTACCCAGGAGTGGAATTGCTAGGTCATATGGTGGTTCTGTTTTTAGTTTTTTGAGATTGCCAGAGCTTCTTTATGCATATGTGAGTGTATACAAAACTTAATTTTTTATCCTTCTTTTTTACACTAATGGTAGCATCCTAGGCAAGACTATTCTGCCCCATGCTTTTTTATTGAAAAAGTATATCTTGTTATATAAATAACTTGAAAATCTCCTTATCTGCACACAGACAGAGGTGAATTCTCAAGAAATGGATGGATCTAACTTATTTACTGGTGCCCTATTGATGGGCACTATTATGAGGTAGGTATAATTCTGGTTCTCGTTTTACAAATGAAGAAACTGAAGGATAGAAAAGTCCAAAAATGTGTTCAAAGATGTGTTCCTAGCAGTAGGACTACCCATGTAGTCTGACTCCAAACACAGGCTCTTACCCAATACTCCACAGGGACTCTTTAATCCGATTTTACACTTTTGCCAATATAAAAGGTGAAAGTAGTATATTTCCCCCCATGCATAAGCATTTGATTGATCTGTTATCAGTATAGGGTCAGAGAGAGGTTTTTTTGAGATAGTATGGGGAAACCTGCATGCTTATGTGCTGTCGGGAATGATCAAGGGGAGCGGGGAATTTTTAAATTAGGAGACAGGTGAGGATTGCTGGAGTGGAGCCTTGAGCAGGTAAGAGCAGGTGGATCTTAGTGCACCTTAGACAGGATTACAGGAAGTTCATCGATAGTGACATACAGAACAGAATACATGGGCACGCATGCTACAACATGGGCTGGTGGGACGCTGGAAATCTGTGCCAGCTCTCTTTGGACTGCTCCATTTTTTCTCAGTGAATTAGCAAAGCAGGTCTTCAGCTGAGAATGTGGATGAAGGAGAGGAAGACATGAAGCAGTAGTTAGCAGAGAGAGAGAGAATGAAAGAACTAGAGAAACATAGGATGATTGGGAGGCAGCATTAGGAGGCCCCTTGAAATTCATGGTCATGATGATGAAGCAAGAGCAACCAACATGGTGTTTCTCTGGCCACGTTTAGTTGAACAGATACAGGGGTGGAGTAGGTAGAAAGGTGGATTTAATCAGAGTTGGGGTTTCAATAGCAAGTTCAACCAGGTGAGAACGTGCAATACCAGTATCAGAGACACCAGACTTTAAACTGAAAACTGTTACTAGAGATAGAGGTGGACATTTTATAATAATAAAAAGACCAGCTTACCAAGAGATGCAACAAGTTTAAATTTGTATGGACCTAGAAACTTAACCTGAAAAATACAAATTTTTAAATGACAGAACTTAGAAATGAATGAATTCATTTTCTTAGTAGGAGATTTTAACACAATTCTCTCAGTAATCCATAGAAGAACTAGACAACAGCAAGAAAAAAGGATTTAGAATATTTGAATAGCATGCATAACAAACTTGGCCTAATTGAATATATATTAAACACTGTACCCAATAACTCTAGAAGAGAGGATCTTATCAAATGCACATGGATGATTTATCAAAATCAACCAAATTTGGAACATAAAGCAATTCTCAACAAATTTCAAAGGATTGAAATCAGAATACTATTTCTGATCATGGTAGATATTAACTAGATAGAAAAACAAAAAGAAAACTTTAAAATACCCATATGTTTGAAAATTAAGCAATATACTCCTAAATAATCCATCAAAGAAAAAAGTCATAATAAAAATCAGAAAAAAATGTTAACTGCAAAATAACGAAAATACTGTTTATCAAAACTTATGAGATACAGCTAAAGCTGTGCTTGGAGAGAAATATATAGCCTTAAATACATATGGTAGAAAACGAGAAAGGCTAAAAATTAATGATCTAATTATTCACTCAAGGAGGTAGAAAATGAACACAAATTGAATCTAAAGAAAATAGAAGGGGGACTTCCCTGGTGGCGCAGTGGTTAGGAATCCACCTGCCAATGCAGGGGACACGGGTTCAAGCCCTGGTCTGGGAAGATCCCACATGCTGCGGAGAAGCCACCGCGATGAGAAGCCCGCACACCGCAACGAAGAGTAGCCCCCGCTCGCCTCAACTAGAGAAAGCCCACGCTCGGCAACGAAGACCCAATGCAGCCAAATATATATATATATATAAATTAAAAGAAAATAAAATGGAAGGAAATGATAAAGATAAGAACATCAATCAATGAGCTAGAACGCAAATATAAAGTACAACAATCAGCAACCAAAAATTTGTTCCTTATAGTAAATTACAAGGTTGACTTTTGGTCTAGAAAATTCTCTTCGACCTTATAAATATCTAGGATGCCAAATATGTTAATTCTTTAATTCAAAACATGAATAATACAGGTTTAATTATCTTTACAACTTGTATACTTAATACTAAATTTTCCAAGTTTAAAATATGGATACTCACTAAGAAAATAATTATGCCACTCCCAATGATTTTGAGTGTTTTTTCCTAGGAAAATATTGTTAGGCTTCGTTCTCAGCAAGTGGATTTGTAGTCTGTTTGTTTTTTAAGTACCAGTGGTATCGATCAGTGTGCCACTAGGTCCTTGTTTAAGACACTGATGGGACACAGTGAACCATTTTATAGTTGCTATATCAATGACTCCAAACATAAAGGAAAAGTTGGGTACATACCTATTTTCTCAGATTTGAATTATTTTATTCCCAATTTTCAAGTAAAGTTAGTTTGTAATCCTCATTCAGCAGGTACACAGTTGAAGTTTGTAATTCATTGGCTCTTAAAATATGTAAATGTCTTCTTATCCACTTGCTAAAAATCATTAACAGAATTCATTATTCTCTCCTTTTTCCTGACTTGTTGGAGCATACAACTCTTAATAATATTAGAACGTCTGATTGGATTCTCCAGATCTCAAGGCTGTGTCTGAACCTATTCACGGCATAACTGCTACTAGCAGTTGGTTCAGTGTGAGGACTTGGATGGAATTCATGTGTGCAATTGGTGTATCACATAACTGCATTTTATTCTCTTTGTGACATGCCATATTTCCAGCATGTCACGACCCTTACTTTTTTAGTTCTAACTCCTCCAGGACAACAAACACCAAAAAGAAAGAAACCATTGGGTGGTCGCTGGAGTACTGACCTCAGAACTGGTCCCAGAAGTTGGATGTCCACACCATGAAAAATAAACACACCCCATCATTGCTGACACTAATTGTGTCCTTCACTTGTGTCTTCTCAGAAGAAAAGCCAAGAATGAAATTGCCATGAAGGACAAGTTCCTTCCCATCACTGGGAGTGGCCTCTTTACTACAGGGTTGAAGCCCAGCACTCACTTGCTGCGGGCTCAGTGCACATGGCCAGTGCCTGTGCTATTCATAGCACGTGAAGAAGGAAGGCGAGACCATCTCCTGGGACATCTAGCTTCCATGACTCAGCAGCAAATCTTTTTGCAAAAGTTAAGAGAAAGTATAATAGGCAAAAAATAGGTGAGAGGAGACTTAACGACATTACTCAGAACTTTCCTTTATGATACATAATTATCTATGATACGTCATCACTTACCATAGTTTATGTATTACCAGATTTGTAAGTGATTAACTTTTTGAACACTTACAGAGTTGGACTATTGAGAGGAAAATGTGGTATTGGTCAGTCACCAGCAGGGTAAGTCTGAGTTAGCAGGCCCATTCCACTCTCACACATTCTCCTACATCAGCTCCATTAGTAACCAGGTTGGTACTTAGACTTCCATATACTAAGTCTGGCCACATGGCTTGCCTCCTGAGCAGTCGCACAGGACCCCACGCTTAGAAGGTCCCTGTGCTTAGAGGTCCCTGGGCTTGGTTTAATGCTCTGCTGTCCCTGTCCTGAATTCTTAATGATTATTAAACAAATAGGTTCATATTTTCATTTTGCACTGAGCCCTCAAATGAGGAAGGCAGTCTTCCATATACCATCCATTAAATTTTATTTCTTAACTTGTTCTGCCTGGGTGAAGAAGAGGAATGCTATTTACTTGAATAGCTACTCAAAATCCCAATACATCAAATCATATAAATTATCATATAATTATTTAACAATTAAAGGCACAATTTAGGGAATTATACCATGTAATATAGAAACCCGACATAGAAACCCAATTTCTTTAGGTGTATGGTTAGGTTGTTTATTTGAGATGTTTCTTGTTTTTTGATGTAGGCTTGTATTGCTATAAACTTCCCTCTTAGAATTGCTTTTGCTGCATCCCATAGGTTATGGGTGGTCCTGTTTTCATTGCCATTTATTTCTAGGTATGTTTTTGATTTCCTCTTTGATTTCTTTAGTGATCTCTTTGTTATTTAGTAGCATATTGTTTAGCCTCCATGTGTTTGTATTTTTTACAGTTTTTTTCCTGTAATTGATATCTAGTCTCATAGCGTTGTGGTTGGAAAAGATACTTGATACGGTTTCAATTTTCTTAAATTTACCAAGGATTGATTTGTGACCCAAGATATGATCTATCCTGGAGAATGTTCCACGAGCACTTGAGAAGAAAGTGTATTCTGCTGTTTTTGGATGGAATGTTATATAAATATCAATTAAGTCCATCTTGTTTAATGTATCATTTAAAGCTTGTGTTTCCTTATTTATTTTCATTTTGGATGATCTGTCCATTGGTGAAAGTGGGGTGTTAAAGTCCCCTACTATTATTGTGATACTGTCGATTTCCCCTTTTATGGCTGTTAGCATTTGCCTTATGTATTGAGGTGCTCCTATGTTGGGTGCATAAATATTTACAATTGTTATATCTTCTTCTTGGATTGATCCCTTGATCATTATGTAGTGTCCTTCTTTGTCTCTTGTAATCGTCTTTGCTTTAAAGTCTATTTTGTCTGATATGAGAACTGCTACTCCAGCTTTCTTTTGATTTCCATTTGCATGGAATATCTTTTTCCATCCCTCACTTTCAGTCTGTACGTGTCCCTAGGTCTGAAGTGAGTCTCTTGTACACAGCATATATACAGGTCTTGTTTTTGTATCCATTCAGCCAGTCTGTGTCTTTTGTTTGGAGCATTTAATCCATTTACTTTTAAGGTAATTATCGATATGTATGTTCCTATTACCATTTTCTTAATTGTTTTGGGTTTGTTATTGTAGGTCTTTTCCTTCTCTTGTGTTTCCTACCTAGAGTAGTTCCTTTAGCATTTGTTGTAAAGCCGGTTTGGTGGTGCTGAATTGTCTTAGCTTTTGCTTGTCTGTAAAGGTTTTAATTTCTCCATCAAATCTGAATGAGATCCTTGCTGTGTAGAGTAATCTCTGTTGTAGGTT
The DNA here is from genome assembly GCF_003676395.1 of Aethalodelphis obliquidens. NCBI lineage: Eukaryota > Metazoa > Chordata > Mammalia > Artiodactyla > Delphinidae > Aethalodelphis > Aethalodelphis obliquidens. The sequence continues at coordinate 6,760,103 of NW_020837961.1, forward strand.
TTTACCTTTTATCACTTTAAATATGTCCTGCCACACCCTTCTGGCTTGCAGAGTTTCGGCTCCTAGTGTCTGGACACCTTTCCTCTTTCACGGCTCCCTCCCACTGGTGCAGGTCCCGTCCCTATCCTTTTGTTTCTGTTTATTCTTTTTTCTTTTGCCCTACCCAGGTACGTGGGGGATTTCTTGCCTTTTGGGAGGTCTGAAGTCTTCTGCCAGCGTTCAGTAGGTGTTCTGTAGGAGTTGTTCCACGTGTAGACTTATTTCTGATGTATCTGTGGGGAGGAAGGTGATCTCCGCGTCTCACTCCTCTGCCATCTTGAAGGCCTTCCCTTCATTTCTTTTTATACCCTTGAATGTCTAGCCTAGAACTCTGTGACCATAATCATAGTAGATGATCTCTAGATACTTGCTGAATGAATAAACAAATGAATAAATAACTCATTCTTCATTTGTCTTCAGAAAGGTGATAGTAGCAAGAAGCTCTGGAGTCTTTGGGCATCAGAAAGGATAAGAAATGAGAAGGGGGGGGGCAATAAAGGAAATATTGGCCTTCTTTTCACCAAGATTCAAAGGAGGACCAGGAGAAAAGGCCAACAGAATGAGCCACTCCTGAGGCCAGGACAGCCTGCAAGCAGGCATGGTTTTCCAGCTCTCCAGGGTTCCTCAGTCCATCTCCCTTCTGACCTGCCACTGACATTCAGAGGGTCCCAAAATAAAGCCGAGCAGAAATATCTAGTTATATTTACATCTTAATGGCAGGGGAAAATATATTTGCAGAGCCAAACATTGTTTTACCAGTAACCTTACTACCTGCAATCTAAAAGACATCACAGAGCCAAACATTGTTTCACCAGTAACCTTACTACCTGCAATCTAAAAGACATCACATTCGTTTTTCTTTTGTTTGCTTTGCTTATTTCTGGAAATGTGGTTTCTCTTTAGAATAGCTCCAGGGTGAATACTGTGAATACTCCTGAGTTATTAAAACCACCACCACAGTCTTCATATTCAAACGTGGCAAATATAGAAGGTGACTCCTATTTCACCAAGCTATGAAAATAATATTTGGGGGAGAAAATAAGAGGAGAGAGGTCTCTACATACATGCAAGCAGTGCCTAAAAGTGATCTGACCCTTTGCTCTTCAAAGTTTGGGCATCTAAAGAGAAACATCATGGGGCCACACCTTCATTTGGCTAAGTATATGGTTTTAAGACACTAAACTACTCATTTACAAGTTTCTGCTTAGATTTTCAACCACATTTTAAGCACGAAAGTTTGCGGCTCGTGAGTTAACAAGATGCCACCAAAGAAAACATTGCTGCATGGGGTGTTGCTCCTGAGATCCTTGGAAACAGCAGATCGTACTGGGTTCCCTGTGACCCTCTGCATTTGAAAAGCATTGGTTTGCTAATAGTTGGTTTCAGGCTGCAGTGGTCCACAAACTGTTTTGTTCTTTTTCTATGGTCTGTGAATGATATGCCTCAAGGAATGATGGCTGATACTTTTTTCATTTTCCTCCCTAATTTTCTCACTAAAAAATGTTTAATTAGTGAAAAGGCAACATATTTATAGATATAATAAAACAGTAGAGGAAAGACTGTTTTAAATATACACACAACATGTTGTGTTTAGATACACACACCCACACACACACACACACACACACGTATATTTTAAGGATACTTTAAATTCATACACATGTGATTCAGAAAACTATACTGTTATGTTTCCCTAGAGTATGATGAAAGTGAACTGTCATATGAACAACAAATTTTTCGAGGTGTTTAAAAATAAAAGGAATATATGTATGCAAAATCTATAAAAGGAATGTTTAATGTTACAGTTAAGTAATTTAAGATCCAAGAAGTGAAATATATTGAAGACTCACAGTAGCAGACACTCCATACGCACTATCTTACTGCTCATAAGGACTTTAAAATAGGTATCATGTCCTCATATTAAAAATATGGAAACTGAGACTAAGAGAAGCTAAAATGAATCTAATTCTAATAAAAGATGAATGAATAGTTATGTCAACAATTTCTAAATTTGCTATTTGCTCTTACATCATGATTTAAAAGTGACAGTATAGTAAAAATTGGCAACACAATATTTTGAATGACAACACTAATGCTCTTTAGTCGATTGTTTCCCCAAAATCCTTAATAGAAAAGCCCAAACCAGGAGTTTAATGGAGGCTGAAAAGAAAGGTGCTGGGATCAGGAAAACAATAGAAAAAGGAATGTATTCCACAGGGCTATAGAACATAATAAATAATTATTATGACAAATAATATATGAGAAAAAATGTTTCAGAGAGTCATTCAGTAAATTGTGCTGTATATGAAATAATTTAATTAAAAATTAATTTAAGTTGAGAATTATATTGTATTTTACTAAATTTAATAGAAAATTCCAGTTATCAGTAAGATTTGGCCACCTAAGTAAACGAAACTATAAGTTATTAGGGACCAATAATTATTTTTTTAATTGAAATACAGTTGATGTATGATGTTATGTTAGTTTCAGGTGTATTACACTGTGATTTGACATTTGCATACATTATGAAATGATCGCTACAATGGGGACCAATAATTCTTGGTTACACCTGCAATGCAGGCTGTCAAACATTCAAACAAGTAGTGAGATCTCCATTCTCACAAAAATTTGCAGCAGATATATTTTCCAAGCTCAAACTGTAGTTCCAGCAGCATTTTTCAGACCTCCATGGAAGTATGAAGGACATTTTTCAAATTTCAAAATGTATTTAATAACAATATAAAATTTATTTAACTAATGAAATTGAGGAGCTTCCATTTACCTTCAATTGAGGGTAATTAATTTGCAGTGTAATAACAGGATAAAAGGCAAATATCAAGAGGCAAATCTAATAGAATTCTATCAATGCCTTCCAAGTAATGAATATGCTCAACTAAAATCGCATGCTTATGGACTGATGTCAGTATTCAGCTGGATCTATCTGTGTGAAAAGACATTTTCAAAGATGGAATATGTAAAATCTCATTTCATTAATGATGTCCCTTTGCAGTCAATTTCGATGATAGAGAACAACAACGTTGAACATTTGGCAAAATTTAAGGAAAGGATCCTGAAATGGGATTTTATTTATTAAGTCACTAATGTTAGGGGTTTTATCCATCAGAGTGTGTGTCATTTATTGCAACAGTTTGCCTTATGTAAGCTTAACCACAGAATCACCTACTTAAAACAAAACAAAAATTATTTTTTTACTGAGGTATAATTGACATACAACATTAGATTCGTTTCAGATATACAACATAATGATTTGATATTTATATATATTGTGAAATGATCACTACAATAAGTCTAGTTAACATCCAACAATTTTTTTTTAATTTAAATCATCCCACTATCTATAGCGTATGAGCTAGGACTCAAATTATAACCTCAATATATTTTGTCTCATTATGATACACAAATTATGCTATCTCTAATTATATTTTATACAAATTAAATGTGCTATGACCTTAACTCTTACATCCCATTTAATATTTATACCTATCACATTGGGAATTATTTTGTCTTACAGACGAGAAAGACTAAGGCTCAGAGTGGTCAATTAATGTGTCTTAAGTTACTGAGCCAGAACTTAACCCATGTATGTCTGTCTCTAAGTATGTCTTTTCACGTATAACTCTAACTGATGTCTACTTATTCCCATGACAGCTCACAGCGCAGCTGGGCTGAAGTGCTCAGAGCTAAAATGAGAACAGTGCAGTGTGGAGCCCCTGGTGTGTTCTGGTTCCCCCCCTGGTTATAGATCTTACTAAATGTATCCATCTCCTAGTCCATCTTCTTTATACTCTGATTTTACTCCAAGTGGCCACTTAATTAAAGTTTAGGTATCAATGTTCTGACTTCATTATAGCTTAAATTTAAAATTAAACATGTCATATGTCCATAAAAAGATGGGTACACCAATGTTCACCGTAGCTTTTTTCATGACAGAAAAAACTAACTAAATGCCCATCAACAGGAGTATGAATAATCAAATTGTGGTATATTTATATAATGGAATACTACTCATCAATAAAAACAATGAACTACTGATACATGATCAAAATAAAAGGATATAAAAAGTATTATGCTCAGTGAAAGAAGTCAGACACAAAAGAAGACTTGCTGTACAATTCCGTTTCTATAAACTTCAAGAAATGGCAAAACTAATCCATGGAATGAAAAACAGAATAGTGTTTGCCTCTGGCAAACAGAGGGAACAGACCAGAAAAGAAAATGAGAGAACTTTTAGAGTAATGCAGTTGTTCTATGTGTTGATTTGGGTGTAAACAGTTATTAAAGCTTAATGAACTGTACGCTTAAGATACACATAGTTTACTATATGTATTTACACTTTAATTTTTAAAAAAACCAAGTTTCTGGGGCTTCCCTGGTGGCGCAGTGGTTGAGAGTCCGCCTGCCAATGCAGGGGACGCGGGTTCGTGCCCCGGTCCGGGAAGATCCCACATGCCGCGGAGCAGCTGGGCCCGTGAGCCATGGCCGCTGAGCCTGCGCGTCTGGAGCCTGTGCTCTGCAACAGGAGAGGCCACAACAGTGAGCGGCCCGCGTACCGCAAAAAACCCGCAAAAAAAGAAAAAACAAACAAAAAAACAAGTTTGTTAAAGGCCCCAGATTTGATCTGAATTCTTTTTATTTATTTTATTTTTGGCTGCATTGGGTCTTTGTTGCTGTGCGTGGGCTTTCTCTAGTTGCGGCGAGCGGGGGCTACTCTTCGTTGTGGTGCACGGGTTTCTCATTGCAGTGGCTTCTCTTGTTGCGGAGCACGGGCTCTAGGCACGGGGGCTTCAGTAATTGTAGCTCACAGGCTCAGTAGTTGTGGCACATGGGCTCTGTTGCTCCATGGCATGTGGGATCTTCCCAGACCAGGGCTCGAACTCGTGTCCCCTGCATTGGCAGGTGGATTCTTAACCACTGCGGCACCAGGGAAGCCCCTTATCTGAATTCTAATGCTACCTTAAGCCCTAACAGCTTTGAAACAATGCTAAGTGCATCCCAGCAAGCATGTTTAATTTACTGCATCAATTCGCCGCCTTACTTGGAAACAACCACAGAACCATTGGCCAAAGTATGGTGCAATTCAGAGGGAAAACGAAAAGAAAACGTACTCTTCTGAGTTAGATGGTCTACAGAGGTAAATTGAAAGTAGCGTCATAGTTGTCCATACAGTGTTTTCTAGCAGGTTGGATGCTGCAGTGACTGTTGTTCTCCATATACATAAGGGTGTCTGAAAGTTTCAAGTGGGATCACAGGTTTTTTCCTTACTGTGCATGTTAAACATGTAATTCCTTTTGTATAGCCTATAACTTTGCTATGGTACTAGAGAATAATGTGAATGTGAAAATGATGGTGGGATAATAGAAGAAAACCTGTAGTAAGAGGCAGGCAAATTGATTTCCAATTCTGTGGTAATGAAATTAATTCATGTATTTTGGAGTTGGTGATGGTATTTTTCACAGGTCTAAAACAATGAAAAAATATCTCTCACTTCAACTAAATTCACAGTTAACACCCACTTGGGAATCTTTAACAAGTTTCCTGAGAATGTCTTTATTTTATTTAGTTTTGATAAGTTTGCTATCTGTTCTTTGAGAAAGAAAAAAAAAATGTCAAGTGAAGAAATATTATAAAAGGCATTGTTTCATGGTTTCTTCAGGCATTCTCGTAGATGCCATCTTGGTATATCAAAGTGCCTCTAGTGAGCTTACCTTAACCTCTTCACAAAGAAATGATGGACAGATTTCTTGTCTTAACTTTATTGGGATATCTTTGTATCTTTTTATTGGGATATCTTTGTATGCCCAGCATGCATTTGGCACTATGCCTAGTACAGAGTAAGTGCTGAAAACAATGGATGGGTGGATGGATGGATGGATAAGAAACTTTGGCAAGTCTATTGCGTGCAACATCACACACTTACAAAAAGAAAAACTGGTTTTTCTTACTACTGACTCATAGAAATATCATTTTGGGCCTTATTTAAAAACTGAAATTAAGAGGCTACCAATCTCCTACTTCAACAGGTGCCTCTGTGACCATCAGGTAGATGAGTAATCTACAGCCTTTTGGTGTACATGGAATGCTATTGCTTAGCAAGAGTGTGTTTTAGAAAATTATAACCATTCTTCAAATTTGGGGACAAATGGCTAGATTGTATTAGCCAAACTCTCTCTTGAAATATGAATTTTATTTTAGGAAACAAATGAAACAAAAAAAATTTCTCGCACCAGTGTCATGGAGGAACTTGGTGAAGGTCTGAATTTCTGGGCCTTTCTTATGATTAGACACAGTGAAGTGTTCAGTTTTTCTATTAGATCCATCTTCTTCTGCAACTCTCCTTGCTCCCCCTTCCCACCCTCACCCTCCCTTGTGAGTTCTCCATGGGCCCCTGAGCTGGACAGTGGTCCCTTAGCAATCCAACGCCTCATTTGATACACACTGCTTCCTTCTTTGCAGTCCTTTAGATTTGGTTTTTCTCAAATAACCTGTTCTTTTGTGAGGTCTCCCTCGAGTCCTGAATAGAATCTACCACCAAATTTAAAATATCCAAATGCATAGAGAACTTCTGTCTCTCATGGTGACCAACACTTCTTCTACCACAAAGACCAATTCTGGCCTCTTACGGGTGGTGGCTTCTTGCTGTTTGACACAGTAACACCAACAAAAGCAAAGACTCAGCCCATGTACCTTAATAAAGTATGAACTTGAATGTGGAGCAGGAGGTCTTGAGCTATTACAGGAAAACATAATGACAAGGAGGACTTGCCTCTGGTTTGGAATCAGCCTGAAATTGTAGGCAAATCCCTTGACCCCCACCCTAGACGGAAAGCCACAGGACCAAGGGAGGACATCATCTCTCGATGACAGCCCATCAGATTTAAAGAGAAATAAGAAGTTCCATCTGTTTTAAAAGATTTTCTAATTTTGTAGAATTAGATCACAAAACTTGAATTTTAATGGGGTCTCCAGGCCACCGTCCCATCATTGTAGTCACTACTTTCCTTTCACTATTGGGGACACTGAACATGGCCTCTTTGGGCTGTTACTTAATTTTATATTTCTACCAAGGAATAACTATGTCTAGGTTTTTAGATATTTCTATCTAAAAAATGCCAAAACCCCCATATTTTTTTGCATATAAATGTCATTCTTTCAAAAGAGAGACTTTGCCAGGTTTCAGGTGAGAATAGGCATTTCAACTTTTTTTTTTTTTTTTGCGGTACGCGGGCCTCTCACTGCTGTGGCCTCGCCCATTGCGGAGCACAGGCTCCGGACGCACAGGCTCAGCGGCCATGGCTCACGGGCCCAGCCGCTCCGCGGCATGTGGGATCTTCCCGGACCGGGACACGAACCCGCGTCCCCTGCATCGGCAGGCGGACTCTCAACCACTGCGCCACCAGGGAAGCCCGATTTCAACATCTTTGATGGTGACAAAAGCTCATGTTTTCCAGAGTTGTTAAATTTCTTGCTTAATCTGATTTATTTTATTTCTGACTTGGCCTATTATTATTTAACTTGTCATCACTTTATTCCACCTGATTTTATTATAAATTGTTTAAATTTTTTTAGATTTTAAAAATTGAGGCAAGACATGTGGTCTTATCCTTTGCCTCTGAGTATGGCTGCTCCTGAAGACTACACAGATATAGATAACCACCTTGCATTTAAAATCTCTCTAAGAGGGCTTCCCTGGTGGCGCAGTGGTTGAGAGTCCGCCTGCCGATGCAGGGCACACGGGTTCGTGCCCCGGTCCGGGAAGATCCCACATGCCGCGGAGCGGCTGGGCCCGTGAGCCATGGCCACTGAGCCTGCGCATCCGGAGCCTGTGCCCCGCAACGGGAGAGGCCACAGCAGTGAGAGACCCGCGTACTGCAAAAAAAAATCTCTCTAAGAAATGCATTTCTTATGCATTAAAACTTTGAATCTAAATAACTGACATTTTATTCTTTAGGGTAGTGCATAGGATTAAGAGGAGGAAGGAACTTATGTCCTGAGCTCAAATTCTGATATGGTAGTTAGACTTCATCATTAGTAACAAGTACAAGAAAATCAGTCATTCAGTCAGTCACCCAACATCTAATAAGTTCTTTCTATAGGTGCGGTACCATGACAGCAATACAGAAAGTTATTTAGGAATAGAGAAAATCAGTGAATTAACTAGAAAATATCAAAAGAAAAAACCCCCTAAAACTAAAAAGTTTGGGACAGAGGTTCTAGATGAAAGCCCAGGTAGGGGGAAAAAAATCATCTGGACGAAAATGAGACATACATAGAGAGATTATTCTTCCAAAAGGGAGAAAAGGAAGAAGCTTGCTTGGAATGCACTGGGCCAGAGGTATCCCGAGGAATCCACATTCGACACAGTCGAGCAGAAAATACCAAAGCAAATCCCAATAAATGTCCACTAAGTAAGCAGGTGGCCTCAGACGTCCAATGAGTGTTGTAACCTTTACGGATGATGCAATGGGATGAGCCATATCATACAAAATTACAACAAGACCACAACTAAAGACTGACAGTGATTTGCTTTTTGTGGAATCACAAACTGTTATTATTGCAGGTCATTGCAGAAGGTCCAAGGCAATGGAAAACCTAAGGAACACCAAAAATATAACCCCAGCTAGTAACTAAAAGACTATATTTGTCACTTGTGCAATCCCTGAAATGATGATTTCTGGGAACTCATTTCTCAGTTCTTCACTAAAGAATGTGCTGAGCTGATAAAAAAGCTTAGGCATTTTAACATCACAACGTAAACATTCAGGAAACATTCAGGTTTTTCACAAAGTTATTGAATAATCAAGTAATAGCATGAAAGCTTCTCTTTGGTAAGCAGAAATTTGTTTCCAGCTCAAAACACAAAGAGGGTTAAAAAAAATTTTTAGATAAAAAGCGAGATCAAAATGATCCCTCAGTCTGTCCATATGTAGAAAAGAGTGTTTGTTTTTTCCTTAACTATGGCTGATAGAGATATAGACATAACAGCCCTCTGGAAATCATATAGATTCCCTTTCTCATTCTCTTAGGGTTCATGGCCCTTCAAAGCTCAACTCTATTATTCCTTAGTATTTAATTTCTCTCCTTAGGGAGACATTAAATGAAGTTATTTTTTTCTCCTTATGGGACAATAATGGGAAAAAAAGAGTTGAGAAATACCACAATAATGGTCTTTCAGTATTCATTCTTAATCATTCAGCAATTATTTCAAGATTATTTATTGAATAAATGTCCTACATCAGGCACTGTGATGAGTGCTCAGAGATATAATGGTAAATAAGACCCTGTCCCTGTCCTCCAAAACTTCTAATCTATTCAGAGGTCATAAGAGATAAGCAATCAGCCCCAATAGAGAAGGGTCATTACTATCACAGGAGTGCTTTGGAAACACAGAAGAGGTACCAACCTAGCCAAAGTGAGGATAGGAATAAGGACAGGCTTCCTGAAGGATATGACATCAGAACTGAGTCCTGGCTGACTGGTCAGAGTTAGACAGACAAAGATAGCATGTGCAAAGGCCCAGGGGAAAAGACATGGTGTAAAGGGAGAGAAATGAAATACTTTAGTATGAGTTGAGCTTAGTGTGAGACAGGAAAGTAAAGGGGTGGGGCTGGAGTCCTATGTAAGAGTCAGATCATGAATGGCCTTCTATGCAACTCTGAGAAGTTTAAATCTTATCCTGAAGATCCTAGAGCCATGGGGAATTTTTAGCAGAGGTTGAAAATATATTATTGAAAATATGCTTTAGAAAGTTTATTTTGGCCAAGGTGTGAAAAATGGATTGGAGAAAAAGAAAATAAAGAGGTTCTTGTAGTAACCCAGGTGAGACAACAGTGGCCTCAAGTAAGATAATAGTTGTAGTGAGGGTGGATAGAAGTAAGATTTGAGGGCTGTGGAACTGAGAGGACCACACTGGGATGGGAGGGGTAGGGGACAGACAAGTGATAAGGATGACTTGCATTGCTAGCTTGAGCAATTAGAAGGAAGGGTAGTTGGGAATTTGAGGTAATTTTGTAACTTCCAGGGGGAGATTTCCATTATAAGTTTGATAATACGTTATGACCCTGAAGCCAGGAGGAAAATTCAAATAAAAAGAAAAAAAAAACAGCAGATGGGTAAGTGAAGCCATGGGAACGAAAGAGCTCATCCAGAGAGACTCTGGAGAATGTGAAGAGGAGCTGGACAAGGACAGAACCCTGAAAATATCAACATTCAAAAGACAGCTAAAGAAAGAGGAGCACTTAAGAGCAGTTGAGAAATAGGAGGCAGGGAGGGAAGAGAAAACAGGAGAATGCAGTACCAGGCATGCGGGAGGGAAGTAGAAGTTGTGAAAGAGGAGGAAACAGTCAGTGGCATCTGCTACCGACACCACCTAGGAAAGTGACTGAAAAGTGTCCATTGCAATTCACCAGCAAGAAATCATTGGCTAACCAGAATGAAGTCATTGGTAACCTTCATGAGATAAGTTTCTACAGAGTTATGGGGGCAGAGGCCATACTGTAGTGGGCTGAGAAACAAGTAGAAGGTGAAGAAGGTGGGTTATTAAACGTTGACAACTCTCAAGAAATTTGACTGTGAAGAGGAAGAGAGAAATACGTGAGTAGCTGGGTGGGAATGTGTATGGATGAAGGAGGGTTTTTTTGGTCTTTGTTTTATAAAAGAGACTTGAAAATTAAAATTCCAGTGAAAGAGAGCCAATAGGTAGAAGCAGATGGCAAAGTAGACAGAGAAGTACCTGGGCAGGTTGTAGAGAGATACAACCAGACTTAACCTTCATTCACTTCTCCCAAATCTTGAATAAAGAAGATTTGGAAGGAGACAAACAAATTCAGAATCTTCCCCTTGGAGACAGGAACCACGTCACAGAGAACAGTCTATAAGTACCCTGCCCTCAGTCTACTATCTGCTAATAGCATTCTGTGCTAATCTTCACCGTCTCTTTATCAAAGTGCAAGGAATTAATGGATATATCTCATTAATGTTCACCTGATGTCAAAATCTATGAGAACATCAGTCTCATGTAAATAACCATAGATGTGGTTTTCCTGACTCTGTATCTAGCAATTTAAATAGATACAGTCCTTGCCCTCTAGAATCTCACAATAAACAACAGATGACACAGACACACACATCACCACCACCATTACCACACAAGGGCACAATATTACAGTAAGAGAACATGATGGTTCTTAAATAGGAATTTATATTAGGTACATGTTTGGTATTTGTTTTTTCTGGCTATGGAATACATGAAAGTTTTGCTGGGAAATTGAGTGGGGTTAGGAAAAGCATTACTTGACTTTCACATAAACAGTGGAGGTCTGGGAGGGAAGAGGGGAGGGAGAGCTTGACTAGATTACAAGCTCTAAGGGGAAAGAAACCTGTCTCTTTTGGACCCCACCACCCAAGCTTACTAAATGAGTGACGGCAATTGACTGATTATATAAAGTCTTAGAACCAGAGACTTACTGATGGAAAAACTAGGCAAAGGTTGAATAGGTAGGCTTGGATGGAGGGCAAAATGCATACCGAATATCAAAAGGTTAAAGGGGTATGACACCTTAGATTGGGCAGAAAAGGGTCCAAAGATGAAGTATTAAAGAGCAACTAGGCTGACGGTGAGGTAGCTCAGGAGAAGAACACTATAGGTGTGAAGGTTGTTGTCCAAACTACATACTACCTTTTGGTTTCACAGAGAAAGATATGGAACCCTTTAGGGTTTAGTAAGAACTAGAATATTGGCATAGCCAGGAATTTTAGCACTTTTCTGATAGAAAAGACGAAATTTTGTCATTTATTCCAGAAAATTTTAGGTTATTAAGATTTCAATTAAGAACTGCAAAGAGACTTCACATGAAAATATGTCTTAAAAGTATTTATTTACTTCTTAGACTTAAGTTATTAATAAGTCTATATAGAGCATATTGAAATATATTCTAGCAGGCAAGAAGTAATAAACGATATTGGAAAGGAAAGTTGGGGGCAGACGTTTTGGGCTGAGCAAGTCTTACCCAAGGTCAAAAGCTAGCAAGAGACAGCACCAGGACTTCAGTTCAATCTTTGATTCTAAATCCTGTGGTCACAGAAGTTTTGGTAAGGGGAAATAGGCAACATGCTCACAATTAGAATATTACTACTGATATTCTAACCTGGCAAGAGGTAATGAGGACTTGAACAAAGGCATAGGCAACAAGAAAAGAGGGAGGAGGATGGATTTCAAAGAAACTGTGGAGGTGGTGTTAATAAGATTTGGTAACTGAGTAAATGTGGCAGGTAAGAAAGAAGAGTACATCACAACGAGTGTCGGGTTTTTCCAGACATGACTCATCACACAGTGAAACTTGGTGGTGGCATCAATGATGCGAATGTGTGTTCATATGCCATCTAAGAGAATCAGTCCATAACAGCCTGTTTAAATAAAGAAGACCCTTGTGATGATGAGACCTTAACAAAAGGTGTTGTTGGGACAGCCCTAGTTATATAAAAAAAAAAAAAAGCAGTAAGAATCTTTGGTTTTGTTTCTTTTTTCCTCTAGCACTACTTCTTAGAAAGAATGTTCCAATAAACTTGCATGAATAAATCTAGTCAATTTAGAGTAGCTATAGGGCTGTTGGAAAGGATATATCAGGCTTAAATGACTCATTGAAGGTAAGAGATTACAGAATATTAGAAATAGAAAAAGGCTTAGAGATCACTTAGTTCAATCATTTCCATTAAAAAAAAACCTGTATAGGTCACTTCAAACATATGCAAAGGTGAAGAGCATAGCGTCATGAATCTGCATTGACTAATCATCAATTTGATGATTATCACATTTTATTTATTTTTTGGCTGCGTTGGGTCTTCGTTGCTGTGCGCGGGCTTTCTCTAGTTGCGACGAGCGGGGGCTGCTCTTCGTTGCAGAGCGTGGGCTTCTCACTGCGGTGGCTTCTCTTGTTGCAGAGCATGGGCTCTAGGAACGCGGGCTTCAGTAGTTATAGCACACAGGCTCACTAGTTGCGGCATGCAGGCCCTAGAGCGTGCGGGCTTCAGTAGTTGTGGTGCACGGGCTTGGTTGCTCCGTGGCACGTGGGATCTTCCTGGACCAGGGATCGAACCTGTGTCCCCTGCATTGGCAGGTGATTCTTAACCATGTGCCACCAGGGAAGTCCTTTTTCTAAAACATATTTATTTATTTGGTTGTGCCGGGTGGGCTCCTTTGTCGTGACATGCGAACTCTTAGTTGCGGCATGCACATAGGATCTAGTTCCCTGACCAGTCATTGAACCCAGGCCCCCTGCACTGGCAGCGCAGTCTTAACCACTGCACCACCAGGGAAGTCCCGATGATTATCAATTTACATCCAACCTTGTTTCATCTTCATCCCCATCCCAAGATATCTGTTTCATCCATGAGTATTTTAGGTTGAATCTCTAAAAGATGAGCATTCTTTTTCAAATAATAATAATATCATCATACCTAAAAACTTAACAACAATTTCTTAATACCAGAAAATATCTGGTCAGGACTCAACATTTCTCCAGTTGTTTCATAATTTCTCTAGATATGTCTATGTTCTGAAGTCTCTTAAATCGACAGTTTCCCTTTCTTCCTTTTGCATTTTTTCTGCTAATAAGACAGAAGCCAGGTAATACGTCTGATGAAGTTTCCCACTTTCTGGATTTGGCTGAATGCATCCCAATGGTTGCATTTTACATAGTCTTCTGTTCCCTGTATTTTCTATAATCTGGTAGACATAGAGGCTTCATCAGAGTCAAGTTCTATTGCTTGGGAAGAACACTTCACAGGTGATGGAGGAATGCAATGGCTGGGTCTTTTTTGGTGTGAAAATCCCCTTATTTTTAAAAGATGGCTTCAACTGAAGACTTCTTGGGGTTGAGTGACTCACATAGTCATAGAACAAACTTTCAATCTTTTGATTCTCAGTTCTCTACTCCTTTTATTATATCTTATACTATTAACTTTAATATTAAAGTTAATACTATTAGCTTTGATAGTGTGTCTTATACTCTTGCCTATTAATCACTCACTGATTGATTACAGTATACCAATTGCTCCGCTAGGTACTGCATGAGATATGGCCGCACCATTCTCAAAATTACCCAAGTCCTAAATCCAGAAATCATCCTCGGCTTCTCCACTTCTCTTACTTCTACTAAGTCCTGTTAATTTTATCTATTTAACATTGCTTTCCTTTGTTCCATCCTTTCCATCCCCACTGCTACCGCTTTAGTTTAGACCTTTATCATTGTTTTCCTGGACCACTAAAATAGCTTCTTGAAACTCCTCTCCTCCATAACAATCTCGCCTTCCTCAACGCAGCTCTGCCTTATCAACAAAAGATTTTTCCAACTTGCAAATCGAAATATACTGTTTTTCTGCTTTAACCCTTTGGAATTCTCTCATTTCCATGATGGAGTCCCTACTCCTTAGTGCAGCCTAAGGCCACTCCCTCATCTGGTCTTTGCCTATCTGACCATCCTCATCTGTCCCTACTTCCACTCACTATATTCCAATCTACTGAATCACTGAAGTTTTCTGAATGTGCCAGCAGGGATATATAGTGATTAAAAGTAGACTCTAGAATTAGACAGACTTGACTTTGAGCCCTAGATTCCCCATTTACTAGCCATGCAACCCAGGGCATACTTACCATCACTGTATGGTACACTGTGCTAGTATCAGTAGCACAATCCTCAGAAACTTAGTGTAAAACCTTTATACTCAGCAATATGTTTCAGGAAGTGTATCTTACACATTCTGACATTTAATTATACCAATTTTAATTTATGAGTCTCTGAAGCATATTTCAGGAAAAAAATATAAAATAATTGATATTAAAGTATTACTTATTTATCAGGTTCTTTCCTTTATTATTTAGTATCTTTTTTTTTTACTAAATTAATAATGTAGGATTGTATCTGCTTACAGTAAGTTTTCCTTCCTTTCAACATAATGAAAATTTGTATAATCATGAAATGTTTAAATGGTTAAATCTTTTGCTATTTATTTTAATTCAAATCCAGTATATTATTATATATATTCAGAACTCAAACTATTCATCTTCATCTAAACCTTCAATTAAATTCCACAATGCAAACCTCTTGGCACTAGAACCACAGTTCATGTTTGTTCAGCTGAGCTTGTGTCTTGAAAAAGTGTGGAAGTTCGGGGGTTTTCTGGTGAGAATCCACATTCTGACATCACCTTGACCATGACAGTGATTGGCTGTGGGAAGGCAAAGAAGAGTTTATAGCCTGAAAGAGCAAGTGAATGTGTGAGTGAGAGAGCAGAGGAAATACTCAATCTGTGTCACTCACTCCTGGGAGCCTGCCTTCTCACTCCAGGACTGCAAAAGGGTAGGGTTTAATATGACGACTTGATTATCTTAAAATCAAACACGCCACATTTCACATCTCCGGGCTTGGTTTTGAACTTTTTATTTAAATATGGATATTAACACATTGTATAGAATTGCTATGTAATTTAACACTTGTTTATCATTAAACTAGTACCTCATGTTTTAGATTCTTTCCAAAAGGCTGAGTTTATTAACCTAAGCATGTAAATAAGTTATTATTATGTACATAAACTAGAAAATTATGCTTCCTACTTTCTACCTCTGTACCTCACAGATAACTGTTTGTTTACTCATTCTGATGCATTCAAGGTAATCTGACTGAAATACTGTTTTGCATTTACAAATCTGCCTCGATGTATGTTGATTTCTCCATCAATTATGCTTAACCTGTACTTCAATTATACAGTATTTTTCAGTATGTTATATATTTGGTTTCAAAGTGTTAATATCTTATAGCTCTAAAAGCAGAATGGAAAAATGCATAGTACTAGGGAAATAAGAGATGTTGTTAGTTTATACTCTTCCCAATAAAAACTTGCAGTTAGATTCTCAAAACAATCCTTTAAAATGTTTTTAATTGTTGTCTGGGTTAGTAGTGGGCACTATAGAGGTCTTTGCTCTTGATGAATCACAAAGTAAATAAAATGAGACTTATGTAGGCAGCCAATTGCTACCTACATGAATCACTTGTTTCCTTTTATATTATTCCCGTTGTGTTTTCATCTAGTTGTTTTTATGGTTTGCAATGAGAAAATTTGCTACTCTGAACTCTTTCTACGGTTCTCCATATTTTAGTTTTTAGCTCTTTAAGATATTGTAATTACTCCAACTCTTTTCATAAAGCGGCAGAGCAATAATCTTCCTGTTTGTTGATGGGCTCCATCATGGGTGGCCAAGGTCAAAGTATTGTTCAGAGCCCCTCAGTAGCAATGAGAGCTTCTTAGACAGATGGGTCTCCTTTAGGGGAAACCACTTTATCCCCGCGTGGCCGTCAAGAACTTTTGCTAAAGTAGACAGGATGGTGAGCCAGTTTTCAGGCACCAAAATCAAAGACCCACTCTGCCACAAAGAGAGGTGACAGAGGACCCCAGACAGCTTCTCCAGGACTCTAGCCTTACTCTGTGTAACGTTTATTTTAGCGTCAGATACTCAATAAGGATGCAATAAATCGTGGCTAGTGACGATAAAATGCAGAATCTACCTTCAGTGTATAGTATATGACATGCGTTTCATACATTTTAAATATTACTTTTCCCAGTGTGTTTATGGGGAAATTCCCATTACCATTACATATTGCTTCTAAAATTGTCGCCCAAACTGTCGCTCTGGAGGAGAAAGCACTCTCAGTTAAATGTGTTTGTCAGTGCAAGTGCTGGGTGTTAGTGGCTTTCAGCTAAGTTTGTTCAACTTCTATTAAAATAGGATTTTATCAAATAGAATAAAATTAAGATTCGATTTCACAATCGCTTTCCTTTTACCTATGAGGAATCTATGTGGAACTGAGATCTTGGCCTGGCTGCAAACCCCAGGACTGTTCACAATGTATTCCTATTCTGACAGTTACATCTTCAATTCTTCCATAAAATTGAAGTCTCCATCACGACTATCACCCTGACCTTGGAGAGCCCCACATCCATTCCATGACAACCTCCCACATCAGTGATGGAAAGCTTAAATGGAGCTGGAGAACAATGTAACTTGAGGAAATGTCCCCCTGATATCCCACGATGAACTCTGATAACTCTTCTCATAGAATCATCCTTAAACATGGAATTTGGGTGCTACATGTTATGAGAATAATACTTCACATGTCATGGATCTTTTCACACATATAAAAAATATCAAGTATTCTAAGATATCCACGGGAAAATGCCTCCTAGTCTACATTTTACAAACAAACTTTTTATTATTATTATTTTTTTGTGTGTGTGGTACGCGGGCCTCTCACTGTTGTGGCCTCTCCCGCCACGGAGCACAGGCTCCGGATGTGCAGGCTCAGCGGCCATGGCTCACGGGCCCAGCCGCTCCGTGGCATGTGGGATCCTCCCAGACCGGGGCACGAACCCGTGTGCCCTGCATCGGCAGGTGGACTCTCAACCACTGCCCCACCAGGGAAGCCCACAAACAAACTTTTACTTCAAAAGCTATAGAGAAGCTGGAAACAGCCTGTAGGATAATTGGCATAAAAGCAACCATCTGAATGTATTCAGTTTTTGCTTAGTTTTTAATTATAAACAAAACAAACAGGTCATCTAACTGCACTAGCTAATGTTTCTACGTCAAGGGCATCAGGAGGCTTCCACGCCCCAACATGAAGCACACTGAACATGCAAGCCTGTGGCAGTGATGAAATGGTCTTCCACTGACAAATCAGAGCAGACAGGTTAAAACCAAATACGGAACTCATGATTATTCAAATAGATGGATAAAGTCAGTCTTCTACCACTTACACAGAAGGAACAATTTGAGAACAAAAGCAGAAATTTGGTCCTACTTAGTCAAAACTCTAATTGGACAAAAATGAAAACAATTAAATACATCGCCTAGTATGAGCAAAAAAGGGTACATTCTTAGTTTTAATCATTAACTTTACCACTTCATTCATTCCAGAAGCAAAATGAAGACGGCTTTAGTTCTGCTCAGCATTTTGGGAATGGCCTGTGCTCTCTCAGTAAGTTCTTTATTCAAAACCTATGGTTATTTCCATTTCTGTCTTTTTGTATTGAGAGAATATGTAATAATTAAATGCTCTTTTAAACAGATGAAAAATTTGCATCGAAGAGGCAAATTAGAAGATTCTGAAGAAAATGGGGTAATTCACCTTAGCATATACTTCCTTGGCTTGACTACACTCCCTCTAGACTTACTGCACATGAAACATGAATGTACCATTTATTGTGTTCATGCAGGTCTATAAGTACAGGCCCCGATATTACCTTTACAAGCACGCCTACTTTTATCCTCCTCTAAAACGATTTCCGGTTCAGGTAAGTGTACAACTTAATTTTCCTTCTCACCCATTACAATTGAAAGGGAATCAAATTTAACTGTAAAACACCTAAATTCAACTCTCCCTGAAATTCAGCCAGAAAGACCACTGATTACAAGCAGTCTGTTTTTAATATAATAAAATAAAATTTATTCCTAAGGTTTTCTTGTAAAGCAGAGCCACACACATAGACAGTAAACTCATTTGGGCCCAGTCTAGAGTGACATCATGAAAGCACACACTGCAGAACATTGAGTTCAGGTGTTTTGTCTAATTCACTGACGAAAGTGGACAATTTTATCAGTTGTTGACATTTAAGTCAGTGATAAGGCCACTAATTGCCGTATTATACAGTCATATAACTGTTTTATATCCAATAATTTAGACGCTTTTAATTTAGGAGAAAAAACTGACTTCATAAACAACAAAGAGCATTAAAAAAATTCCTGATAACCACTGGTTTGCTGAAGAGTTTCTTAACCTTTGACCTGTGTAGTTCCCTAGAACAATACAGCATATTGGAGCATAACTTTAACGGAAAGTGTAGCTCAAGAATGCAGAGGAAAGAGAGAAATTCAAGAAGCAAACTAAACACCTCGTGAGAAAAACAAAACATCCTTAAAACCTGTAAACAAACAAACAAAAAATAACTAAACACTAAAAATAAGAACTTCTGTTTTTACTGAGTTACCTGTGAAGAGGGTTCTGAAAACTAGAGGGTGTGGTACTGATTTTAAATAGACAACAAACCAGAATTGTGCTATTTTTATTACTATACAGTCTGGGCTCAGGGCACCAATTATGCACCATCTGACCCCCGTCTCCTGAGACACTAAAAGCAGTAAGGCCGCTGAAAACGATGCCTTAGCACGGTGGCTTGGCATAGTATCCTGCCATATGTTGGACTAACCCACTTCCAGCTCATACAATGGGAGGAAATGATCATCTTAAAGTATTTCTAGCACCATAATAATTATGGGGAATGTGTATGGCCACAGAAATATGAGCACCAATGATACAAGAGTTGTGGGTTTTCAGAATTGCCTTCCATTCTTTGGTTTGCCCATAAATAAACATTGCTCATTTGAAACTTTGTTGTCTTTCTTAAACTTAAATGGAAATGATAATACATTTACGTTTCGGACTACCTCTTCAACTTTTCTAAAATATCATACACTTGGAGGTATTCCCACCTAAAAATTTTTATAGATATCTACGTGTGGCCCAATTCAAATGTCTGTAGTGAAAAGATAGTAGGAGAGGTCATATTTTTCCTTACTGATAGACCCAAAGTTCATAGATTTTTAAGCAGATCTTTAATATACAAAATTTCTACAGATTATATGCAGATAGGTTTATCTCAACCAATGTAGAATTTGTAAATAAGACAGCTGTTTTCAAAATATAATCCAATAAAATATATCTCCTGATCCAACAGTTTGATCTAGTATTGATGATCTATCATCCCACTTTACAAAGTTTGACTTCCAAGATTTTTCTCCCTACATGTCTACTTATATGTTTCCATAGCTCCTTATTATTTATTTCCTTAAGTCTTTTAAGTCTTTAGTGCCCAGACTATCACCCCCAAATGCATTAAGCTGCACTGGCTTTGAAGTTCGTGTTTTATTCAAACTGATCTGTGTTTATATATAATCTTTTCTAAAATACCAACTTGCATGAAATAGCTTATGTTGATTGCAAGGCTGTCAGTCCATTGTAGCTTATCTGCTTGACTACAGAAATGTAAGTATCAATAAGCTTAACACCCTAAGCATTTTTAACTGAGGAAATTGTATTTTTATGATTAAAATGCTATTTGGTTCGTGTGTGAACTCTTAGACAGCAGGGACTTTATCTTAAATTTCTTTCATCAGACTCATCTCAGTTATCACAGTACTTGACATGGGGAACTGCCCATACTTCCAACTTCCTCTCTTGCTACGACCTTCATTCTCAGTACAGTGCCTGGAATATATATTTTGGAAGTGAATAAATGCAGTAGGGATAGAAGTTGGAAGGAGTATATGAAAGACTTCCAGAAGAATCAATAAGACTTATTGACAAGTTGGTAATAAGGTGTAAATGAAAGAAAGGAAAATAAGAAATGCTAAGTCTTCAAGGCATTTCATGCAGTTTTAAAACTGTCCTCACTGCAGATACTAATTGAAGAGTGAAATGGTTGGAGTAAGATGAAAGCTAGAGGTAAGGAAAGCTTGTAAAATGACTAAAACATTCCCATTGAGACAAAGTATGCTGTCCTCTCTATATAATTTAACAAACAGAAATAGTTCCAATAGAATCTAATGCTTTATTCACCTCTGGGCTAGGGGAGGCACAGCCATTAAGGTCATAGCAGTGGAAGAGCAGGTCTAATTATTCTCTTTTCCACCCAAGATTATTCTTGGCTCAAGGAGACAAGCATTCCTTTCCTTGGGTGGATGGCTTGGCCATCTGAAGAATGAGCCCAACAGGGAGAGCCCTGAGCGGGGTTGGGACATGAATATTCCCTCATGTTGATCTCTAACCCTAAGGTTCTTCCGCAGCTATGTTTTCTAAGACCGACGGTACTTAACTGAGTCACCAGAATCAAAGATAAATTTGCAGAGCAGAAAATGACAGAATCTTAAGTTAGGTATCTACTCGTATGCTTAGTGTCATTAAGGAGTGGTTGCAGAAGAAAGAAGGAAAGTTCAATTTGGATTAACATTGGGAGAAAGAGGAAAAATCTCCTCCACTGTTAAAGGCTCAGATAACAGATGTTTAGATATACCTTTCCTTTTAAAAAGTAGCAAAGCTCATTAACTTATAATTTTATTTTTATATGCAGACTCCTTGGTTTAATTTATTCTCATTCAATATTGAGCTTTTTAGAGGAATGGTACTCATAAATTTCCTAAATAAGTAAATGAATTTTTCTCTTATATAACTTTACACACACACACACACACACACACACACACACACACACTTCATTTTAGGCATTAGCTTTAATTAGATTAAAAGGTACTAAAAATTATATGCAAATTTAATTTCAAGTCAAATTCTAAGTTAAATTCACCAAGAGAGCTCATTATTTATGAAAATCATCCAGTAACACCTTATATTTTGTAAAAAGCCTAGTTATCATTTCATTCATATTTTATAAAGAAAATAAAACAATGAGATCGATGTTTTAGCTCAAGACTTGCCTTGAACTGGTTGGAGAATTCACAACCGTGTGGGCTTAGATTCCTTCTTTGTAAAATAAAAAAATTGGACCAGATAATTCTCATTCTCTCAGAGCTAA
The DNA here is from genome assembly GCF_003676395.1 of Aethalodelphis obliquidens. Lineage (NCBI taxonomy): Eukaryota > Metazoa > Chordata > Mammalia > Artiodactyla > Delphinidae > Aethalodelphis > Aethalodelphis obliquidens. The sequence continues at coordinate 6,781,796 of NW_020837961.1, forward strand.
GCCATTCTGCCATTCATTGCTCTCGTTTTTACGTACAAAATATTTCAACACACTGTCAATGCTTTCGAGGTTAAAAATGGAATATTTCAATGCATATCTCGATCACTGTAAAATGCCCCTTTCTCTCTAACCTTGTTTTGCAGATGTCCAATCTCCTCATATCTTTCTCACAGTAGCATGAGAACTGTTCTAAGTAAATAAATATGTATGTACATATATATTCATATGTCTATGAATTCATGCATACATTTTTTTTTAGAGTAGTAGTGACTTATCTGAAGAAAATGAAAATGGTGAGAGCTCAGAAGAGGAGGAAGAAAAGGTAAGGAATTTCTGCAGGTTTTTTCATAGCGAACCAGGCAGCACAAAAAACAAATAGAAAACTAGTCTCCTGTAGTCTACACTCAGCAAACAGACATTGCCAGGTTACCAACTGCCCACAGCCTTCTATTTTGGACAAGGAGGATATTATTTAAATGAGGATTAAATAAAATGACCTGCTTAAAACACTATTACAGTTTGGGGATAAAGTTACGTGTAAGTTGTATATGAATACAAAAGTATCTCTATTTTAACTGGAAGAAATGTAAATTCGGAGAGGAGGAAAGAAAGTATTATTTACATTTAGGCGGATAGAGCACGATGGTAAAAGACAAGTATACAATAATCCTAAACTTAGTGCAATACTTGTTTTAATGACTAAACTTTAAAAATTCAGTTTAATCAGTGGGTAGTATAAGAAAGCTAATCTCACATCCTCTACAGTGTTATTGTGGTTCATCTGCCTTTCTTGACTCACAAAGTAGGGCTGTTCTTTCTGATTGGAATTTTATATGTCTTTTTGTCTACTGATAAAATTCATGTTTTCATAGAAATGCAAATGCTCAAGATGTATAAATACCTTCCTATACAGCACTGCAAATGAGCATAGCTCACGGCTAAAATTCATCTATATAACCTGGAAACTGTGCTAACATGTTTATAACTGACATTCTTGCCCATAGAAACATAGTAATTAGGTACATTTTCCTGGGTAGTCAATTATAGCTATCCACTGGTTTGGGAACCTTCTAAATTCAGGTATTCTTAGATGCTATTTATGAAGGGACAATGACAGTCTAAAATGGATCAAAATGCCTGCTCAAAATGGATAAACGTCTGCTCTCTTGAAAACAAAATGGTGTGGGAACTTTAAAAGTGACGCATACTTAGTCTGATTTTTTTTTAACCATACAAGTAACTTTTTTAGTACCACAATCTAACCTAATAGCTTTTAAAGGGGTACCTTACAAGAATGTCAAGCCAGTACCAGGAAAAATGCCACCTACTAAATCCCACAACATTTTGCCTGGAGTTCCACATAGCGATCTTACACAAGAACTAAGCTAGGGTAATCCACTTAACTACAGCTGCTTGCTGTACAGAGATTGTAAAATTGCCTTACCAGCTAGATTTCCCAGTTAGACTGCATATCTTTTGACAGTGGTTCTTCATTTGTTACGATGGTGGTTGGGATGGAGAAACATTAAGGTTCCTTTAGAATTCTGATGAAATTTCACGTACTTGATATCTCTGAACATTTCTGGTCCTCCCAGAACTTATCTGCAAACTCCCCATGACCCAGGAGACTAGAGGCCATAGGTAACAATCCTTGCTTTGAGGGTCAACAGTGCTGTACCCTCTTTTGCATCTCTTCACACTGCCCAGCCCAGTTTCTTATACATATATAGTGCCCAGTCAATATTTGGTGGTTTGGTTTTGAAACTTCAGAGGAATAAATGCTCCAAAGACCATTCATTCAAAGTGAGAGTGGAAAACTGGATGAAGAAACCTGGGAGTCTTCCATCCTGAAGAGAGTTTAGAACCTCTTTTGTCCCCGTCTCTTCCTGAAAATGTCACTGGCAATTCAGATTAAATACAGAGTCTCCAGGAATTGTATTCCCATGAGAAGGTGCTTAGGCATATCTTCTATTTGGTGATCATACATTTTTTCCCCTCTCCTAAATTATTCAGTCTCACATTTATAAAACTATTATTGAAATATAATGTACATAACACAATTATCATAAGTTTAGAGATGACTGAAATTTCAGAAATTGAGCACTTAAGGGTAACCAGCACCCACAGAAAAAAGCAGCACATGTTTTGTGCTCCATTCCCTCTGTTAATCAACCACCACCAAAGGCAACTGCTATGTTGACTCCTAACAGATAGATTGTTTCTGGCTCTTTTTGTGTTCCATATATATATACACACACACACACACACACACACACACACACACACACACACACACACATACATGTATGGAATCATACAGCATATATTCTTTTGCATGCGACCTCCACAATCTCTTGAAAAACACATTGAAATAAATTCAGTTTTCCAGTACTCATTTAAAGTAAATAAATTCTGTGTATGAATTCCTGACTTTCAATATTAGCTATGAATTACTTTGAGAGGTTACCTCGATCAACAAACAATTGCCTAACAACATGGAGAAAAGGCAACATAGTAAAATGTTAAAGATGATAATAACATTCATTGAGGAGTAGTAATTTTTAAAAAACATCTTCCTGCAATAACATAATATATCGCTAAGGATTTCTTGGAGTGTTTGATTTCTTCTTTGCACAGAAAAATTGTGTGTCAAATGCCTGACATCTTTTGAATACTGCCCACATCTCAAAACTGGCTTATATATTGGCAGATGGATTTTGAATTTAATATGTCTCTTTTTCTTTAAATACTCCTGAAAGTAAATGAAATACATTCACTTCTTTTTGATAGTAAACACGACATGCAATCAACTTGTTTGAAGAGAGGGGCTTCTATAAGGAATTCTTTTCTGAAAAAATATCCTAGGTATAGTGTGGACAATTCACATAAATCCTCCTTGTCATCAAAAACGTCACAGTGCACAGAAAGGGCCCAGGTTTGTTTTTGTTTTTTTTTTAATTAGAAAGATACAGTTTCATCACTTACTGTGAGACTTTAAACACGTTATTTAACTTTTCTGAGCTCACTTTCCTTTTCTAAAGGGTGTGAGTTACAACCCTACCTTAAAAGACTGCTCTAAGGAATTTAAAAATAGGTATAAAGTTCTCAGCTCATTTGTCAGCAAATACAATAATTAATGAACTGTCATGTCGTAGCAGCTATTAACAAGACTTCCAGAGCCTAAGCTATGTACTGTATGATACCATAGAGTCAGATATGCTGAAATTATTACACAAATATTTTTGCATTGATTAAATGGAATACATAAATATCTAAAACACGCTATAGTGAGGTAAATAGTATGAGAAAACTTTGAATTGAGTTCTGAGAAGTGAGAGGTGCAAATGGCACAAGAGGAAGCAGAACTGTCAACACTGGGTGACAAGCTGGCGGAGGGATACGGAGGACGTTCTTTCCAATAATGGTTCACGACTACAACAAACCTTGAGTTATCTTCTAGCTTACATAAATGTTCTTGCTCTGGACACTTACCCCAGGAGACTTCAAATGAAGAAGAAAACAATGAAGAGAATGAAGATTCTGAGGGTAATGAAGACGAAGAGTCAGAGGCTGAGAACACCACCCTTTCCATTACCACACTTGGTTACGGAGAGGAGACCGCACCTGGAACAGGGTATATAGGTCTAGCTGCCATCCAGCTTCCCACGCAGGTAACAATTCCTCCAAGATGTTCAATCTGCTCTCATTGCTTTACTGAAGTCTGAGGTTATCCTGACACTCTACACACAGTATTTTATATTATCTTCATTAACTCAATGAAAAAGTAAGAGCAGGTACAATGTCCCTGTTTACAAATAAGGAAAGGTTTTTCCCATGGAAGTTCTCTTTCCATGTTCTTATACTGACTTTCAATATTATCACAGAAGACTAAGGAGAAGCATCTTAGCAATGGATAAAAGGTCCTGAGAGATGCCATAGCATTTCTGGGAAGAGGATTCCAAGACAGAGAAAGTGAGTAGCAAAGCTATAGAAAGCATCTCCCACAGAGACTTATTTTATCAGGTACCTTTTTTCTCCCTCAAAACCCAATGACAAAGGTACTAATTCTGAATTTTTAAAAACCCACCAATTCTTTGGTAACTTAAATTGGCTTCAATTAAGAATTACATGTAGGACAAGGCTGTCAGTACAGCCTATGTTGGATGAAATAATGGCCTTAAGTTTTATGTTTTTCACACCTAAATTTGGATTCCTTCAAACTTTCCCTTATAGGCTGGGGATATAGGAAAGAAGGCTACAAAAGAGGAGGAAAGTGATGAAGAAGGAGGGGAAGAAAATGAAAATGAAGCAGAAGTGGATGATAACGAGCAGGGCGTAAATGGCACTAGCGCCAACAGCACAGAGATAGACAATGGCCACGGCAGCAGCGGTGGGGACAATGGAGAGGAAGAAGGCGAAGAAGGTGTCACCGAAGCCAATGCAGAAGGAACCACAGTGGCTGGAGGCCAGGACAATGGTGGCTCTAAGGCAACTACCTCTCCGAATGGTGGATTTGAACCTACAGCTCCACCCCAGGAGATCTACGGAACTACCCCACCACCGTCTGGGGAAACTACCACCCCTGGATATGAGGGGGAGTATGAACAAACAGGCACCAATGAGTACGACAATGGATATGAAATCTACGAAAATGAAAATGGAGAACCTCGTGGGGACAATTACCGAGCCTATGAGGATGAGTACAGCTACTATAAAGGGCGGAGCTACGACGGCTACGACGGTCAAGATTACTACTACCACCAGTGAAGGACCAGACTGGGATGAATTCATCCGTTCCGGCACTTTGTGTGGTTACCGTTTTCAAAGTTCAACTCAGGAAGGTGCATTATAACAAATGTGCATATTATAATGTGGAATGGTGCTGCCGTTCCAAAGTGGTTAACCAATGCATGAGATCGTGTGTGACTGAATATGTTGAGGTTGTAGTTCTATAAATAGTGTTTTTAACGTGTTTGCGCTAATGGCTAAAACATACCCTTTGTTCGAGCGGTGCTTCTTAGAAGAGATTCACTGACATCAGTAACACTGTATACAATAAATGTGTAGTTCTCTAATCACACTACCTATCCATCACTGTATATTAGGTTTAATTATCATCCTCATGTATTTTGATGTGACCTGTATGTATATTCTATCTATGGGTTTTATCACAAATAAAAATGCAATCCTTCAAATGTGTTATAATTAAGAAGAAAAATGAGAGATTCAGAATGAAGAAAAGTGAGAGCAGTGGGATGACGATTCAGCTAAAGTATGAAAGCTTACTTCCTCTATGGTTTAAAACGAAGAAGGACGACAGACATCTTTTTCATGGATAAATCAACATAACTAAGATTTTGAAATGCTTGTGGGCGGGCTCAGTCATATATATCAGGGAAATAAACAGCTTTTATTAGAGTTGCCAGATTTGACAAATAAAAATGTAGGATGCCTAGTTAAATTTGAATTTCAGATAAACAATGAGTAACTTTTTAGTATAGGTATGCTCTATGCAATATTTGGCATTTGTGAAATATTTGGGACATATTTATACTAAATAAATGATTCATTATCTGAAATTCAAGTTTAATTGACTGTCCTGTGTTACATCTGGCAGCCCTACTCCTATTGATTTGGTTCTAGGTGGCATAGCAGTGGGATGGGGTAGAAAACTCTTATACATACGCACAAACATCAACCCATCATCTCCTTACTCTTTATTTTGAAAAATGCCAAGCCTTCAGAGAAGTTGGAAGGCTAGTACATGAGCACCTAAATTCACCCATGGTTAACATTTTGCCATATTTATCTCTATTTCTGTGTGCCTCTCTTCATATATATATGAAGAGTGCCAAGAGTGACTGCAGACATCACGGCATCACAATGTTCACCCCTAAACACTTCAGCATTTAGTATTAGAACAAGGAATTCTCCGACATGGCTGCCATACCATTCTTATTCTCATTCTCAAGAAATTCAACCTAGATATGATAATATTTTCTAGTACACAGTCCATATTCAAATTTTCCCAATTATTCCAATAATGTCATTTATTGCTAACTCATTTAACCCTCACAAAACTGTCAGCTAGGTTTTATTGTTATCGCCCATGTTATTGACAAAGGGGCTGAGGTACAAAGAGGTTGAGCATCTTGCACCAGGTCACAACGTCAAAGCAGCAGCCTAGCTTTAGGATCTGTTCTCTTGACCATTAGCGTATATTCATTAGGAATGCTATATTTATTAGTGCATATTCATCAGGAATGGATGTTGAGCCATGAGTGGGCAGGAAATCTCTAACGATAAGGCACTGCTGAAAAAACGAGACGTCCTCTATCACAATTTTCTTAGAACCAACTATGTTTTTTTATGACTTGAGCCCTAAAGAATATGTTCAAAGCAAGGATCCTCTGATATTTTTCAGGTATTTTGGTACACCTTTCTATATAGGTAGACTGGTATTGTGCAAAATGCACGAACCCTGGAGTTAGGTGGGCTTGAATGATGGTGTTATCGAGAGTAAATGAATTTCCTTCCCTGGTCTTTGTTCCCTCACCTCCTACATGTGGAGTATACTCAGTGGGTTGCTGTTTAGAGTCCGACCCATTACGAGCTACTCAGATCATCACCTCTCTCCTCTCCAGTCCCTTCCTTTCTCCATCTAAACATTTAGGTGCATCTGATTGTAATAGAATTACCTGGTCATAAAAATTGTCTTTTGCGAACTCATAGATCATTTTTTTTCTTGTCCTAATGCCTCCTTGTAAGCAAAAGCTTTTCATGAGATGGAAGCCTTGGGAACAGTGTGATAAATACTATTTATTCAGCAATATAGGTAACCTTTACTCTTTATTTGTGACATTGTCACAAACTATCACAATATATCATAGAATCATCAAATCTTAGATTTGGCCAGCCACAGGGCACTTTGCTAAGACTCGGGTTGGACTGCAGTCAGTTCTTGCCCACATGGTCTATATGGAGACCATGCAAGGTTGTCAGAGAGCTGCTCTTCCATGTACCTCTTCCAGATACCAAGGTTTGGGAGACTTATGAGTGTCCTAGACCATTTAAAGAACATTGACCACATGGAGAGGTCAGATGGGCTTAGCATGAGAGAGGGCTACTTATGTGAGATGATTCATGGTGACATGTAGGCCCTCACCAAGCAATGGGATGCTGACTGGCCTCCCAGCTCAGCCCACACCCCAGGGGTGGATGGCCTTGGGGTATTAGCATGGCCACAGGGTAGCTGCTTCTGAGAGATGACTCTGCCCCTCTCCCTGTGGTCTCCCTAGGCCCTATCCCCTCACTTCAAGTCCCTCTTACCTCCTCCAACATGATGCCTCAATCAATATCCTCCCCAGCTGGCAACCAGGGTGAGCCACGTTTAATCCGCAGGGAGCGCTGAATATCCCCCTTCCCCATTTCAATTTATTATTGTTACATAAATTCTATACCCTGCCTCTTTCATGGCTGACCCTGCTGATTTCCTATCACCCTTTCCTCTCTTAACAAGAGTTTCATCTTGCAAAGCTAAAGCTTTAGTTTTCAAAATAATTGCTTCTGCTGAGAGTTTCAAGAGCCTATTCAGAACTGAAAAACAAAACATTGACTTTCTTTCCATTTGGATTCCTCTTATTAAAAAAAATCCCAATCCGGGACTTCCTTGGTGGTCCAGTGGTTAAGACTCTGTGCTCCCAATGCAGGGAACCCTGGTTCGATCCCTGGTCAGGGAACTAGAACCCGCATGCCACAACTAAGGGCCTACATGCCGTAACTAAAAGATCCCACACGCTGCAATGAAGATCCCACGTGCTGCAACTAAGACCCAGCACAGCCAAAAAACCCCCCAAATCCCAATCCATCTCTAGGCAAAGTGAATCCCTCTGAGTGACAAAGAGAAAAAGTAATGAAGGTGTGAGAAAAGCAGAAAAATATAAATACATTCTTTTGAAAAGGATAGTCTAATGTCAAGAAATATGAGTCTTACTTTTAAAAAAGAATCAATATTAATTAAAAGGAAATCATGAAGCAATCACGTGGACCTTTTGTTTATCCAAGTGCAAATACTTGTAAATATTTTCTGCCCTCAGTGGGTTAGATACTCATTAACTTGGTTTGTTGTTCTAAGAATAAAAGTTCCATGGAAGATGTATTCTGTTCTTTTTCAGGAGGCTTTCCCCCTGTATTTCATAACTCCCAGGGTCCAAGAAGATAAGACCTTCATCAGTGTGCACAGAATTTTGTCTTATCACTTTTTGTGTGTGTGTGTGTGGTACACGGCCCTCTCCCTGTTGTGGCCTCTCCCGCTGCGGAGCACAGGCTCTGGACACGCAGGCTCAGCGGCCATGGCTCACGGGCGCAGCTGCTCCGCGGCATGTGGGATCTTCCCAGACCTGGGCACGAACCCATGTCCCCTGCATCGGCAGGCGGACTCTCAACCACTGCGCCACCAGGGAAGCCCGTCTTGTCACTTTTTAAAGCACAAATTCAACTTTCACTAGTTTAGTCATGGGTCAGAAACTTTCTCTGTAAAGGACCAGATAAGTAAATATTTTTGGCTTTGCAGGCCATATGGTTTCCGTCACAACTCTTCAAATCTGTCATTGTAGCAAAGGCCACCATAGACAAAATGTAAACAAATGGGCATGGCTGTGGTCCGATAAAACTTTATTTGCTAAAACAGCTGTTGAGCCAGATTTGGCCTACAGGCCATAGTTTGCTGATTTCCATTTCGGATGACTATAAAGTCACAACCATAGAGAACTGATTAATTTAAAATTTTAGCTGTGGTTAATCACTTAGGATATAAACAAACTATCAGTGAACTCACTAAAAATGCAGTACATTTTCTCATATTTGATCCAGCCATCTGTGAGCTATCTCCTTTCTGCAGCTGCTTAATAACATGCTTCTGACACTTCCCGGACCTGAACACATCAAGAATGTTATTTATGTCTAATAAATAATATTTGAAGATACTATTTTCATTATCCTAATTATCTTTTGAAATTTTGTGACAGAGATTGTCAGGTATGTCTAACCCCTTAGCCAGCTGAGGGAAAGTGTGATTTTGATTCTAGCTATAGGACAGTGATGGGGAATCAACAGCACAACGTAAACCATTACTTACGCTGTGTAGAATGAGTTATCATCAAGTCCAGTACTGCTACGGTTAATTCTATGTCAACTTAACTGGGCCAAGGGGTGCTCAAATTAAACATTTTCATTTCTGGGTGTGTCTGTGAGCATTCTTCTGGATGAGATTAGCATTTGAAGAGGTGGACTCAGTAAAGTAGATTTTCCTCCCCTCTGTGGGTGGGCATCACCCAGTCAATGGAGGGCCTGAAAAGAACAAAAAGGCAGCTTCCTGCTTGGCTGCTTAAACTGGGACACCTGTCTCCTGCCTTGGACTGGGAATGACACCAGCTGCTCATCTGGCGCTCAGGCCTTGCGATTCAGATTGGATTTACACCACTGGCTTCCCTGGGTCTCCAGCCTTCAAATGGTGTATCATGGGACCTACCAGCTTCTGTAATCATGTGAGCCAATTCCTCATAATAAATCTCTTCCTATGTGTATAACCTGTGGGTTCTGTCTCTCTGGAGAGAAACAGACTAATATAAGTACACCAAACATTTTAAGAGTAATTTTCAGTGAATTCTCAATACCTGCATTGCTATCGGGACTGACTCAGGCACACTGTATTCTCCAAAGACAGCTTCGACACTATCTCCCCTTCCACAAGTCTTCGGCAATGTGACGTTGCCACTTCTCCCCAAGGTGTGGAACATATACCTACTCCTTTGAATCTGACTGCTTTGACCAATATCATGACAATGACTCTAACAGTTCCAGGCTTCGCTTACTTCTGTTTTCTGCTCTTGAGAGCCTAGAGGGTCTCAGGAGCAGGGAAGCCCCCTGAGAAAGAGCAGAATGTAATTTGCATGGGAACCTCTACTATTAGACCAACAAATCCAGTTCATGAGCTTTTAACCCACTGAGTATTTTAATCCTGAGCTACCACATGAGAAGTCCAGTTGGTTCTGCTGGAGAGAGAGGTCATATGAAGAAGCACCAAAGCACCGTCTTGGATGTGCAGCCCAATCAGGTCTTCAAAGAAGTCCTGCCCCCATCCCGTCTGAGTGTCCCAAATGAGAGATCTGAGGATAGCACAGCTGAGCCAAGTCACCCCACAGACACTTGAGAGAAAATAATCAACGGGTGTTTTAAACCACTAAGTTTAGAGGTAGTTTGTCATATGGCAATAGATAACTGAAACAAGAACAGACAAGCATAGAAAAAATTCTGAGAATTTGTGAGAATTAAGACAGTCATGAGAGGAGAGCTAAAATAAAATGATAACACAATACATATAAACACGAAGTTTAAAACCTGAGAAGACAAGATATGCCGAAATTAGGTAAGAAAAGAGTATGTGTCCAATACGATGAATAACTAGCTGGTATATGTCATCATGTTCTGTCTCTTAAGAGGATACTTGGTCCTGCAAAACAAAATGGCAAGAACTATTTGGGAATGAGAGATATTTCCCTCCTGAGGTCACACAACAAAGCCTTACAGCTTCTTCCAGCAATGTCGCCATGTCCTGAAGGAAAAGCCTGGTATCATTATAATTACATTTTAACTACACCCTCTGAATTACACTTTAAGGTGTAGTAAAACATCTTTCTAATATAAAAATAAAAGCAAATTATATTGACATGCCTTCCCTTTGCCAGTAATAGCTGAATGGGTAAACAAATAGCCCAGAGAAATGAACACAGCTAGCTTCATGCTACTCCGTGACCCTTTGTGGTTCCGTATCTGGCTGAAATTTTTATGTACTTCTGTTGAAATTCCCAAACACTAAGAGAAAAAAATAATAAAAACTAAAAAAAAAAACCCATAATTTGGAGGTAGATGAGAAAGTTGGTTGTAAGTGACGTTTTAAAAAGTGACCTTTTTTAAACTCAGGATGAATATTGATCCTCATGAATGAACATATTTAAAACAGAAACATTTTCTTCTGCTAAAGACAGGGCAAGTCCCAGCACACCCATTTCACACTCTCTTCTGGAGACGAATGGGGAATAAATGATTCTATGAAATGCCTAAAGCCTTGACAAGTCTGTAAGGGTCCATATGGTAAAGAGGAGATGCTCAACAAGGGCCCTTCTTTTCCATTCACAACACTGTGGAGATCCCCCCACTGTTCCAGAAGGGAAAACTCAGTATTTGTTGCATATATAAATTAGAAAATAGAGCGTTATTTCAGTTAGTCAGAACCTATGGAAATACGCATAGTATATATTTATCTCTAACTGCCTATGATGATACAGAGAAATGTGTCACCTAATAATGTTAAGAATAAGTTGGGGACCAAGATCCCAGAAAATAAAAAGAGTTCTTACTATCCTAAGTTTTAAAAAATGTATATCAAGGGCTTCCCTGGTGGCGCAGTGGTTGGGAGACCGCCTGCCGATGCAGGGGACGTGGGCTCGTGCCCCGGTCCGGGAAGATCCCACGTGCCGCGGAGCGGCTGGGCCTGTGAGCCATGGCCGCTGAGCCTGCGTGACCAGAGCCTATGCTCTGCAACGGGAGAGGCCACAACAGTGAGAGGCCTGCGTACAGCCAAAAAAAAAAAAAAAAAAAAAGTATATCAAAACAATTGGACCTAGAGCACAAGTATAGAGAAGATGGATGGGAGGTTCCAGAAATAGATGGAAAAACAAAACAAGACAAAACACAAAGCCTCACTCCTGGATGAGGGTCCAGTAGCTGGAACAGATAGTGTAGGTTCCTAGTTAGCTCACAGTTTATAATTGTTCTCAATAAAGTGAAGGGTAAGAAATGAAAAAGCCAGCACAAGATGAAACAAGTTTCGTGGACTATTTCCATCTGAAAATCTCTTTGAGGAGCAGCTCCTTGTGTCAGCCCGGCCCAGGAGATTCCAGCTAGGTGCACCATTGGTGGAGATGTCTGTTCTTGAACCATGAACCGAGAACCAGAAGAAAGTTTGGGTCCATTTCCTGTTTTTCTCTAGTCCTTCTTAATTTTGTTTTATTTTGTTGTCTTTTCCAAGTAAATAGAAATAGTGTGAGGCTAGATTACCTTTTTTACAGAACCCTGTTCTTTATCTTTGATTCCTAAGAAATGTTATGGCAAAACTGTTTATTACACAAAAACATTTAGGAAACTTATGTTCAGTTTTTGAAGTTCAAGCTCAACCCAGGGGGCAAGCTTTAAGAGGGTAGCAGTAACACCTCTACTTCACAGAACTTTAGCAAATGATTATTCTCTGGTTTTCTCCCCATGGCTTCTTCTCGGCAAATTTTAGACAGAAAGTTTGATAGGCTCAATATTTTTTTCTTTTTTTCTCTTCTTGCTTTAGTCAATTGTAGGTTCTAAATTTAAAGGCCAAGTTGCATTTTTATTTTTTGAGCTTTGAATTCATTTTAGCTTTGGAAGTATATATATATTTAGCTACTGCCAGTTTACTCCTTGGTAGGACTGGTAGCTAAGTCAACTTTTCTCTTAACATTCTATGAGTTTTCTCTTATAGAACACAAATTCATCTAGATAGAATTAAACACTTTCCCATCACTGAAATAAAGGGGAAATCTCTTGCTAAATTTCTTTGGAAAGAAGGAAAGACAAAGAAAAAGCACATTTGAGAAATAATCTGAAACTATAATATGAATGAAAAAAACCCTAACATTTTCTAAAGTTGCACCATGTATGAGGCACATACCAGGTGCTTACTTCTACCTGATCATTCAAAAGTATAAAGTTACTTATAAACTCTAAAGTTACGGAAGAGCGTAAAACCTTAAAACGCTGCGGATTTCCTAAGTGCTCTAGAAATCTGTGAATAATTCATCGCGTTAAGAGAATATTAAAGTGAGGGTTTCTGTGGTATTCTCATCTGTCTACTGTTTATATAGCTGTATGTTTCTGTTCAGTCTTACGGTTGACTGAACACTGCTGCTTGTCCATTCCTTTCCTTTCCTTCCATTTTCCTGTTAGCCTTTTTCTCTGTCTGCCAAGTCCTTTACATTTTGCTGAAATTCTGGTCATTAATATTTGTGATGTCTAGAGAAACAGCCCACCATTTGCTCTTAAACGTCAACTCTATTATTTCTTTCACCATTTCATTGATTTTTTTCCCTTCAACAATTGAGTCGTAAAAGAAGACATGGTTGGAAGATAAAGAGAGGACAGAAAAGAGATGCAGAAGGATGTCATCTGAATGCCAGATCATTATATAATGATGGGAAGAATGGGTGGGATGGGTAGCTATCATGTATTTATCATTTAGTTTAGACTTAGGAACATTTGTTGATTTAATGTTTATGCAGACTGTAAGAGACAGTATAGTGCAGTGGTTTTCAAACCTCATTCTGGACCCTCATTGCTTAATTATAAATTCTGGCTTTTTATTTTTATTTATTTATTTTTTGGGGGGCATGCGGGCCTCTCACTGTTGTGGCCTCTCCCGTTGCGGAGCACAGGCTCTGGATGCACAGGCTCAGCGGCCATGGCTCACAGGCCCAGCCGCTCCGCGGCATGTGGGATCGTCCCGGACCGGGGCACGAACCCATGTCCCCGGCATCGGCAGGCGGACTCTCAACCACTGCGCCACCAGGGAAGCCCAAATTCTGGCTTTTTATATTTGCTGGATATATGACCTTAAGCAAGTCACTTAACTGCTTTATGTCTTATCGCTAAAATCAGGGTGATAATAACAGCTACAATATAGAGTTTTTGTAAATATTAAATGAGTTAATATACCACACTTAGAGGAATACTTGGATCACAGTAATCATTCAATGAAAGTTCAGCTTGTTATGATGCTCCCCATTCTCATATGGAGAAATTGAGGCTCACAGAAGTTCAATTTAGTTGCTTAAGCAATTGACCACAGCAAACAAGAGGTAGAGTCAGTATTTGAACCCAGGTCTGTTTGACTCCAAAGCTACCAGTTAAACGTCTCCACTGTCAATGACAATGTCAAATACTCTAAACCCCATGGTTGAACGACTCTGAGTCAGCAGTGTCCCCAACCTAAAAGCTAAAATTCTGATCCTGGCAAGAGTTTTAAGAACCAGCTATGTACACTCAGAAGAGGATCAAAAATAGGGATTCAGCCTGAACTAGAAAAGAAACCATTCTCTCAGCTAGGGCTGCCTAAGGGCTGCTTTCTTTGTTTTATTTTGGTTTTTGTCTGTTTTGAAAGTTAGGAGAAATTGGGAGTTTACATTTAAATTTCATTTACTATCATTTATAGTCTATTAAAGTTGTGTTTATCTATTGGTAGTTCTTATCCCTTAGTATGGGTTAAACAATTCTTACATTATCTTTTATTGATGTTTCACATAAAGTTCTAATTACCCCTTCAGGTCGTATAATATTTTAGACTGAATGGAACCTCCTGAACTACTGCAATCATGATTTTGGCAGCCAGACTGGGCCAGCTACTGCCCTAGAAAGGCTTATTCCAACATGCGTGTGCCACTCGTTTCACTGAAAAAGTCAACGTCCTAAATTGACCACTTTATAACATTCACTTACAAACCCAAACTCTCCATATTTCCCCCTAAACCACTCCTGCAGTTTCCCCCATAACAATACTAAAGAGCAACTTTGTTCTTCCAGTTGCTCAAGGTAAAAACCTTGGTGCCATCCTTGCTTCTTGATTTTCTCTCCCAGCCACATCCGGTCCGTCAGCCAATCCTACTGGCTTTACTGTCCAAATACATTCAGAACGTGACCACTTCTCACCACCCCTGGTGGTTCAAGTCCAGATTACTTCAAGAGCTCCCTCGCTGGTCTCTGCCTTTTCGTACTCAGTCCCTCCTTCACTTCCTCCTTTGCCCAAGAACTCCAAGGGCTTCCTTCTCACTCGGGGTGAAGTCAGGGCCTCGCGATGACCCAGGGGCGCTACATCATCTGCCATTGAATACTTTTCTGACCTCGTTTCCTGCTACACTCCCTTCCTGCAGTCCATCCAGCCAACCTGACCTCTCCTCTGTCTTGGAACAAGCCAGCAGGCTCTTGTCCCAGGGGTTCTCCTCCTTCTCTTCCTTCCGCCTAGAATATTCTTCCCCTAGAGAGTCAGATGTCTACAGGTCTTTACTCAAAAGTCACTCTCTCAACGAGGCCCTCCTGGGCCTCACTATCTAAAATTTCAACCCAGGGAATTCCCTGGCAGTCCAGTGTTTAGGACTCTATGCTCTCATTGCCGAGGGCCTGGGTTCAAACCCTAGTCAGGGAACTAAGATCCCGCAAGCCATGTGGCGCAGCCCCAAAATAAAAATTAAACAATTAAAAATTTTAAAAAATAAAATTTCAACCCAATGTCCCCACTCTCAGTGCTTGTTATTGTCCCCTCCCTGCGACACTTTTTCTTCTTAGACTTAGTTTCTGTCACTACCTAACATAACATTTTTTACTTACTCATCTTATTTATTGTCTGTCTCCCTGCCAGCTTATAAATTCCATGAAGACAGGGATTTTTTTTTTCCTTTCATTCACTGCTGTTTCCCTAATGCTGGTCACATAATAGGCACTCAATGCCCTTTTGTTAAATGTTGCTGAAGTTCCTTCAGGCACAGTTGAAATTATAAGCTTTTGACATAAGAGGATAGCGAAACTGTTTTCTATTTATAAACTTGTGAGTTATTCAGCCAGTCCTAGTTAATAGTTCTGAAATCAATTTTAATTATTTGACAACACGATACACCAAGCTGAGGTATTTATATTTTCTGTTTATCCCACTTTCTGGAACATTTGATAGCAGCTTTCTACCACAAAAACATTTTTAGATTAAAATGACTTTGCCCCCTATGGTTATCTGTGGGCACTGGTAACAAATTGTTTGCTAGCGCTAAGTGAGCCAGTGCTGATTGGCCATTGGGGACTCTAACAAACTTTAAATTTCAGCAGAATGCCCAGACACCGTTAATTCTGCAGAAGAACCCAGGTGTTCTGAAGGTCAAAGGCCCCCAGGTAATTTGGCTCTCTTGATGTTCTCGATAACAACTTTATAACATAGTTCCCATTTGTAGGATGCGTGCTGTCCAGGTAGGGAGCTGGCTTTTGAAAATGAATGCATATTGAAAGTGTTCTCTACTGAGCACACCTGTGTACTATGTAGTGCTTTGTTTTAGAAAGAGAAAGTGTGTTACCAGCTCTAGAAATGATCGACTGAACTTGGTGGTTTGGTAGAAGCTTTCCCTCTGATTTGACTGCCAACATTATCAAGCGCCACAGTAGCTCAAAGACTTCAATTTTACTCCACACCTTTGCTTATAGGACAGAATAAGGATAATATGATCAGACTTATACTTTCAAACCTCATCTGTACTGATATTTCTAGTGATCAGCATTGTCATTTGATACTTGACTTGTACTGTCCTAACCTCTAAAATGCTTGGAAGCTAAATTATAGCTAGGATTAAGGTCCTTAAAATTGTATTAATTTAGAAGAGAATAGCCCAGGATTTTAGAACACATTTAAAAGTTATATTTATTTCTCCAAATAAAAGCTATTACCTTGAACTGGTTAAAGATTGCAACAGTATTTAGATTATTTTTCCTGTTAAAAGTACTTTTCTCTCAAGTAATATCAAAGAGTGGTGTAAATTTTTACTTCTCATATTGGTTGCTATATGTCTGTGTGGTAGTTAGTAAAATACTTAATATCAAAACCAACAGATCAGTCATCCAAAATTATGTTGACTTTCTTTTTCAATCTAATGGCTACTTGACTTAAGTGAACTCACTAGATCCTCTTAGCATATAAACAGGTACCTTTATCCATAAGAAAATGTTAGTGTTTTAAACATCGTTTTGTGGATCCCAGTAAAATACTATGATTTGCTTTACATCAACTACATGTAGATTTTTCTGTAATAAGATAAAAGAGTAGAAACTTATTCAAGGTGCTGTAGAGTCTGGCGTTAGAGCTACATTGGCTGGATGCTAATCCCAGTTCTGCCCCTGAACACCTGGGAATTCTGGGACAAGTTACTTGACTTTGTGTCTATTTCCTAATCTGTAAAACAGGACTAGTAATGCCACCTAACTCCACAGGGTTACTGTGAAGCTCAATTAGTTGAATATATGTCAAATTTTTAGAACAGTGCTTGGCCCATTTTAGTTTTCAATAATGTTAGCTATTAACATAACTATTACATAAATTGTTTTGGTCTCCAGCCCACAGGTGGCTTCCACCTCATATACCTTGCTAACGAGTATGAGGATATATATTCAGGCACGGGGCTGGTGGTGAACAAGATTTCATTCCTCACAGTAAAGCCTGCCACCCTGGCAGATTCATTTAGAGTCTGTTATGAGTTGCTATACTAACTTAATGTTATTCTTTTTTTTTTAACTGTTTATTTTTTTAATGACAAAAGCTAACCTTTATTGAGCACTTACTATGTGCCCGGCTCTGTGTAAAGAACTAAGAATTTTTTCATCAGATACAAGTATAAGTATTATTCAGATCTTACAAATGAGGTAACCAAAGTTTAGAGAGTTTAAATGACTTGCCCAGGGTCCCTTGGTTATTAAATAACAGAGCCAAGAACTCAAACCCAGATCTAACTTTAAAACCTATTTCTTAACAATTTTGCTTTACTTCCTCTCTAAGAGATAGAATTCTGGGTTGACCACTGCTACCATCACACAGGTCCCTGAGGAAGTAGAATATATTTATAAAGGACTGAAAGAAAAGAATGGTCATTTAAAAACCCTTTTTTCTCTCTCTTGTTCAAATTACGTCATTTCTATTGATCTACCTTAAAGTTTATTGACTCTTTGCTTAATGTTATTCTGAATTATATAAATAATTCAATTAAATGGTCTCTCTCTAAAGATAAAAGGGAAAAGTTTGGGCTGACAATAGAGCAAATAAATATGTCTATGAACTCCATTTCTATCCAACTTCATTGTTTTCATAATATTGGACAATTTTCATTTTCACATTGGAATAATTAGACATATGAAAGCTCAGATTAAAGTTTCTACACTTGGATATAAATTATATGTAGTTTTTTTTAAACAAGAGGAAATGGAGTGCTAAGGGGAAGGAGGTTTGTATAGACTTTTCTGTTTTATTTATTATTATGGCTGCAGTTCATAACTGGCAATGCTTTAGGGTAAAATATTATTGTCTTTTTACAGAGATTCTCAAAGATGCGAATCATCTGTTTGGGATTGCTCCTTTTCAGTCTGACCCTGGCAGCACCAGTAAGCATTTACAGATTCAGTTATGCATCATATAATCTCTTGCTCTCTTCTTCTATTTTTCTTTTAAGCGATGTCTTTTGAAATTAGTAGCACTTACCTTGTTCAGTTACAATAAAGTACCACACAAAGAGGACCCATCCAACCCTTGACACAAATGTCTGTCACCCAGACATTGAAGCCCTCAACGAACATGTGAGAAGAATTACAAGATGGCTACATGTTGCCTTTGGAGAAATGCCAGTGAAAATATTTTTGAGAAAACCAATAGCCAGCCACAGTGTTTCAATCAGCTAATGCTAGTGAGTAAATATATCCAAATTATAACCTGTCAAAAGAATTTCTCAATATTTTACCAAAAACGGAGAGAATTTGACTTGAATGCTCCATGACTAAGCAACCAGACTTTATAGCTACATGATAACATGAAGGGACCAGACCTTTCCTGTAGTTCTTGCAACACTGGGAGATCCTGCTGGTGATTTTGTCTTCATCAGCGAGGTTAAAGATGGGAAGAAGTCCCCCTCAGCTTAACCCAGATCAAGCTCCAATTTCCTTTTGTGTCTTCTCTTGCCTCTGATTCACCCAGATGAGTGCTCAGGATGTGACGAAGTCATCTTGTGAAAATGCTGAGTGCTACAGATATTTTCTGCAAAGGAGACACAGTGCTAATTAGATAGTGTGTGGAAAACATCCTAACTTCTCGGAGTAACCTTTTCAGTTGGAAAAGCGTGGAAGCGAGTGGTCATTCTGTTCTCAGAAGAACTTACACATAGGTCCTGAGCGAGTGGGCAACCAACTGGGAAATGCACTGACGGGCACGAGCTGTGCCAACCGGCGAGGAGAGCCGGAGCTGAGGAAGGCGTGTCCCCTTTCAGCACACATGCTCTAGCAGTCCTCTAGGGGACGTACTGCTTAAAATAGACATCTGCCAGGCCCGATGCACACGACTGACTTTGCTCAGTCGGGGCCACAGAGGCACGGGCTTAGGCATAAGGAGGATGGCGTGGGTCCCGCTGACCCAGCTCATCCCACCAGCCGAGGACGAGCCTGTTTTGAGCACCACGTTCCGAAGAACAGCTGCAGTGGCATCTCCGACCATCTTCCAAGAAATGTGCTGTGTCAACACCAACCCAGTGACCACCGGCCAAGAGAGGATGCCTGGCTTCCCTGGTGGCGCAGTGGTTGAGAGTCCGCCTGCCGATGCAGGGGACACAGGTTCGTGCCCCGGTCCGGGAAAATCCCACATGCCGCGGAGCGGCTGGGCCCGTGAGCCATGGCTGCTGAGCCTGCGCGTCCGCAGCCTGTGCTCCGCAACGGGAGAGGCCACAGCAGTGAGAGGCCCGCGTACAGCAAAAAAAAAAAAAAAAAGAGAGAGAGAGGATGCCAGTCTTCTTCGACCGAGGGAAACAATGCCGTCTCCATTTCAGGGCCACGTTCAAGGGCAGGAGAGCTGCCAAGTGGGTGTGAAGGGTGGCGGGCGGGGAAGGAGGGGGGCAGATTTCAAATGAAAGAGGTTCGGCGAGGACACAGAGACAAACTTGGAATGACGAAGGGCTAACTGTAATGTTTTCTTTCAGATATGGATTCTATCTGAGTAATTATCTAAAGTACTTAATGACAGATTGGTGGTATCAGAAATTAGTATGTACTAAGCCACTTACATATGTTCTGGAATCATAATCAAAATTCAAACTCTAGGGGAGGAAAAGGTTTTCGTCAACCCTCTTTGGGTCCCTGGCTGGGTTTGAAAATTCAACTGAGAAAGGCAGATTAATAGGAGAAGAGCACACAAATTTTATTAAAGTTTTACATGTACATGAAAGCCCTTCACAAGAGAATGAGGACCCAAAGAAGTGACCAGAGCAGGAAGCTTTTATACCTTTTAGACAAAGAAACAATACATTTGTGAAGAATTGGCAAGATAAAGGGGCTAGGGGAAGTCCAAGTAGGACTACGGAGTACTTCTCTTCCCTAACTAGGAAGATTAGGATTAGTTTAACAAGATTTGTTTGCAGATTCTTCTGTGCCATCTCTGGACTGATAAGAGTTTGTCTCTAGTAAAAGGAGAATTTATTTCCTGCCTTTAGGCAGAAAAGGGGAAGGTTTTTCCACATGTTCTACTTCTTAATTGCCTTCAGCTCAAAATAATTTTTATGTCAAAAAGACATATTTAAGGGTGGCATTCTTGTTTCCTTAAAAAACAAAACTTTCAGTGCAAGAATATAAAAGATGATTGTTGGGCCATGCAATTCAATTAATATTCATTGATATGCAATTAGACTATAAAGACTTTGTTATGTTATCTTGTTGTAAGTTCATGATTTATTATCGTGAACTGTATTAAACATACCATCAAGTATGTTTTTAATACATGTTGTGTGTGTGTTCTGTAAGAAAATACCGAATACCCCAAACTGTCATTTCTCTCTTTTGCTTAATATCTACCCATCTCGTTTTTTATATTTTCTCTTTCCTATACCCCCATTTCCAGAACTATTTTAACTGTTTTGATATTTCTGAGGAGTTATGCAATGCTCTAAATTTATATGCACAAGATCACACAAGAACCGACATCAGCAGAGGGCAATAAAGGGTAGAATTATAAAATATGCAGTTAGGGGAGAAAAATTATTGTGGAATTGAAAACAAGTAATTTTCTAGGGCTTCCCTTGTGGCGCAGTGGTTGGGAGTCCGCCTGCTGATGCAGGGGACGCGGGTTCGTGCCCCGGTCTGGGAGGATCCCACGTGCCGCGGAGCGGCTGGTCACGTAAGCCATGGCCGCTGAGCTTGCGCGTCCGGAGCCTGTGCTCCGCAACGGGAGAGGCCACAACAGTGAGAGGCCCGCGTACCGCAAAAAAAAAAAAAAAAAAAAAAAGAAGTAATTTTCTTGGTTTTGATGTTAGGTAAAATTCTGGACTTTTAATAGTGGAAGTAATGGAAAGTTTAATGGTTTATAGTGTCATTCTGTATCTCACATTCTATAATACACAACCTTTCAAAATGTCATTTTCCCTTTTCCTGAAAGAAAAAACTGCCCAGGTAACTGGCAACAGTGCAGCGCCATCCTCAGGTGGTTTCCTTCCCCTTAGGTGCAGGGCTATGGTTTCACTCTTGCTGGACCATCTTACCTTAACTGGAATAGCAATGACTGAACTTATACAATCAACGCACATGAAATCCACATCACTCAACTCTGATTTTGGTTCACTGATACTAAACACTCCCAGTGTGCCAGGGAAAGCTTTTTCAGTGGATACCAATGACATCCAAGCTTTTTCACCTGGAGTGCCACCCCTCCCAACTCAGCTGTTCTCCCACACTTGAACGTGGTTCCGTAGTGGAGCCGGCACTATCTCCCCCTGGAGGAAGGTCGGCATCCTCCTTCAATACAGAAACAAATGTGATGTGTGTGCCCATCGTCTTTGAGTCAGAATGATTTTCCACATTGAATAATACGCCCCAGTGAGAGAATAAGAAAGGAAACATTCACTGTTTGAAGAAATGAAAGAAAGAAGTGTTTAGTGAAGTTTTATTTCTTGTTTCCTTTCAGACATTGCAACCACAGGCTGAGAAAATGAAGCAAGACTCTGTGGAAGAACAGAGGGTAAACAGAATTATTCTTCTCAAATACACCCCTTCCAACTCTGTAAAGAGAAAAGTCAATAAGAGGAAATTTTTAACTGTCAAAATATTCTTGTGTACCTAGAATGGAAATGGAAAAATTATACAGCATAATTTTGGCACTTTAATTCACACAATGTGTGATAGAAAAGAGAAAAGCCTTCTGAATGGGAATTCTTTCTCTTCAATGATTTCTTCCTTCAGAGGGATGAATAAAAGTTCTGGGATATTGTTATTAGCAAACAATATTTTCCCACACATGTACGTGAGAACAGAGAGATAAATGAGGGAGAAAACAAAGGGAAGTGAGTTAACAAGTCTTCATGGGGAAATTCCATGTACATGGAGTTAGTTTTCCAGATGCAACCAGAAAGTTAAATAAGTACCTTCAGCTTTTCGTGTCACCAAATTGCAACTTACTTCTGCCTACCATGGTTTCTTCTTGCAGTCTCAGAAAATTCTGTTCTAAAAACTAACAATCTTCCGCTCTCTATCTCAGCTGAAAACTGCAAAGGCAAAAACCACAAGCTTGGGAGCCTGAATGTTCATGCTGGGAGTTTTGCCAATTTGCCATCAGCATGAATACTGTAAAATCTGCCTTTCACCTCGTCCCTCTGCCTCCTCCTACCTGAAAATATGTCCAAGTGCTCCATTTCCATTGAAATTTGGTAATAAGATTGATACACCCTGGGGGAGAGAACTGTTTGACAGTCGTCCTCAGGGAAAACAGACTTAGAGATAGAAAAGAAAGGAACAAGCTGCTCTCTTCAGGAGCTGGCTGACGCACGCCGTCCTGCGGTTATCAGATGTACCACCACTTGTTAGATGCAGAAATAGACTTGACCCAAGTTAAAAATACCTTGTACTATCAAAAAGAGAGCCAGAAAACTTCTTCGTAAGAGATAAACCCACCTTAATATAATGTTGTGTTTTGTAGATAATGTACAAGGGCCACCATGAGAAACATGGGTATTATCTTTTTAAGTATGTTTATACCTCGTCTGGGAGGAAAAATCAAACTGATGTGAAGGTAAGCAGAATCCTAGTGATTTTATCATGATCCAAACTCTGGACAAACATTAGGCGAAACTGTAGGGAAGACAAAGTTGACTTTTGCCTTCTCTGGGGTTTCTGTCTACGGCTGGTGCCTTTATATTCTTCCCACGGTCCCAGGCTCCTGGAGCATCTCTGCTATGGAACTCTGTGTCCCAGTGTCTTCCTGACACAGATGGGCTACCGCATGCCCTGGCCCAAACCCTGCCCTGCTTCAGGACCTGCCACAGCAGATGTGGTGCTGGTGGATACTGGACACCCATTGAGTTTTTCATGTTATTGCTTCTGAATAAAGTTTGATCCTTTGTAAGGAAGTTTTCTGGACATATTCTACCATATGCTCTAATGGGGCAGGGGGGAATGGATTAGAAAGAAATCATTTTGGCCTAAAAAGTGGCACATTTTAGTGTCCCTTAAATTCATTCCACAGATGATGCCATCTGTGTCAGGATGCTTGGAAGAGAAAGAATAAGGGCATTGTCACTGGAATAAAACAATAATTCTTTTCACTCAGTCCTTTCTTGCAGACTCACTGGCCACAGAGCTAGAAACAGTTTAAAATGCCATCAGCAAAAGGACTATTTACTTTCTTCAAATCTGGCCTCATTCCCCATGAAAGTAGTAGCTTCCCTTCAGAATGTTATTCTGTTCTGCTCAATATTCTTTATACGCATCTCGAAGACTTAGCACCTCTAAAGCCAGCTGCCTTTTAAACTTATTGGTTGTAACAAATCCATGCTGAGAGCTTCCTATTGTGCAAGATATTATGAGAGATAAAATGATTGAGAAAACTTAACTCTTTCTCTACAGGATTTTAGAGTTAGAAAAGAAACAAAAGGTGCTTACAAAAATTATTGTAACCCGAGACAGAATGTGCAACGTGCTATGTGATTGGTACCCAAAAAATCATGCTTCAGGGCTTGGAGTAGAAAAGATTAGTTCCTAGTGTGGTGTTCAGGGAAAGCTACGTAATGGAAATAAGCGAACTGGACCTTGGAGGATGAGTAGGGTTTGAGCAAACATTTGTGTGGGAGAGACTGTTCTCCATGAAAAGAGTAATATGAGGTAAGGCATGGAGACAGAAAAGCAGATGAGCCAACTGACTGTACGACCATCATACAGTAAACGGTGCCACAGGAAGTCATTTAACATAAGCAGTGCAAAAATGATCGACCATCGCACATCACAATTTAAAAGTTGTTTCGTGTTTTATTTATAAAACTCTTCAGTCTTTAAAGAAAGGTACACCATTAGTGTACACGTTACTGTTTTAAAAGCAGTAAAAACACCAAATATAAAACAAAACTTCCCACTTCAGAACAGGAAGGGGAAAAAATTAAGAAGGGATTATTATAATGCACCTGTTTAACTCAAAAGTGTATATTAGCAGTGAGCAAATGAACTTACTTGCAAAGGAAAATACAAATGTCTGTGTAAAAATTTCCCAGATGGAATGCCTTAAAATAGGTCAAATGTTTAAAATACTTTTTATTCAGAAATAATTCACTCTAACGTTTTTTTCTATTATACTTTTCCTCATGAGAAAACCTTATCTATTTTCAGAATATACCTGCCAATATAAAAGATTAGTGAATAATGATAACTCCCCCCAAATAAGTCATTTCAAATTATATCTTAAAAACACTACACTTTGGGGCTTCCCTGTTGGCGCAGTGGTTGAGAGTCCGCCTGCCGATACAGGGGACACGGGTTCATGCCCCGGTCCGGGAGGATCCCACATGCCGTGGAGCGGCTGGGCCCGTGAGCCATGGCCGCTGAGCCTGTGCGTCCGGAGCCTGTGCGTCCGGAGCCTGTACTCCACAATGGGAGAGGCCACAACAGTGAGAGGCCCGCGGACCGCCAAAGAAAAAAAAAAAAAAAAACTACACTTTGGAACTTTTGTATACTGCATGTGAGGCAGCTTTGTAAGAATAGAGGGTACTTCTGTAAACCATTTTTATCTTGAGGTTCAAGTGTGAGCTGAGTCAACAATTCCCCACAGCTTCCAACATTAATAAGATTTATGTATAAAAGCAGGCAGTCTTCCAAGTAGAACAGTACTCCTATTTGAGGATAGATCTGAACATAGTGACCTAATAAGAGCCTCTGCACGTGTCAACCTGGAGAAGAGAAAGCACCCAGTGAATATGGAGAAAACCTGGACTTTCCTGGAAGGGTTTTATGTGAAAGAGGAAATAACCTTAAGGACTGCTGCATCAGGAAAAAAAGGGATACTAGTTACTAGCTGCAGGTTTAAAAAAACTTGAAAAAATTAGAACATCCATAAATGAAAAGATCTGACATGAAAAGTAACAAGCAATTAGCTCATAAAATGTTCAAGGATGTTCAAGTTGACCACAGGTCATAGAAACTGGAAAGGACGTGGGCTGGGAGGCTGTGACACCCAATTCAGTCTCTAACTGGATGTTGTTTTTTGAGCTTAGGTTCTATATGCCATCGACGTCAACACGTCTAATATTAAAGTTATCTTTTTCTCTTGTCTTCACTTTTTCATGTCAACGTTCTAGGTATTAACCCTTCTTCTATTTGGGCACCAGTAGACGATTTTTCTTTGTGACATTTTTCTTTGGCATAGTCCTAATCCAAGCGACTACATCTCATTCCTGGACACTGCAGCATCCTCCTGACTGTCCTTTCTTACCACAATTCCTCCTAAACCTCTGATTTTTATTTTGTTAATCTCTTGATCATGCACTTTCACTAGCTCTTCATCCCTTGCAAAATAAAACCAAATTCTTATGCCTGGACTCCCAGGTTCTACAAAGCTCTGACCCTCTGTCTGTGCAGACCCTGATTGAATACAAGGTCTCTGTCACAGCACCTCACGCCCACCCTCCATACCCCTGCAGGACTGCTGCCTCTGCCATTCAATAAATCATCAGGTATTGCTTAGAACATGTAGCGCCCAGCCCAACTTCTTACATGTCCCAGTTCCTCAAGAAATATCTCTTATTTTGATCTCATGTTACCCGCCAGTTCAGAGGTCTATGTAGTGGTGTTGTAAATTTCAGCTCACCCTACAAGTCTGTGGTGGAGAGAAAGTATGGTATTTATTCTGTCTATAATTGTTCTGTTGCTCAAGAGCTCCTACCCGTGGGCTAATGAAAGGGTAGGGAGTGTGCAGAAATTAATTTAAATTCAACCTGTTTAAACTTAAGGTTATCTACTCATGGAAATAGTTCTTTAAGGAAGCCCTTCAGTCCCTTTTGGATAAAAATGCTCAGATGCTCCTTCTTCCCCTAAGACGGCGTGCAAGCACGTGAGGGAGTTGGGGGTGGCCTACACCGTCCAGCCTATACCATATACCATATGCACACACACGGCTCAAGCCACAGTGGAGAGGAAGACGTGGGATCCTCGGACATGGACGGGACAATGTTGCTCGACCCCTTGCGTACTGCTTGCCCTGCTGGTGCCCTAAGATGAAGCCGCTGGCTACAGTAGCTTAGGACCAAACAGTACAGCCTTGGGGCAGCGCTGATTCAGGCTCTCCTGGCTCTCACGGACAATGTAGACCCCTCTTTGTTCGCGTATGACTCACATTTGTTCCTAGTATATATGCTCCATCGACTTTGCTCCTTCTAGAGCCACTTCACTCCCTCTGGAAAGCTCCTAACCATTCTCAGATGCTTCCATATCTAGCCTGTGCCACAGAGAAACAGTGAGTGGTGTGGGCAAAATCAACCTCAGCCCCTCTTTCTTCTTGACCACATTGTTCAAGCTTCTGGCACCTTGGCTGTACCTCGAGTTGGTAAGGTGCAGCCTATGAAGCAGCATTTTACAGACCTTCGCCCCCCAAAAAAAGGACAAATTGAGATACAGGCATAAACACTCTACCCTTCTTCTCCACTTTCTCTTTTTCATCCCATTATTGTCTCAGGGACTTTTCTCATCCGGACCTCATTACTTAAACTTAGGATCCAGAAGAGTGGTTCTCCAAAGGTGGTCGCAGACCAGCAGCACCAGCATTAGCTGGGAACTTGTCACAAATGCAGATTCCAGAGCCCCACCCCAAGCCCACTGAATCAGAAACTCTGGCCGTTGGGTCCAACAGTCTTCATTTTAGTAAGCCTTCCGGATAGTTAGGAGAAATGCTAAATTTGAGAACTACTGACCCAGACTATCAAATCTGGTTTATTACATGACAAAAGAGGGAAAAAAATAAAATTAATGAATCCTTTTTCAGACAAAAGCTAGGGTGGCCAACACCTGCTGCAAAATATTTTCTTTGGATGTCAGAACCTAGATTCTTCTATTTGTATATTTTCTGTTGAGAAAAAAGAGAAGAGGAAAAGATTTATACCTTTGAAGACCAGGGTGAAAGCAAAGAGAGAGAATGGGAGTGGGGGGAGGGAGAGAGAGAGAGAGAGAACGAGAGCAAGAAAAATCATGTTTGAAAGACGAACTTCATTTCACTTGCAATGTGTCACTAGTCACAAGATGAGGACCATCTGTCCTCTTTAAAGTCAGGTCCTCCTTTAAAATCAGGCCCTAATCTATATTTCCAAACTTATTTCTCTTATTTGGATTCTCTTCTTTATTATCCTCTTTAGGAGTTCTCTACTCCAGCCTTATAATGTTATTCATATTATCTTTCAAATGTTTCCTGTTTCCAAACATGTGAATATGCCATTTACTCTTAAGATGGTCTCACCATTTTCCTTACATGTATTTGAATCTTACCCACTCTTCAAGCCTTTCTCATCCTTCTTTTTCCGTGAAACCTGTTTTGGCCGTTCCAGAATTATCTCTACCAACAAATCTCTATTGAGTTAAAAGACTCTTTTTATTAAGTATCTGGCGGGGTTTTAAAATTTATTATTATTGCCTAAGAATTATTAAATTTTAAAAGTTTAACATAAAATAACCACTTTATGTTGAAAATTACACTTTAGCAGGAAGAAAAGAACAAAGACAATATTGCTCTTCCCCATTCTGGCCAGAGAAGACATCAAGAGCCAGTGCCTCAAGAAAACATTGTCCAAGAAAAAGAGAAAGACGTGTCCCTCCCTGGAACCAATGAAAATAACAAAAGCACTAAATCTCAAAATCTTCTGGAAGATAGACAGACAATGAATAAAGACTACAGGATTAGTAACAAAGAAAATGCCCACAATGACCTGAAGACGTCCATTTATCCTGAATCGACTGGGAGTCGTGGGACTGAGGATGGAGACAATGCTCTTAGCAAACTACATGACCAAGAAGAATGCGGCAAAGCTCTCATCAGAAATAACATGCACCACATAATGGAGCCAGGGGCTGTGACTGAACTCTTGAGGGAAGAAAACAAAGAGAACAAAGCCCGGAATGTTTTAAGCAAAGTTCCAGCAGGTGCCAATTATGCTAAAGCCCCCTCAAAAATTAAGAAGAATCATCAAAGAGATCCCCAAGCCCAGAATATTCCAGTAAAAAGCAAAAGTACCCATCGTATCCAACACAACATGGACTGTCTAAAACAGCTCCCCAAAGCCAAACAGGTCTCCAGTGATTTTGAAGGCAGTGGTTATCCAGATCTCCAAGGGCAGGAAGACAGTAGCTCTCCTTTCAGTGGAGATGGTCCACCTTTTAAGGACATTTCTGGTAAAGGAGATGCTATTCGTCCTGACCGAGAAGGTACAGATATTCAAACAGAGTTTTCCAGCCCAAGTGAAGCTGAGACCATTAATCCTGATGTGAGAGGACCAGGTTATAATGAGATCCCAGAGAAAGAAGGGAATGGTGGAAATACCATTGGAACCAGGGATGGAACAGCCCAAAAGGCAAATGCTGCTGATGTAAGCCTGGTGGAGGGCAACAACAACATCATAGGTAGCACCGATTTTAAGAAACTCTCTGGAGAAGAAGGAAGCAGAGTGGATGGCGGCAGCCAAAATGCTCGTCAAGGGGAAATAGAGTTTCATTACCCTCACGCACCCACAGAAGACAAAAGAAAAGATGGCGGTAGTGATGGAGCTGAAAGTACTAATGAAATTCCGAAAAATGGCAAAGGTAGTAGTAGAAAAGATACAGAACATTCTAAAAGGAATCAAGTGACCTCAAATGAAAAACAAAGATTTCCAAGTAAGGGCAAAGGTCAGGGCCAGCTCACTCCTTCTCGTGGTCTTGATAATGAAATTAAAAATGAAATAGGTTCCCATAATGGCCCCAATAATGAAGGGACCGTAATAACACACAGCAGGAAAAATTATTCTGTGCCCCACAGACGAAATAATTCTATGCAGAACAAGGGTGTGTCACAAAGCAAAGGTTCCTGGGGTTACAGAAAGCCCCATTCCAAGAGGAGGTTTCGACCCCCTAAAAAGCATGACAGTAGTGAATCATCAGACAGTGGCAGCTCCAGTGACAGCGATGGGGACTAGAAATTCCCAGCAGGATAAAGATTTGATACTTGGTCAACTGTGACTTAACAGTATAAAGGGGAGCCACCTGACAGTAGACCAGACGGACAGAGCCAGGAATTGAATAAGCCAAGAGACCTGGCCTCCCGGGGAGAACTGTTGCTATTTTGACGGTCACAGTATGAAATCCTATTCAAAGTTATGATGCTTTTTTAAGGAAAAAGAATTCATTAAGGATTCATGGAATAGGTAACATTTGAATAGATATCATTTAAAAATAGGTTGTGTCACAAAACCCTTCCTTTGTTGTTTGCTCTGTAGACATGAAAAACAATCTCTCTCATATGATAATCTGTAATTAAATGATCCATAAGGAAGTCTGCTGTCTGTGGTGCTTCATTTCAGACACAACAAGATTAGTTCTGCCTCTGGCAAAGGCAGTGCTATGAAATTAATCCACTGGGTAAAGCTTGAGAGCCTCCCTACATCCCACTCTGCTCCAGCCAGTAGTTCCTTTTGCTTCTGCTCTAATAAAGATATCCTGCGTCATGTCCTTCTATGCTCTTTCCTCTGTTGCACGTTTATAACTTCTAGTAAAGCAAGTCTTTATTTCCTGAAGCAACTCTCCAGGTTATCACTTTTCTCAGTTCTACCTCCTTCTAGACAAAGAGGTGAATGGGGTGGAGGGAGGGCAACAGGGAGAATTTGAGAAGGAGAAGCACAAGTGCAAAACCAGGACAAAAACTTGCTTTGGCAGATATTACTCATCGGCTGATTCCAAATCATCTCAGCCCTATTTCTTTTTTCTGGCTTTTAGCGTAGATGCTTTTCCAGCTAATAGCCTTGTGATACCATTCTGGAAATTAACCCTAAGTCTCCTGGTCAGAGAGAGGAGTGGAGTTCTGGAAGGCTTTTTGTCTTCTTGGTAAGAGAGTGTATACAGTTAGTACCACCTGTCCTTTTTTTCTTACCCTATTCTTCTTTGCTTAACATCAACATGATGCCTGGAGGTGCAGCAGCCATTCTGTGACCATAAAGGAAGGGCGTGAGATAATAGGGAAAAAAAATATATATATATGTGTGTGTGTGTGTGTGTGTGTGTGTGTATACACACACACACACATATGTATCTGTTCCCAGTTCCTGGCACAGAACTCCTAAAACCCTTGTAATTTCCTAAGTGATAAGAGCACTAGGACCATCTTTTGTTCTAATATTTGGTCTTTGACCCCAGTTCCTGACACAGAGTCCCTAAATCCCTTTGGATCTCCTGGGTGTTAGCAGTGTCTTTTGTTCTAATGAGGTGACTCTGAGTGGGCACCAGAAAGACCCAGCCACGATTAGAAGCTTGAAATTTTCAACCCTACCCCCTATTCTGCAGAGAGGGGAGAGGGGCTGGAAACGAAGTTTATAGTTGATTATGCCTATGTCATGAAACCTCCATAAAAATCCCCAAAATGTGGAGTTCAGAGAGGGTCCAGGTTGTGTGAACACATCATAGGAGAACAGCTCACCCGGGGGGCATGAAAGCTCGGCATTCCTTCCCACAGAACTTGCCTTACATGTCTCTTCCATCTGGATGTTCATCTGTATCTTTTATCATATCACTTTACAATAAACTGGTAAACAGTAATAAACTGTTTTCCTCACTTCTGTGAGCCACTCTAGCAAATTAATGGAACCCAAGGAGGGCGTATTGGGAACCTCCAATCAACAGGCAATAGGTTGGAAGCACAAGTGATAACGTGGACTTGCCATTGGCATCTGAAGTGGGGGACGGAGACAGTCTTGTAGGACTGAGCCCCTAATCTGTGGGATCGGACACTATCTCTGGGTAGATAGTGTCAGAACTGAGTTAAATTTGGGGACACCCAGCTAGGGTCACAGACATACTTGGTGTGGGGAAAAAGACCCCACACATCTGGTGTCAGAAGTGTGAATGTGATAGCAGTGTGAAAGTAAACGAGATAGGAGGAGTGTAGGTTTTCTAACACAAAAGGACAGAAGAATCACAGAGATGTCTCTCAACCAGCCCCATCCGCTTCCTTCCTTCAACAGTTCAACTGCTCTTTTGGTGGTTATTGATAGCTGAGTTGAATTCCTAATGAATACACCTCTCCATTTTTGACATTCTTCTCAAGGAGAAGGGCTGAGAGAAGAAGAAAGAGAGAGAGACAGGGAATACAGTAATCAAGGTGCATATTATTTCTCTTGTCTCTTTGAGACGAAAGTTCCCAAATAGAAATCATGACTGACACTTTCTGTACAGCACCTTAATTATCGAGTTGAATAATCTATATAACACAAACGAATACAAGTCAGTGTCAATACCACATTATGGTGCTTTCAAAAAATCTAAACTCCCACATTGGGTAGATAGAAGGTACACTTTTTTTTTTTTTTTACTAAATAAAAGCTGTAGTATAAGCTATGGAATAAATCAGTTACACTCAAATAACAATGGCTAACATGTGCCATGCTCTGTTAAATCCTCTAATCTGCACAGCCACCCTATTACACAAGTAGTATTATTATCCCCATTTACAGATGAGAAAACTGAGGCATAGAACTGTTAGAAAATGATCCAACTAGTAAGCTAGGATTTGTATCCAGGCAGTCAAGCTCCAGTGTCTCTGCTCTTAAACACTCACTGTACTACCATATGTTTGTCACACAGACAGACATAATACATAATATACATTATATATATGAATGTATGTATATATAGACATACACATGGAGAGTGTATGTATATATTTATGCACATATATGAATATGTAAGCATATATATGTATGTGTGTGTGTGTATATATATATATACACACATACACATATATCTCTAAAGAGAGAGAACCTGAAAGAAATGCTTCTTAGAACCTGCACACAAGGAATACTTTTCCCCCCTCAGTTCTTCTCCATCTCCTGGGTATAACAGAAACCAGTATCAATAGCAAGACTTAACATATCACCTAATAAATTAGTCACAATCAGAATTCCCAAATAAACTATTCCTAGTACAGGTACTTTGCTTTCTTAAAAGACCGTTTTGGTACACACACTCACACACACATACAACTGAAGGCAACTAATGAAGTGAAGAAAACTATATTAGCATTTAAATCACAGATAAATGAATTGAAATCAACCTGCTAGTTATATCTAGATTGTATCAGACCTTTACATGTGAAAGGTCTGATCACATGAAAAACACTTGCTGTTGTAAAGACAAAAAAATGAGCTGATAGAGAAAAACTAATGT
The DNA here is from genome assembly GCF_003676395.1 of Aethalodelphis obliquidens. Classification (NCBI taxonomy): domain Eukaryota; kingdom Metazoa; phylum Chordata; class Mammalia; order Artiodactyla; family Delphinidae; genus Aethalodelphis; species Aethalodelphis obliquidens. Next base: position 6,814,352 of record NW_020837961.1, read on the forward strand.
TTTCTTTGGGTGATTATAGGTGGGACCTTCCAAAGATTGTCTGTCCTAGTCTGCTACCTAGTGTGGAAACTGTACATTTCAATTCTCTGGTCAGGTTTTGTTTCCTCCTTCCAAGCCTCAGTGTTCATGCATATTTATTCAAAACACTGACAACGTTTGATTTTCTTCATCCATTTAAGGGAAACTCTAAATGTTTCAATATCCACGATACATTGCTAAGGGATGATGGAGGGCTGAGTCCCAAACAGAAGGACCAGAGATCCGGGAGCACAGCCTGCAGTCAGATAGTGGGTCTGCGCTTCATCCAAACCCAGGTTTCAGCCATCAAGCTGCACTAGCTTCACTTTTATTTATTTTTTTTATTTTTAAGTAAACACAGATTTCCAAACTAGGGCAGGAAATTTCCGCCTCACTAAGCTGCCTTGCATGCAGTTACTGAAGTGGGCACTGTCTGCCACCTTGTGCCCAAAAAGAAAAGATCGCACCAGGCTATGGAATTTATTTCCGCATCTGCTACTCTCTCCAACCTCACTGTTTTAGATTTCTCAGCTTGTAAATATCTACCTTGATTTTGTAGCCCTAATTAAACTGTTCTTGGCAACTCCAGCCAGTCAAGATACCTGATCCTGTTTGATATGACATTCAGGTCAGTTGAAGAGCATTTACTGAAGGACCACATTTTACAAAACTACATGGGGGTCAGAAGAAAAGAGATGCTCTTGGCTCTTATTAAGACTGTAATTTAGTCAAGAAGAAAGGGATAGAAAAGATACAAGGCAGACTGTGGTAAGTTCAATAATAGAAACATAAAGTGATTATAGGGGTTCTGAGGAAAGAGATGAACTCTAGCTGAAGGAAAGAGCAAAGATTAGTAAAATCCATTTTCCTTGAGGTATTACGCATGCAGAAGGGCTGCTGACAGTGAGCTCTAACGGGCAAATGAGGGCTTGATAGTCAATGACTTTAAATTATACTATATATATTTTAGAGCTTAAGAAAGACTGGGTAGGGGGAGTTGGAAGGCAGAAGACTGGATGTAGGGACAACTTAAGGGCAACTGCTATAATCCATAAGAAACAACCTTGTCTCCTCACTCAGTCTTTTTTTTATATATATAAATTTATTTATTTACTTTTATTTATTTATTTTTGGCTGCATTGGGTCTTCGTTGATGCACGTGAGCTTTCTCTAGTTGCAGCAAGCGGGGGCTACTCTCTGTTACAGCGCGCGGGCTTCTCATCACACTGGCCTCTCTTGTTGCAGAGCATGGGCTCTAGGCACATGGGCTTCAGTAGTTGTGGCACACGGGCTCAGTAGTTGTGGATGTCTGGCTCTAGAGCGCAGGCTCAGTAGTTGTGGCATACGGGCTTAGTTGCTCCACAGCACGTGGGATCTTCCCGGACCAGGGCTCGAACACATGTCCCCTGAATTGGCAGGCAGATTCTTAACCACTACGCCACCAGGGAAGTCCCTCTCACTCAGTCTTATTAGGACCCATTTTCAACCAAGTAGACACTCAAGATGCATTAGTTTTTAAGACACTACGAAGCCTGCGTTTCAAAAACAACTTCAGGGGGAGCTTCAAGATGGCGGAGGAGTGAGACGTGGACATCACCTTCCTCCCCAGAAATACATCAGAAATACATCTACATGTGGAACAAGCCCTTCAGAACACCTACTGAACGCTGGCAGAAGACCTCAGACCTCCCAAAAGGCAAGAAACTCCCCACGTAACTGGGTAGGGCAAAAGAAAAAAGAAAAAACAGAGACAAAAGAACAGGGACGGGACCTGCACCTCTGAGAGGGAGCCGTGAAGGAGGAAAGGTTTCCACACACCACGAGCCCCTTCGCGGGCAGAGACTGCGGGTGGCGGAGGGGGGAGCTTGGAAGCCGCGGAGGAGAGTGCAGCAACAGGGGTGCGGAGGGCAAAGCGGGGAGATTCCCGCACAGAGGATCGGTGCCGACCGGCACTCACCAGCCCGAGAGGCTTGTCTGCTCACCCACCGGGGCAGGCGGGGCTGAGAGCTGCGGCTCGGGCTTCAGTCGGAGCGCAAGGAGAGGACTGGGGTTGGCAGCGTGAACACAGCCTGCAGGGGGTTAGTGCGCCACAGCTGGCCGGGAAGGAGTCCGGGGAAAAGTCTCGACCTGCCGAAGAGGCAAGAGACTTTTCCTTCCCTCTTTGTTTCCTGGTGCGAGAGGAGAGGGGATTAAGACTGCCTCTTAAAGGAGCTCCAGAGACGGGCGCGAGCCGTGGCTAAAAGCGCGGACCCCAGAGACGGGCGGGAGACGCTAAGGCTGCTGCTGCCGCCACCAAGGGGCCTGTATGCGAGCACAGGTCACTATCCACACCCCCCTTCCGGGGATCCTGTGCAGCCCACCACTGCCAGGGTCCCAGGATCCAGGGACAACTTCCCCGGGAGAACGCACAGCGCGCCTCCGGCTGGTGCAACAGCACACCGGCCTCTGCCGGAGCAGGCTCGCCCCGCATCTGTACCCCTTCCTCTCCCTGGCCTGAGTGAGCCAGAGCCCCAGAAGCAGCTGCTCCTTTAACCCCGTCCTCTCTGAGCGAAGAACAGACGCCCTCCGGCGACCTACACACAATGGTGGGTCCAAATCCAAAGCTGAGCCCCAGAAGCTGTGCGAACAAAGAAGAGAAAGGGAAATCTCTCCCAGCCGCCTCAGGAGCAGCGGATTAAATCTCCACAATCAACTTCATGTACCTGCATCGGTGGAATACCTGAATAGACAATGAATCATCCCAAATAGCAGAGGTGGACTTCGAGAGCAAAGATATATTCTTTTTTCCATTTTTCTCTTTTTCTGAGTGTGTACGTGTATGCTTCTGTGTGTGATTTTGTGTGTATAGCTTTGCTTTTAGCATTTGTCCTAGGGTTCTGTCCGTCTGTTTCTTTTTTTTTTTTTTGGTATAGTTTTTAGCGCTTGTTATCATTGGTGGATTTGTTTTTTGGTTTGGTTGCTCTCTTCTTTCTTTCCTTCTTTCTTTCTTCTTTTTTTAATTACTTTAAAAAATTTTTCAATAATTATTTTTTATTTTAATAACTTTATTTTATTTTCTTTCTTTCTTTCTTTCTTTTCTCCCTTTTTTTCTGAGCCGTGTGGATGACAGGCTCTTGGTACTCCAGCCAGGCGTCAGGGCTGTGCCTCTGTGGTGGCAGAACCAAGTTCAGGACATTGGTCCACAAGAGACCTCCCAGCTCCACGTAATATCAAAGAGCAGAAATCTCCCAGAGATCTCCATCTCAATGTCAAGACCCAGCTCCACTCAACGAACAGCAAGCTACAGTGCTGGACACCCTATGCCAAGCAACTAGCAAGATGGGAACACAACCCCACCCATTAGCAGAGAGGCTGCCTAAAATCATAATAAGGCCACAGACACCCCAAAACACACCACTGGATGCGGTCCTGCCCACCAGGATGACAAGATCCAGCCTCAACCACCAGAACACAGGCACCAGTCCACTCCACCAGAAATCCTACAGAACCCACTGAACCAACCTTAGCCACTGGGGGCAGACACCAAAAACAACAGGAACTACGAACCTGCAGCCTGCCAAAAGGAGACCCCAAACACAGTAAGCTAAGCAAAATGAGAAGACAGAGAAACACACAGCAGATGAAGGAGCAAGATAAAAACCCAACAGACCTAACAAATGAAGAGGAAATAGGCAGTCTACCTGAAAAATAATTCAGAGTAATGAAAGTAAAGATGATCCAAAATCTTGGAAAAGGAATGGAGAAAATACAAGAAACATTTAAAAAGGACCTAGAAGAACTAAAGAGCAAACAAACTGTGATGAACAACACAACAAATGAAATTAAAACTTCTCTAGAAGGGATCAACAGCAGAATAACTGAGGCAGAAGAACGGATAAGTGACCTGGAAGATAAAATAGTGGAAATAACAGCTGCAGAGCAGAATAAAGAAAAAAGAATGAAAAGAAGTGGGGACAGTCTCAGAGACCTCTGGGACAACATTAAACACACCAACATTTGAATTATAGGGGTCCCAGAAGAAAAAGAGAAAAAGAAAGGGTCTGAGAAAATATTTGAAGAGATTATAATTGAAAACTTCCCTAACAAGGGAAAGGAAATAGTTAATCAACTCCAGGAAGCACGGAGAGTCCCATACAGGACAAATCCAAGGAGAAACACGCCAAGACACATAGTAATCAAACTATCAAAAATTAAATACAAAGAAAAAATATTAAAAGCAGCAAGGGAAAAACAACAAATAACACAAAAGGGAATCCCCATAAGGTTAACAGCTGATCTTTCGGCAGAAACTCTGCAAGCCAGAAAGGAGCGGCAGGACATATTTAAAGTGATGAAGGGGAAAAACCTACAACCAAGATTACTCTACCCAGCAAGGATCTCATTCAGATTTAATGGAGAAATAAAAACCTTACAGACAAGCAAAAGCTAAGAGAATTCAGCACCACCAAACCAGCTTAACAACAAACGCTAAAGGAACTTCTCTATGCAGGAAACACAAGAGAAGGAAAAGACCTACAAAAACAAACCCAAAACAATTAAGAAAATGGTAATAGGGAAATATATATCAATAATTACCTTAAATGTAAATGAATTAAATGCTCCAACCAAAAGACATAGACTGGCTGAATGGATACAAAAACAACACCCGTATATATGCTGTCTACGAGAGACCACTTCAGACCTAGGGACAGATAGAGACTGAAAGTGAGGGGATGGAAAAAGATATTCCATGCAAATGGAAATGAAAAGAAAGCTGGAGTAGCAATTCTCATATAGGACAAAACAGACTTTGAAACGAAGACTAGTACAAGAGACAAAGAAGGACACTACATAGTGATCAAGGGATCAATCCAAGAAGAAGATATAACAAGTGTAAATATGTATGCACCCAACATAGGAGCACCTCAATACATAAGGCAAATACTAACAGCCATAAAAGGGGAAACTGACAGCAACACAATCATAGTAGGGGACTTTAATACCCCACTTTCACCAATGGACAGATCATCCAAAATGAAAATAAATAAGGAAACACAAGCTTTAAATGATACATTAAACAAGATGGACTTAATTGATATTTATAGGACATTCCATCCAAAAACAACAGAATACACTTTCTTCTCAAGTGCTCATGGAACATTCTCCAGGATAGATCATATCTTGGGTCACAAATCAAGCCTTGGTAAATTTAAGAAAATTGAAATCATACCAAGTATCTTTTCCGACCACAAAACTATGAGACTAGATATCAACTACAGGAAAAAAATCTGAAAAAATACAAATAAATGGAGGCTAAACAATACACTGCAGCAAAAGCAGTTCTAAGAGGGAAGTTTATAGCAATACAACCCTACCTTAAGAAACAAGAAACATCTCAAACAACCTTACACCTAAAGCAATTAGAGAAAGAAGAACAAAAAACCCCCAAAGTTAGCAGAAGGAAAGAAATCATAAAGATCAGAGAAGAAATAAATGAAAAAGAAATGGAGAAAACGATAGCAAAGATCAGTAAAACTAAAAGCTGGTTCTTTGAGAAGATAAACAAAATTGATACACCATTAGCCAGACTGATCAAGACAAAAATGGAGAAGACTCAAATCAATAGAATTAGAAATGAAAAAGAAGTAATACTGACACTGAAGAAATACAAAGGATCATGAGAGATTACAACAAGCAACTCTATGCCAATAAAATGGACAACCTGGAAGAAATGGACAAATTCTTAGAAATGCACAACCTTCTGAGACTGAATCAGGAAGAAATAGAAAATATGAACAAACCAATCACAAGCACTGAAATTGAAACTGTGATTAAAAAACTTCCAACAAACAAAAGCCCAGGACCACATGGCTTCACAGGCATATTCTATCAAACATTTAGAGAAGAGCCAACACCTATCCTTCTCAAACTCTTCGAAAATATAGCAGAGGAAGGAACACTTCCAAACTCATTCTACGAGGCCACCATCACCCTGATACCAAAACCAGACAAAGATGTCACAAAGAAAGAAAACTACAGGCCAATATCACTGATGAACATAGATGCAAAAATCCTCAACAAAATACTAGCAAACAGAATCCAACAGCACATTAAATGGATCATACACCATGATCAAGTGGGGTTTATTCCAGGAATGCAAGGATTCTTTAATATACGCAAATCAATCAATGTGATACACCATATTAACAACTTGAAGGAGAAAAACCATATGATCATCTCAATAGATGCAGAAAAAGCTTTCGACAAAATTCAACACCCATTTATGATAAAAACCCTCCAGACAGTAGGCATAGAGGGAACTTACCTCAACATAATAAAGGCCATATATGACAAACCCACAGCCAACATCGTCCTCAATGGTGAAAAACTGAAACCATTTCCACTAAGATCAGGAACAAGACAAGGTTGCCCACTCTCACCACTATTATTCAACATAGTTTTGGAAGTTTTAGCCACAGCAATCAGAGAAGAAAAAGATATAAAAGGAATACAAATCGGAAAAGAAGAAGTAAAGCTGTTACTGTTTGCAGATGACATGATACTATACATAGAGAATCCTAAAAATGCTACCAGAAAACTACTAGAGCTAATCAATGAATTTGGTAAAGTAGCAGGATACAAAATTAATGCACAGAAATCTCTTGCATTCCTATACACTAATGATGAAAAATCTGAAAGTGAAATTAAGAAAACACTTCCATTTACCATTGCAACAAAAAGAATAAAATACCTAGCAATAAACCTACCTAAGGAGACAAAAGACCTGTATGCAGAAAACTATAAGACACTGATGAAAGAAATTAAAGATGATACAAACAGATGGAGAGATATACCACATTCCTGGATTGGAAGAATCAATATTGTGAAAATGACTACTACCCAAAGCAATCTACAGATTTAATGCAATCCCTATCAAACCACCACTGGCATTTTTCACAGAACTAGAACAAAAAAATTCACAATTTGTATGGAAACACAAAAGACCCCGAAGAGCCAAAGCAATCTTGAGAAAGAAAAATGGAGCTGGGGGAATCAGGTTCCGTGACTTCAGACTATACTACAAAGCTACAGTAATCAAGACAGTATGGTACTGGCACAAAAACAGAAATATAGATCAATGGAACAGGTCAGAAGCCCACAGATAAACCCACGCACATATGGTCACCTTATCTTTGATAAAGGAGGCAAGAATATACAGTGGGGAAAAGACAGCCTCTTCAATAAGTGGTGCTGGGAAAACTGGACAGCTACATGTAAAAGAATGAAATTAGAACCCTCCCTAACACCAAACACAAAAATAAACTCAAAATGGATTAAAGACCTACATGTAAGGCCAGATACTATCAAACTCTTAGAGGAAAACATAGGCAGAACACTCTATGACATAAATCACAGCAAGATCCTTTTTTGACCCAGCTCCTAGAGAAATGGAAATAAAAACAAAAATAAACAAGTGGGACCTAATGAAACTTAACAGTTTTGCATAGCAAAGGCAACCATAAACAAGGCGAAAAGACAACCCTCAGAATGGGAGAAAATATTTGCAAATGAAGCAACTGACAAAGGATTAATATCCAAAATATACAAGCAGCTCATGCAGCTCAATATCAAAGAAAACAACCCAATCCAAAAATGGGCAGAAGGCATTTCTCCAAAGAAGGTATACAGATTGCCAAGAAACACATGAAAGAAGTTCAACATCAGTAAGCATTAGAGAAATGCAAATCAAAACTACAATGAGGTATCACCTTACTCGGGTCACAATGGCCATCATCAAAAAATCTACTAACAATAAATGCTTGTGAGGGTGTGGAGAAAAGGGAACCCTCTTGCACTGTTGGTGGGAATGTAAATTGTTACAGACACTATGGAGAATAGTATGGAGGTTACTTAAAAAACTAAAAATAGAACTACCATATGACCCAGCAATCCCACTACTGGGCATATACCTTGAGAAAACCATAATTCTAAGAGTCATGTACCACAGTGTTCATTGCAGCACTACTTACAATAGCCAGGACATGGAAGCAACCTAAATGTCCATCAACAGATGAATGGACAAAGAAGATGTGGCACATATATACAATGGAATATTACTCAGCCATAAAAAGAAACAAAATTGAGGTATTTGTAGTGAGGTGGATGGACCTAGAGTCTGTCATACAGAGTGAAGTAAGTCAGAAAGAGAAAAACAAATACCCTATGCTAACACTTATACATGGAATCTAAAAAAAAAAAAAAAGTGGTACTGATGAACCTAGGGGCAGGACAGGAATAAAGACGCAGATGTAGGAAATGGACTTGAGGACACAGGGAGGGGGAAGGGTAGGCTGGGACTAAGTGAGAGAGTGGCATGGACATATATACACTACCAAGCATAAAATAGATAGCTAGTGGGAAGCAGCCGCATAGCACAGGGAGATCAGCTCGGTGCTTTGCAACCACCTAGAGGGGTGGGATAGGGAGGGTGGGAGGGAGACACAAGAGGGAGGATATATGGGGATATATGTATACATACAGCTTATTCACTTCATTATACAGCAGAAACTAACACAACACTGTAAAGCAATTATACTCCAAAAAAGATGTTAAAAAAAACCAAAAACAAAACAAAACAAAACAAAGAAACTGTATAATCCCTGGGACTTCCCTGGCAGTCCAGTGGTTAAGACTTTGCCTCCCAATGCAGGGGGTGCAGGTTCCATCCCTGGTATGGAGCTAAGATCCCACATGCCTTGCAGCCAAAAAACCAAAACATAAAACAGAAGCAGTATTGTAACAAATTCAATAAAGACTTTAAAAAATGGTCCACCTCCAAAAAACCAAAAACAACTATGTAATCCCTGTAACACCATGTGTTGGAGAGTCAGAGTAAAGGCTCGTTTCCACTGGCTGCAGGGAGGCTTGGGGGTCCGAAGAGGCTTTCGCAGTCATATTCTCCATCTTCACTGATCCCTCCAATCTCCCACCCCTTGTCATAAAACACGTGAGCCCAACTGAGGGACCCTCCCTGTAAGGGGCTGGCTCCTTTCACCAACCTAACACTGGACAGGGCACATAGGCGACTTTGTAGGAGAACACTGCAGACTCATGGATTATTGCTCGCAAATTCTACTAGCTGAAAATTCAAATAACAAGGGACAATCTCCCAGAACCCAAGCCTTTGGGAAACATAAAACAGCAAACACATCTCAAATCAGCCCTTTATGGCACTTTTGACTTTTGCTCCTTCGGTTCCTTCTTTGTTTCCTTGTCACACTTTCTGTTCTGTCTTTTACAGAGACATATGCTGTGGTCATATCCTGCTAGAATGACTGATTTGTACGTGACCTGATGGCTCACCACAGCTTGACAGCCACCAGATTACTTTCCACATTGGGGTGAATTGGGGAAACCCCACCCACAAACTGGGAAAATGTTCCATTTTGCAAGAGCCTGTCTAAAGGTCTGTGTTTGAAAGACATCGTATAAACTCACTTTAAATCATATTTTCATCATTTGCTGAGAGAGACAAGCCACAAGGCACAGTATCTCTTCATCATAGACTGAAAGCATCCTCACAGGGCCAGGTTAACACAGAGGAAGTTCCGGACTGTCCACTAACCTAGAGAAGAACTAGGAGACTGATTTGAGGGTCACTGGAAAGATACCAGCTCGTGATTTCAAACTTTGATTTGCATCAAAATCACTCGAGGAACCCGTTAAAAATGAAAATCCCTGGACCCCGTTCATGGCCTTGTATCACAACTGTTACTGCCTCTACTCACTAATGCAGTGTTTCTGAGATCAGTTCCAGACCACCTACATCAGAATCACTTCTTTCCTAGAAATAACAGCTGGCTTTCTGCACATAATACACCTGGGGTGTCAGCATACAGAGAATAGAGCGCCCATAGAATTTCAATGTTTGGATTTACTGTTATTTTTTAGCCAAACTTTATTGATGAACACTGAAGCAGTTTTTTGTTAAGCAGTATTAAAACCAGTGTTATAATAAACATCTTTGATTGGGTATCTTTGTATTCAGTAGCAGGGTAAACTCTAGCCATGTTAAGCCTATCTTAAGTTTCAGGTACAAAGGTGCAACACCAAGCTGCATGTTGCTGAAACCAAGCTGTTAGAGCAAGTACTTAAATCCTGCACTTTAAATAAATTTGCCTCTGTGACACTTCATCCCACGCACAGTATGTCCCCAGGGAAGTTAATTCCGAACACCGGTGGTAGACTAGGTCCAGTAGAGTCATCTGAAGATCTTTAAAATAGAGCAGAACCTCTAGAGCCCCACCTCAAAGATTCTGATTTCGGCTTCAGGTAGGTCCTGGAAATCAAAAGTTTAGGAAAACTTCCAGGTAATACTAATGCACAGCCAGGTTCGACATCACTGCCGCGGGACCCATGTTCAAGAGCTAAAATTGAACAGCAGAAAACAGTCACTAGGTGGCAACCTCAATCACTTTTTTGTTTTTAACACAAAATGAAGCAGAGCACTTGAGTCTTTTTCCTTCTCATTCATGATTAAATTCGGAGACAATATTTCCATATAGGAAATTAATTTTTTTTAATACACAAGCAGGTGCCTCTCTTTTATGATGCTCATATCCCATTACTTTTGAACTCCATAATCAAAAACAAGGGCTCTTTTGTTTGAATAATAGTCCCCCTAGAAACTAACTTCAGCTTTTATTGGCACACATTTCTCCTGTAAAACCCTGAATTTCCTGTTTCCTAAGATAATAGCTGGAATTTGTCTTAACTGGAATACCTCTTTTCTTTCTCACTGTCTGAATCTCATTAAAGCTGGAGACCAGCTGTGCTCAGTTTGGTGAGGATTAAACCCCCATGACATGAATGCTCTGCCATTCTTTTTCTAACTTGGTCTAAAGACGTACCTACATTCTTGGAAGGAACCTTAGAGGTCATCTAGTCCAATGCGCACCTAAAGCAGATCACTTTCTTTCATCCCTAACAGCTGGTCATTTTGCCACTGCTTAAACACTTACATTGACAGGGAACATACTACCTTGCACTTCTGGTTCTAGACAGAATAATTCATTTTTTTCTACCTGACATCTTTCAAATTAAACCTTTTTCAATGACCTTTCGTGTGACCTGTCACCATGCTGGTCATCTTCAATCAGCTGGGCACCATGTCCACAAATCACCTACACCTCTCAGCACACAGTGTGGCAGTTACTTCCTGTATCCTGGCTACTAACTCCTGTTAATATAGTCTAGGATTGTGTTAGATTCCTTGGCACCTACAAAATGCCTCTGCCAGTGCTTGGCCCCAATTACAGGCTGAATTAATATCGGTTTCCTTTGCTTCTTATTTAATTTCTAATTATATAAGTGCTACCCTCCTTCTGTTTTTGTTTGCTTGTTGCTTACTCCATAAGAACCAATATTAGATCAGCTCTGCCCTTTATACCATATTATATAATTTATTTTCAGAAACAAAATTCCTAATGTAATACTTTATAATACAATTTTATCAAGGTTTTCTGGACCTTGATTTTATGATCCTAGGTATTAACTATCACTCCCAGTTTTTTGAGATGCAAATATATCATTACCTTTAGGCATTCATCTCAGCTATCTGTAAGAATTTTGAACAGGGTGGAGGCTAGGACAGTGCCCTGTTGCATGATGATGTTGGCTCGCCTGTGCCCTTCAGCATTTCCTAGTCTATAAGATCAGTAATACTATTAAAATCAGAATAGTACAAACAAAACTACACAAAAATGTGATAATGTAGATTTAAAGAAAAATAATATTCCCTCTCACCAGTCCTTTCATACATCATACTGGAAGTCCTTACTAATGCCATAAGGCAACAAAGTGGGGGAAAGGTATACATATTGGGAAGGAAGACATAAAACTGTTTTTCTTCACAGGTGACATGATTATCTGTATAGAAAACCCAAAAGAATCAACAACAACAAAAAAGCCCCTGGAACTAATTAGTGATGATAGCAAGGTTGTAGGATTCAAGTTAATATACAAAAATTAATCACTTTCCTGTATACCAACAATGAACAAGTGGAATCTGAAATTTAATACCATTTAGTACACGCTAAAATTAAACATTTAGTATAAATCTAACAATATATGTACAAGATCTGCATGAGAAAAACTCTAAAACTCTGATAAAAGAAATCAAAAAAGAAGTAAATAAAAGGAGAAATATCCCATGTTCATGAAAAGGAAGACTCAACATTGTCAAGATGCCAGTTCTTCCCAACTTGATCTATCGATCTATCTATCTATCTATCTATATATATATATATTTTTTTTTTTTTTTT
>NW_020837961.1:6826771-7264337 GCF_003676395.1 Aethalodelphis obliquidens
CGGGCCTCTCACTGTTGTGGCCTCTCCCGTTGTGGAGCACAGGCTCCAGACACGCAGGCTCAGCGGCCATGGCTCACAGGCCCAGCTGTTCCACAGCATGTGGGATCTTCCCAGACCGAGGCACGAACCCGTGTCCTCTGCATCAGCAGGCGGACTCTCCACCACTGCGCCACCAGGGAAGCCCCCAACTTGATCTATAGCTTCAATGCAATCTCCATCAAAATCATACCGTTATTTTATGAATATTGACAAACTGATCCAAAAGGTTACATGGAGAGGCAAAAGACCCAGAATAGTGAACACAGTATTGAAGAAGGACAAAGCTGGAGGACTGACCACCACCTGACTTCAAGACTTACTAAAAGCTACAGTAGTGAAGACAGTGTGGTATTGGCAAAAGACTAGACAAATAGATCAATGGAACAGAATAGAGCGCCCAGAAATAGACCCACATAAATATAGTCAACTGATCTTTGACAAAGGAACAAAAACAAAGCAGTGTAACAAAGATAGTCTCTTCAACAAATGGTGCTGGAAAACAGAACATCCACATATGCCAAAAAATTGAATCTAGACCCAGACTTTACACCCTTCACAAAAATTAACTCGAAATGGTCATAGACCTAAATACAAAATGCAAAACTATAAAACTCCTAGAATATCACATAGGAGAAAACCTAGATGACCTTGGGTATAGCAATGACTTTTTAGATACAACATCAAAGACACAATCCATGAAAGAAATAATCGATAAGCTAGACCATTAAAATTAAAAACTTCTGGTATGTGAAAGACAATGTCAAGAGAATTAGAAGACAAGCCACAGACAGAGAAAATATTTGCAAAAGACACATCTAAAAAAGGACTGTTATCCAAAATATACAAAAAACTCTTAAAATTCAACATAAGAAAACAAATGACCTAACTAAAAAATGGATCAAAGACCTTAACAGATGTGCAACCTAAGAAGACACACAAATGGCAAATAAGCACATGAAAAGATGCTCCACACCACATGCCGTCAGGAAATGCAAATCGAAACAATGAGACACCAGCACACATCCATTAGAATGGCCAAAGTCCAGAACACTAACAACACCAACCCAGCCAGGATGTGGAGCAACAGGAACTCTTATATATTGCTGATGGGAATGCAATGTGGTACAGCCACTTTGGAAGACAGTTTGGCAAGATCTTACAAAACTAAACATACTCTTATCGTATGATCCAGCAATCACTCCCCTTGAAATTTACCCACAGAATTTGAAAACATGTCTACACAAAAACCTGCACATGGATGTTTATAGCAGTTTTATTTATAATTGCCCAAACTGGGAAGCAACCAAGATGTCCTTCAGTAAGTGACCGGATAAATACAAGGTGATACAACCAGACAGTGGAACATTATTCAGCACTAGAAAGAAATGAGCTCTCAAGCCATAAAAAAGATATGAAGGAAACTTAAGTTCATATTACTAAGTGAAAGAAGTCAATCTGCAAAGGCTATGTACTGTATGACCCCAACTATATGACATTCTAGAAAAGGCAAAACTATGGAAGCAATAAGGTCAGTTGGGGAGGGGGGCATGAATAGGCAGAGCAAAGAGGGTTTTTAGGGTGGTTTAAATACTTGGTATGATGTTATAATTATGGATACAAGTCATTACACATTTGTCCAAACCCATAGAACGTACAACACCAAGGGTGAAACCTAAGGTAAACTATGGACTTTGAGTAATGGGTTGATCCCTGGTAACAAATGTATAGTCTGGTGAGTGATGTTGATAATGGGGGATATTACGCATGGGCGGGAGAGGGAGTACATGGGAAATCTTGGTACTTTCCTCTCAATTTTGCTGTGAACCTAAAACTGCTCTTTTAAAAAGATTTTTAAAGTAACAATAATAGATGACTTTTACTTCAGTGAAGATGGATTAGAGGTACTTTTCCCTATTCCTCCTGCTGAGTACAACTAATATATATGGACATACGTTACATATATAATGGACATATATGTAAAACAAACCAGTGAAAACACTGATAGGTGGAGAGAATTAGGCAGACTGGCCAGGGACCCTGGGACTCAAGGAATGACAAGGTGTTAAATTCCCTGGGTTTTCTTTTTGCCTCTTATGTCTCAGACTTGGAGCTGAAGATACTGGCAACCCAGAAATGACAACCGGAGTAGACCAAGAGAAGCCCCAACAAAAGCCTACCCTCTCTGGCCAAAGGAACAGGAACGGGGGCGCCCAGCAAGACTGAAAATTTTAGACAATAATGGCTCTACTTCTGTCCCAGCACCCACCTATGCAAGCCAAGGGGAGCCCAGACTTCCACACTCAAGAGGCTGTAACGAGGTGCCCCCCTCCACACTCCGACCCCAGGACGGGGTCAGAGAAGGCTAGAAAGGGAGCTGAGACTCTCCTCTCAGCCAGCCTGTGGGGAGCTGGCCCTGTGGTGTCAATGGGGACCAAGTGGGGAGCCTGGGTCTACTCCCACCCAGCCCCTCCCTGCTGAGGTGCTATCAGGGAAGGGTTACTAACGAGTTGAGACATTCACTACTACCCAGTGGTGATAGTGTCACCCACCCATGGTGCCAGTAGAGACCACATGGGGAGCCAGAAATCTCACCCCTGCCTGGAGTAATGGGGAACCACAGACACACACACACACTTGATGTCAACCAGAGCCCATGTGAGAAAACCTGGCTTCCACCTTTACCTGACCCTGATGAGGCAGGGCATACCCCTCCCCTGCTGGTGTGGAGTCACAGAAAGTCAGTTAAAGCAGAAATTAAATGAGATCCAGAGTTTCAGAATATATTATAAAAATATCCAGGACTCAACCGAAAGTCACTCATCATACAAAGAAACAGGAAGATCTTGAACTGAATGAAAAAGGCATGCCATGAAAAGGTAGATGCCAACGCTGAGATGACAGAGACGTGAGGATTATCTAACAAATCATTTTAAAGCAGCCATCATAGAATGCTTCAACGACCAGTTTACGCACACACTGCAAACAAATGAAAAACAAGGAGTCTCAGAAAAGAAACAGAAGAACAAACAGAAATTTAAGAACTAAAAAATATAATAACTGAAATAAAGAACTCAGTGGGTGAGCTCAGTAGAAGAATAGAAGGGACAGAGGAAAGAATCAATGAACACAGAGAGAAAATAGAGAAAAAGTGAAAAGAGTCTCAGAGACCAGTTGAGACCATAATCAAAGATCTAACATTTGTGTCAGGAAAATCCAAGGAGAGGAAAAAAGAGGGCAAAGCACTTGAAGAAATAACAGCTAAAAACTTTCCAAATTTGGCAAAAGAATACCTACAGATTCAGAAAGATAAGTAAAGCCCAGACAGGGTAAACCCATAGAAACACACGTGAAACTAGAGAGATCATACAAGGACCTTGTTTCTGAATGTACAGAGGAAAAGAATGTGATGCACCCAGTAGCCTAATTCTTCTAGACAAAGGCCACCTAACCTCCCAGGGAATGGAGAATTCTGTTTCCTAACCAACTAGAAGGTTAGCTGGATCTGCCATCAGAATGTTATTGCAGTTGCCTAAGTAAGAGCGAATCCTTCCTGCAGAGTGCTTGTCGGAGAAGCAAAAAAGACAAAGTGGGGTCTTCTTGTGCCTTTGTTGTTTTCGTCGGTTTGCTAATAAATTCTTAAGTATATGGCAGAATTCTGTCCACAACCTTGCTACCACGGTTGCATATTACAGTGAAAACAATGTGATGTTTCAGATGTTGAAACCTAATCCCCAACATGAGGTGTTAGGAGGTGGGGCCTCTAGGAGGTGGTTAAGCATGAGGGCAGAGTCCTCAAGAATGGAATTTAGTGCCCTTATAAATGAGACCCCAGAGAGCTCCCTTGCCCCTTATGCCATGTGAAGTTACAGAAAGATGGCTGTCTATGGACCAGAAGTGGGCTCTCAGCAGGCACTGAATCTTGCCTTGATCTGGGACTTCCCAACCTCCAGAACTATGAGAAATAAATGTTTGTTGTTTCAGCCACCCAGTCTAGGGTAGCTTTGTTATAGCAGCTCAAACAGACTAAGACAATGATTCTAATAAACTTACTCCTAGCTATTAGTCTCAAGAATGTTTGCAACAAAACATTACGATACAAGTTTAATAGATGAACATGACCACTTACAGGAGAAAACTCTCGAAAGGTGTGCTATAATTAGTAGAATAAAAACTGTAAAGATCTACAGAGACAAGACAGCTACATAATTTGCGAAGCCCAATGTAAATGAAAATGCAGACCTCTAATTCAGAAAGCAGGGAAAGCAAGGGAAAGGTACGAAATTATAAAGCTCCTTCTTTTCTCCTGTTCAGGTCATCGGCTCAAGAACAGGCTGCATTGTCCCATCAAACTTGACTCACAAAACACAAGTTCAAAGATAATTATTAAGAATTTCAAGATGGCAACAGCACAGCTCATTAAACCAAGTGTGTGTCCCTTCTGAGTAGGGGGTCTATGTGACAGCACAGGCAGGCCACCTGCCCATGGAGCCAGCCCTGCAAGAGATCACTGCTATTCAGATACGACCAGGTTCCACCGATGCATATAAAAGTCAGAGACTTTGCCTTTGTCTCTTCTTTTTGCTATGAAAACTTCTTATATTTTTGTTTCCTCATAGAAATAAGAATAAGACAAGATCGGGCGCATTCAGGGTGGTATGGCCATAGACAAAGAGTAAGAAGAAGATTAAGGGTGCCAAGAAGGGGTGTATTAGTTGGGCAATCAAAGTAAGACCTCTTCAGTGGGTGAGAGGCAGGGAGGTTCCTGGAGATAGCTCCTTCCTGACAGGCTTCCTGAGGCCAGCCAGTAAGCCCAGGACATGACAGCTTATGTTACCTCAAGTTCAAACCAAACGTTTCCCGTACGTGGGTTTCAGCAAACATCCTAAAGCCCACTTTATACAAAACTTCACTGAAACACAGTAGGACAGAACTAGCACCATCCCAGCCCGCTCTCTATCCCACCTCATTTCCTATGCTTCCTGTGGCTA
Source organism: Aethalodelphis obliquidens (assembly GCF_003676395.1). Lineage (NCBI taxonomy): Eukaryota > Metazoa > Chordata > Mammalia > Artiodactyla > Delphinidae > Aethalodelphis > Aethalodelphis obliquidens. Next base: position 6,831,799 of record NW_020837961.1, read on the forward strand.
CCATGCCTAATTCAGTAGACAGTTACAAAAATACCTCCTGTTGAACATCTGAAGGTTAATTTATTTTCTCATCATGTTTCAGGTTTTTGCCAACATACACATGGGTGATTTAAAGGAGGTTCCTAGCTACGAAACTAAGTTTCTTTAATTCCCTGAAGAAGTTTCATGTGAGTGCTGTCTTATCTTTTCAGTTATGATTTTCTCCTTGGCAGAAAACCACTTAGTTCTTTGTAACCCCTATTTTCTTTATTACAGCACTAAGCATGGGACTAATTACATATTGAATAGAGCTTAACTATGTATCGTAATGCAGAAGAATGTACAAAAGTTACATATAAATGTCCCCATTGCCCCCAAAATGAAGCCAGTTTTAAATGTAAATCTTAACCTAGAGGATAATTTACAGTGTTACACAAATCTGGTATGTGCAAAGAGTGAGAGCATCAGAGTGAAGTTATTATATTTCTAATCCATTAATTTCTGGGCCCATTTGTGGCACCTCACAGATTTCCTTAAATCATTTTGAGATGCTTTCTGAAATTCTTGAAAAAGTTTCAAAACAAAGCAAAGTTTAATTGATAGTAACTCCCTAATAGAATCAGGAGAAACTGGGGATATCATAAAATCCATTTTTAAAATATCAGGTATTTTTTCCATTTCCAGTGACAGAATTCTTCTGTCACTACTCCAATCATATTGATACCACCTGAATTGAGGTTGGGCCAGCTATATTGCTTCACAACATAGGTTTAAGCAATAAAGAACAATATTTATGGTAAGGGAAATAGAAATTACTAAAATAAAATTTATATAATACAATGAAATTTTAGAATGACCCTGAGGAGGAAACTCTTAGAGAAATGAGTTGAACTTTCCATGAAGCTTCTCAGACAGAGGAGAAGAAGGCCAATTAGTGAAAGAAGAAGTTATAGTCGTAAGGACTAAAATTTCCCCAGAGTGAGCATGAGGGAAAAGATTTTCCAGTCACAATGAAAATAGAACTTGCTGACAAGGTCATGATCACATCAGACAATGCACAACTGGGAAAAAGAAATTTACAAAAACCATTATTTATTTTTAACTACACAATTTGGAATATTTCCAAACTATGTCTGGGAAGTCCCTGCCTGCCCTTGACCATTATTTTGCTCCTTTTTCTCCCTTATCTCTCTCATTCCTATACCAACACTCATATGCCAACCTAAAGGTAGTAAGGAGTCCACGTACATGAGGTATCTAAAATAGCCTCAAAAAACTCATGGAAGCAGAGTAGACTGGTGTCTGCTGGGGGCTGGGGGAGGGGGAAACGGGGAGTTGTTTTTTGATAGGTATAAAGTTTTGGTCATGGGAGATGAGAGGTGGTGATACAACATCACGTCTAAGTTATCAACACTGTATCCTACACTTAACAATTTGTTAGAAGGCTAGATCTCATGTTAAATATTCTTACACTTTTTAAAGGTAGTAAGAAAGAACTCAATTGCATTTAATTCTAGCTATATTCTGCTCCTTTAATTTATATAATTGATTCAGGTAGTTCAGGGATTTATCGTTGGTAAGGCATTCCTTATTCAGTGAACTAGAACAGCTATGCTCCTAATTTAAGGCAAAAGCCCTATGCCTTTCTGACTTTGGGGTCTGGTATTATTTTTGAGAAGTCTAATTTGGCATATTGTATTGTAGTCCATTTAACAAACACCCTCATCCTTTAGTACAGTGAAGTAAACCTTCTCTGATAACAAAAAGACTTTATTCACAATACAATGAATGATTTTGAGTACATCCCTGACAGTGGGAGATGGACCATATTACTATTCATTTGAAGGAGGATCCTATCATTTTAAGCTAGTAAGTGGAACAAGGTAGACTTCAACTCATTTCCCAAGAAGGACATTGATTTTGCAGCAAGATCTCTGAAGGATCATTTCTCTACACCATTAGAAGACATGACTCCCCCCTAAGGACAAGAAAAAACTGAGGATGCCTGGTTCCCTTGTAGATACTCTGACACTAGATCTTTGGACTTCTCTGGACTGGTGGCATTCATACAGATAGGTGTTCAAAGTTGCACAAAATGCACTTGAATGTCTTTGAGGCAGCTCTAAAGAAACGAACCACACACCCTGCAGACCATTCAGCCTAAATGACTCTGAAATAATGACGTAAACTCCATAACCCAAATAAAGTCCAGGGTGCACGAGGCCCAGTCTCTTCAGGTCCTGCTTTCAAAGAAACACAATCAATTGCTGTGGCTTCTAACTAATATGGGCTCAGCTAGTTGTATTACAGGAGGGCGCCAGAGAACCTACGATAACAGCATTTTGTAGCATTTTACAGAATATTTAAAAAGCACAGGTTATTCATCCCAAAGAATTGACTTCTTAATGCCACCACTGAAGTTCAAAAGTCAAAACTAAGTAAGTGTAATTCTAAGCCTTACTTCTTCTTTAGACCAGCGTCAAAGGGGTTTTATTCACATTAATATTTTTTAAGCCCCTTTCCCTTTTTCTCTTGCATTCATTTCTTCTCTCCCCACAGAGCTCCCGGGTCTTACTTGCTATACTCCCCTGAATGTTTTCCCTGAAGCCCATTGACTTATTAGCTCCTTTCCTTCTGTCTCTTCTAATTTTTTCTGTACCTACTACATTTGACCTTTAATTTGCAACCTCTCCCCACCCATAACTTCTTCTCAGGTTTTTGCATTCCCAATTACCCTGGTCTACATTAGTGTTTTACAACCTTCTCTTTATTACTGCCTCCCCCAAGAAGACCTTTTAGACATATTCTTTTCCTAACTCCCTCCCATGAAATTTGAAAAAGCATTCTCCAAATAGACCCCAAATCACAAAAGAATAAGTCACTCAGGTGACATGTACTCTGCCTCTTCATAATACTTCAGAGTCCCCTCTTACGCATCATCTCTTTCCCCATTAACATTACCTGTTCCTCTAGACTGGAAGCCAGGGGCAGGGGAGGGGTGGGAAGGGGCACTTTTAATATCTTTACATTCACCATAGCCTTTAGGATAGTACAGTGAGTTTGCTGTCAAAACTGAAGCCAAACTGAAGTCCCAGTTCCATATATTTCTCATTTTAAGAAGTAGTCCTGGCGTACTTCCCTGGTGGTCCAGTGGTTAGGACTCCACGCTTCCACTGCGGGGGGCACAGGTTCCATCCCTGGTTGGGGAACTAAGATCCCACACACAGCAAGGTGTGGCAAAAAAAAAAAAAAAAGTCGTCCTGCCTTTCTTCTGGACCTCAACCTCTTCATCCATCAACTAAAAAAAAACAATAAATCTCTGTTTCTAATAATAAACCTCTTAAGCCTGATTAAGATTTCCCGGAGAGGCTGTACTTTTCAAACTTCTTTGCCTCGAACACATACTAAGCATTACATTTCACGTCATGACTCAGTCCGCTTACACACAGGAGTCTCAAAAAACAATATGTCGAATGTACTCTGCTCATTTTTATTTTACTTTATTTCTGACAATTATAGTTGTCACCCACTAAATTGTTCTCATGACACAATAGTAAGCTGGGACCTGCAGTTTGAAGAACAAAGAATAAGGTTGAGAGCAGCTATGGGGTCTGAATCAGAGACAGAGATGGGGTCAAACTCGGGCACACTTTACCCTAAGAGCCCTGTGATACTGAACAAGTGATTTAGCCCCTGTAGGCTTTGATGTGCTCGCCTTTAAGGCAGAAATAATAATAGTCCTTACCTAGAAAGACTGTTGTGCGGTAGTAAATGAATAATGCAGCCAAAGCCCTTTGTTCAGCATATGGCATAAAGTAAGTGTTAGTCATTGTCAGCACCTACAGTCCACACCTCGAATTCCTTGGAGAAACTTGGAGAAAGAAGTTATGTGGGTGCTCCTTCAAGATGGTGGAGGAGTAAGACGTGGAGATCACCTTCCTCCCCACAAATACATCAGAAATACATCTACATGTGGAACAACTCCTACAGAACACCTACTGAACGCTGGCAGAAGACCTCAGACCTCCCAAAAGGCAAGAAACTCCCCACGTAACTGGGTAGGGCAAAAGAAAAAAGAATAAACAGAGACAAAAGAATAGGGACGGGACCTGCACCTCTGGGAGGGAGCCGTGAAGGAGGAAAGGTTTCCACACACTAGAAGCCCCTTCGTGGGCGGAGACTGCAGGTGGCGGAGGGGGAAGCTTCAGAGCCGCGGAGGAGAGCGCAACAACAGGGGTGCGGAGGGCAAAGCGGGGAGATTCCCGCACAGAGGATCGGTGCTGACCGGCACTCACCAGCCCGAGAGGCTTGTCTGCTCACTCGCCGGGGTGGGCGGGGCTGGGAGCTGAGGCTCGGGCTTCAGTCGGATCCCAGGGAGAGGACTTGGGTTGGCGGCGTGAACACAGCCTGAAGGGGGCTAGTGCGCCACGGCTAGCAGGGAGGGAGTCTGGGAAAAAGTTTGGAGCTGCCGAAGACACAAGAGACCATTGTTTCGGGGTGCGTGAGGAGAGGGGATTCAGAGCACCACCTAAATGAGCTCCAGAGACGGGCGCGGGCCGCGGTTATCAGCGCGGACCCCAGAGACGGGCATGAGACGCTAAGGCTGCTGCTGCCGCCACCAAGAAGCCTGTGTGCGAGCACAGGTACTATCCACAGCCCCCTTCCGGGAGCCTGTGCAGCCCACCACTGCCAGGGTCCCGGGATCCAGGGACAACTTCCCTGGGAGAACACACGGTGCACCTCAGGCTGGTGCAACATCACGCCAGCCTCTGACGCCACAGGCCCGCCCTGCACTACATGCCCCTCCCTCCCCCCCCAGCCTGAGTGAGCCAGAGCCCCCTAATCAGACGCTCCTTTAAACCCCTCCTGTCTGAGCAAAGAACAGACGCCCTCAGGCGACCTACACGCAGAGGCGGGGCCAAATCCAAGGTTGAACCCCAGGAGCTGTGCAAACAAAGAAGAGAAGGGGAAATCTCTCCCAGCAGCCTCAAGAGCGGCAGATTAAATCTCCACAATCAATCTGATGTACCTGCATCTGTGGAATACCTGAACATACAACGAATCATCCCAAAATTGAGGGGGTGGACTTTGGGAGCAACTGTAGACTTGGGGTTTGCTTTCTGTATCTAATTTGTTTCTGGTTTTATGTTTATCTTAGTTCAGTATTTACAGTTTATTATAATTGGTAGATCTGTTAATTGGTTTGGTTGCTCTCTTCCTTTTCCTTTATTTTTATACATATATATTTTTTTCCCCTCTTTTTGTGAGTGTGTATGTGTATGCTTCTTTGTGTGATTTTGTCTGTATAGCTTTGCTTTTACCATTTGACCTAGGGTTCTGTCTGTCCTTTTTTGTTGTTGTTGTTTTGTCGTTAGTATAATTTTTAGCAGTTGTTATCATAGGTGGATTTGTTTTTTGTTTTGGTTGCTCTCTTCCTTCTTTCTTTTTCTTTTTACTTTTCAATAATTTTTAAACATTTTATTTTAATAACTTCTTGTTTTATTTTATTTTTTCTTTCTTTTTTTCCTCCCCTTTCTTTTGAGTCAGGTTGCTGACAGGATCCTGGTGTTCCAGCTGGGTGTCAGGCCTGTGCATCTGAGGTGGGAGAGCTGAGTCCAGGACACCGGACCACCAGAGACCTCCCGGCTCCACGCAGCATCAAACAGTGAAAGCTCTCCCAGATATCTCCATCTCAACGCTAAGACGCAGCTCCACTCAAAGACCAGCAAGCTACAGTGTTGGACACCCTATGCCAGGCAACTAGCAAGACAAGAACACAACCCCACCCACTAGCAGAGAGGCTGCCTAAATCATAATAAAGTCACAGACAACCCAAAACACACCACCAGATGCAGTCCTGCCCACCAGGAAGACAAGATCCAGCCTCAACCACCAGAACACAGGCACCAGTCCACTCCAACAGGAATCCTACAGAACCCACTGAACCAACCTTAGCCACTGGGGGCAGACACCAAAAACAACAGGAACTATGAACCTGCAACCTGCAAAAAGGAGACCCCACACATGGTAAGTTAAGCAAAATGAGAAGACAGAGAAACACACAGCAGATGAAGGAGCAAGGTAAAAACCCACCTGACCAAACAAATGAAGAAGAAATAGGCAGTCTACCTGAAAAATAATTCAGAGTAATGAAAGTAAAGATGATCCAAAATCTTGGAAATAGAATGAGAAAATACAATAAATATTTAATAAGGACCTAAAAGAACGAAAGAGCAAACAAACAATGAAGAACAACACAATAAATGAAATGAAAAATTCTCTAGAAGGAATCAATAGCAGAATAACTGAGGCAGAAGAACGGATAAGTGACCTGGAAGATAAAATAGTGGAAATAACTACTGCAGAGCAGAATAAAGAAAAAAGAATGAAAAGAATTGTGGACAGTCTCAGAGACCTCTGGAACAACATTAAATGAACCAACATTCGAATTATAGGGGTCCCGGAAGAAGAAGAGAAAAAGAAAGGGACTGAGAAAATATTTGAAGAGATTATAGTTGAAAACTTCCCTAATATGGGAAAGGAAAAAGTCCATCAAGTCCAGGAAGTGCAGAGAGTCCTATACAGGATAAATCCAAGGAGAAACACACTAAGACACATATTAATCAAACTATGAAAAATTAAAAACAAACAAAAAATATTAAAAGCAGCAAGGGAAAAACAACAAATAACATACAAGGGAACTCCCATAAGGTTAACAGCTGATCTTTCAGCAGAAACTCTGCAAGCCAGAAAGGAGTGGCAAGACATATTTAAAGTGATGAAAGGGAAAAACTACAACCAAGATTACTCTGCCCAGCAAGGATCTCATTCAGATTCGACAGAGAAATTAAAATCTTTACAGACAAGCAAAAGCTAAGAGAATTCAGCACCACCAAACAAGCTTTACAGCAAGTGCTAAAGGAAATTCTCTAGGCAGGAAACACAAGAGAAGGAAAAGACCTACAATAACAAACCCAAAACAATCAACAAAATAGTAATAGGAAGATACATATTGATAACTACCTTAAATGTAAATGGATTAAATGCTCCAACCAAAAGACATAGACTGGCTGAATGGATACAAAAACAAGACCTGTATATATGCTGTGTACAAGAGACCCACTTCAGACCTAAGGACACATACAGACTGAAAGTGAGGGGATGGAAAAAGATATTCCATGCAAATGGAAATCAGAAGAACTCTGGAGTAGCAATTCTCATATCAGACAAAATAGACTTTAAAACAGACTATTGCAAGAGACAAAGAAGGACACTACATAATGATCAAGGGATCAATCCAAGAAGAAGATATAACAAGTGTAAATATTTATGCACCCAACATAGGAGCACCTCAATACATAAGGCAAATACTAACAGCCATAAAAGGGGAAACTGACAGCAACACAATCATAGTAGGGGACTTTAACACCCCACTTTCACCAATGGACAGATCGTCCAAAATGAAAATAAATAAGGAAACACAAGCTTTAAATGACACATTAAACAAGATGGACTTAATTGATATTTATATAACATTCCATACAAAAACAGCAGATATCTTCTCAAGGGCTCATGGAACATTCTCCAGGACAGATCATATCTTGGGTCACAAATCAAGCATTGGTATTTTTAGGAAAATTGAAATCCTATCAAGTATCTTTTCTGATCACAGCGCTATGAGACTAGATATCAATTACAGGGAAAATTCTGTAAAAAATACAAACACATGGAGGCTAAACAATGCACTACTAAATACCCAAGAGATCACTGAAGAAATCAAAGAGGAAATACAAAAATACCAAGAAAGAAATGACAATGAAAACACGACGACCCAAAACCTATGGGATGCAGCAAAAGCAATCCTAAGAGGAAATTTTATAGCAATACAATCTTACCTCAAGAAACAAGAGAAATCTCAAACAAACAACCTAACCTTACACCTAAAGCAATTAGATAAAGAAGAAATTTTTAAAAACCCTAAGTTAGCAGAAGGAAAGAAATCATAAAGATCAGTGCAGAAATAAATGAAAAAGAAATGAAGAAAATGATAGCAAAGATCAATAAAACTAAAAGCTGGTTCTTTGAGAAGATAAACAAAATTCATAAACCATTAGCCAGACTCATCAAGGAAAAAAGGAAAAGACCCAAATTAATTGAATTAGAAATGAAGAAGGAGAAGTAACAACTGACACTGCAGAAATACAAAGGATCATGAGAGATTACGACAAGCAACTATATGCCAATAAAATGGACAACCTGGAAGAAATGGACAAATTCATAGAAAAGCACAACCTTCTGAGACTGAACCAGGAAGAAACAGAAAATATAAACAGACCAATCACAAGCACTGAAATTGAAACTGTGATTAAAAATCTTCCAAGAAACCAAAGTCCAGGACCAGATGGCTGCACAGGTGAATTCTCTCAAATATTTAGAGAAGAGCTAACACCTATCCTTCTCAAACTCTCCCAAAATATAGCAGAGGGAGAAACACTTCCAAATTCATTCTACGAGGCCACCATCACACTGACACCAAAACTAGGCAAAGATGTCACAAAGAAAGAAAACTACAGGCCAATATCACTGATGAACATAGATATTCATCATTTACGATGAACATAAATCCTTAACAAAATACTAGCAAACAGAATCCAACAACACATTAAATGGATCATACACCATGATCAAATGGGATTTATCCCAGGAATGCAAGGATTCTTCAATATATGTGAATCAATCAACGTGATAAACCATATTAACAAACTTAAGGAGAAAAACCATATGATCATCTCAATAGATGCAGAAAAAGGTTTCGACAAAATTCAACACTCATTTATGATTTAAAAAAAACCCTTCAGAAAGCAGGCATAGAGGGAACTTACCTCAACATAATAAAGGCCATATATGACAAACCGACAGCCAACATCGTTCTCAATGCTGAAAAACTGAAACCATTTCCTCTAAGATCAGGGACAAGAAAAGGTTGTCTACCCTCACCACTATTATTCAACATAGTTTGGGAAGTTTTAGCCACAGCAATCAGAGAAGAAAAAAAAACAGGAATACAAATCAGAGAAGAAGAAGTAAAGCTGTCATTGTTTGCAGATGACATGATACTACACATAGAGAATCCTAAAAATGCTACCAGAAAACTACTAGAACTAATCAATGAATTTGGTAAAGTAGCAGGATACAAAATTAATGCACAGAAATCTCTTGCATTCCTCTACACTAACAATGAAAGATCAGAATGAGAAATTAAGGAAACACTCCCATTTACCATTGCAACAAAAAGAATAAAATACCTAGCAATAAACCTACCGAAGGAGACAAAAGACCTGTATGCAGAAAACTATAAGACACAGATGAAAGAAATTAAAGATGATACAAATAGATGAAGAGATATACCACATTCTTGGATTGGAAGAATCAACATTGTGAAAATGACTCTACTACCCAAAGCACTCTACAGATTCAATGCAATCCCTATCAAACTAGCAATGGCAGTTTTCACAGAACTAGAACAAAAAATTTCACAGTTTGTGTGGAAACACAAAAGACTCCGAATGGCCAAAGCAATCTTGAGAAAGAAAAAAACAGAGCTGGAGGAATCAGGTTCCCTGACTTCAGACTATACTACAAAGCTACAGCAATCAAGACAGTATGGTACTGGCACAAAAACAGAAATATAGATCAATGGAATAGGATAGAAAGTCCACAGATAAACCCACGCACATATGGTCACCTTATCTTTGATAAAGGAGGTGAGAATATACAATGGAGAAAACACAGCCTCTTCAATAAGTCGTGCTGGGAAAACTGGACAGCTACATATAAAAGAATGAAATGAGAACACTCCCTAACACCATACACAAAAATAAACTCAAACTGGATTAAAGACCTAAAGGTAAGGCCAGACACTATCAAACTCTTAGACGAAAACATAGGCAGAACACTCTATGACATAAATCACAGCAAGATCCTTTTCTACCCACCTCCTAGTGAAATGGAAATGGAAATAAAAACAAAAATAAACAAATGGGACCTAATGAAACTTAAAAGTTTTGCATAGCAAAGGAAAACATAAACAAGACGAAATGACAACCCTCAGAATGGGAGAAAATGTTTGCAAATGAAGCAACTGACAAAGGGTTAATCTCCAAAATTTACAAGCCGCTCTTGCAGCTCAATATCAAAAACACAAACAACCCAATCCAAAAGTGGGCAGAAAACCTAAATAGACATTTCTCCAAAGAAGATATACATATTGCCATCAAACACATGAAAGGGTGCTCAACATCACTAATCATTAGAGAAATGCCAATCAAAACTACAATGTGGGGCTTCCCTGGTGGCGCAGTGGTTGAGAGTCTGCCTGCCGATGCAGGGGACACAGGTTCGTGCCCCGGTCCGGGAAGATCCCATGTGTCGCGGAGCAGCTGGGCCCGTGAGCCATGGCCACTGAGCCAGCGCGTCCGGAGCCTGTGCTCCGCAATGGGATACGTCACAACAGTGAGAGGCCCGCATAACGCAAAAACAACAACAACAAAAACTACAATGCGGTTTCACTTCACATGAGTCAGAATGGTCATCATCCAAAAATCTACAAACAATAAATGCTGGAGAGGGTGTCGAGAAAAGGGAACCCTCTTGCACTGTTGGTAGGAATATAAATTGATACAGCCACTATGGAGAACAGTATGGAGGTTCCTTAAAAAAGTAAAAATAGAACTACCATACGACCCAGCAATCCCACTACTGGGCATATACTCTGAGAAAACCATAACTCAAAAAGAGTCATGTACCACAATGTTCATTGTAGCTCTATTTACAAGAGCCAGGACATGAAAGCAACCTAAGTGTCCATCAATAGATGAATGGATAAAGAAGATGTGGCACATATATACAATGGAATATTACTCAGCCATAAAGAGAAACGAAATTGAGTTATTTGTAGTGGAGTGGATGGACCTAGAGTCTGTCATACAGAGTGAAGTAAGTCAGAAAGAGAAAAACATAACTGTTTGCTAACACATATATATGGAATCTAAAAAAAAAAAAGTTTCTGAAGAACATCGGGGCAGAACAGAAATAAAGACACAGATGTAGAGAATGGACTTTAGGACATGGAGAGGAGGAAGGGTAACCTGGGACGAAGTGAGAGAGTGGCATGGACATATATACACTACTAAATATGAAATAGGTAGCTAGTGGGAAGCAGCCGCATAGCACAGGGAGATCAGTCGGTGCTTTGTGACCACCTAGAGGCGTGGGATAGGGAGGGCGGGAGGGAGGGAGACACAAGAGGGAGGGGATATGGGCATATATGTTAACGTATAGCTGATTCAGTTTGTTATAAAACAAAAACTAACACACCATTGTAAAGCAATTATACCCCAATAAAGATGTTAAAAAAAAAAGTTATGTGAATGTAAAATGTAATACTTGTATTTTACTCACTGTGCACTTAATTATGTTTTATAATTTTATGGCCTTCTATCATTCTATACTTTTTATGTGCCTGTAAATCTTGTCTTCCTGGCTGTGTTCTAACTCTCGAGGCTGGGTCTGCTCATGAAGTTTTTCCTCTCCCGCATGTAGCACTGACCCCAGAGCTGAGGTTCAAGTTCTATAAAGTTCTCATCCAGCTACTTTTTTGCAAATGATTTTTTATAAAATGTAAAGGAAAAGGACAGCATAAAATACAGTAAGGGAGTAGGGAAAGGGGGAAATTGTTTGCAGCTTTTTATTAATTCCTCCAACAAGGGCCAACATTTATCTCAAAGCACTTAGTTTTCATTATTGTGATATGGAACTTTTCCTAACAGTGACTTAAAATAAATACAAGAACCCAAAATCATAGAATCATGGTGTTTTTGAGAAGTACCACTTAGAGGGAAAACGTCTTATGAAAACACGTCCTCTTTACTTGCTTTGCCCTCATAAATCAGGAAGCGGTATTGCAAGCCGATGTAGGAAAACAGTGAAAAGCAGTTTCTTAAGATCACAGAAGTCTATATTGGTGTACTCAGAAGTCTAAGAAGGCTCCTCCCTAAGTGAAGAGTATGACACTGTATTATATCAAAGACGCGTGCTTTTATGAAAGCACTTTATACATACAATAATAGTACGAAAACTGATGGCAAAATGAAGCTGGTCCAAATAGTGCCAGAAAGAGTAAAATTAATAATTATTCATTGAACACCTAAACTAAAAACTGTGGGGAATCGAACGAGTTAAGGTGCTCAAGAAGTTAGCGTCTGCTTGGGCAACCAAGACAAGTACATGTAAACTTCTTGAGCAAAATGAGTTAAAGGATATGCTGAAACAACCCCAGAGCTGGCGGAGAGGCATGTAGGGCTAAGCGAACAAGGCATGGCTACTTGTTCAAGAAGGAAAAGATTGCTGAGGGTGTAGATGATGAGGGAGAACTTTCTAGAGCGAAATTGAAGACTTGATCCCAACTGCCATCCACAGCCACCCTTGTGGCAAAGGGTTGGCACGGTCTGTCTAAGCCCGGAGAAGCCCCTGCCAGGAGGATCTAGTTAAAGGCTTACTGAGTATGTTGAGTTCATTATGAACTCAACCCCTAGCTGGACCCAGGACATAACAGGCCAATTAAAGGCTTCCAAAATTCTGATGACTTCTGTTGTTTACAAATTGGAAAAGAATTATATACTTTATAGTCTGTGGATGCCACTCTGGCACCCATGGAGGTTCCACACAATTCCCTCCCTTTTTAAATATAGAGGTTGTGTATTTAGGATTTGGGGTTAGACACACGTTAAAATATGACAGAAGCCTTTCCTGAGGGATAGCTCAGAACACCCAGTTATAATTACATAAACACTGAAAAATGTCACAAAGGAAGTGAGTGGTTTACATATTAAAATGAACACTAGCATTGCCAATGGTAAGCAAATATAATTTAAACCTGTTCTAAGAAAAAGTTCAAGATTTATTCCCATTGTTTCTGCCAGATTTTGCTCTCACTTTGTACTAGACTTTTTAAACAGTACAAATGTCTTAAAGAAAGAGTTGTGTTTTATATTATCCAGGAAGATGATTTTCTATTAATAATTGTCCCCTGGTGACACCTGGAGGTTTGACAAGAATAATGAGGACACTGGGACTAGTGATTAAGCATTATTTTATTGATTTTTCAATTTATCCTCCTTTGATCAAGCTTTCAGGGACTTCCTGAAGTTAACAACTACAGCAGCCCACCAAAGAGGAAATGATTTGGAAAAATAACAAACCCAATGCTAGGGAGGATAATTTGCAGTTAAATACAATAAGTATGTATCTAAAACTACTCTGAACCATACTTTAAAAAATATTAATGGCTTGACAAACCAATGAACTAACAATTTGTTAGCCTTGGAGTAAACATAGAGCCTTTCAATTTTCTTTTTTAATTTAGTTGTTTCCGTTGGAGATGCAGAGTAAAATCATAGATGAAGAAGAAACATTATCCCTTTGAAGGTTTAAGCAAACACTTTCTGTGTCTGCCTAATGTGAGTCCATACTGCAAGAATCGACCAGGTGCTCTGGGCAATGGGTCTTGTATTCACAAAGAAGATGCCGTAGAAAAGTGTCAGAAAGTTGTTCCTCTAATTGAACACACAGGTGTACAACATCTGTGCCCTTTAATTTAAAATCTAGGAAGGTGAGTTGACCATACACTCATTATGAATCAAAGGTGGGACATGTGTTAAAAGGCTGGAAGGGGCTTCCCTGGTGGCACAGTGGTTGAGAGTCCGCCTGCCGATGCAGGGGACACGGGTTCGTGTCTCGGTCCGGGAAGATCCCACATGCCGCGGAGCGGCTGGGCCCGTGAGCCATGGCCGCCGAGCCTGCGCATCCGGAGCCTGTGCTCCGCAACGGGAGAGGCCACAGCAGTGAGAGGCCCGCGTACCGAAAAAAAAAAAAAAGGCTGGAAATTATCTGAGCCCATTAAACATATACTGTGATCAGATTATACCTATTTCAAAAATTTGAAAAGCTAATATGTATTATGAATAGATATTGTCTATTTTTATGAAGAGGCCAGCGCTTCTAAGGGGACATTGGAAGAAAGATTTCAGCCCAATAAAAGGAAGAACTTTTCAATTAAAATAGAACTGATCTCATAAATTGGTAAATTCCTCCATGCCTCCCTCTATAGGTTTAAACAAAACGCACGCTTCTCAGGAAATACCAGAGTGGTGATGAAAGGTTACAACAGAGGTGCTAAGGATGTGAAATTCTAAGCATGAAAAAATATCATATTCCAAGTCTCATTGAGTCCTGTGAATACAATCTAAAACCTTCAATTCAAGTGAAGGTGCTGGAGCTCACAGAAACGGAGAAAATTTAATACAGGACTATGCGAGAGTAGAAGTCTTATAGGAAATTGACTGGAAATACTTATGCCAGTTCCTTGATTTGAAATGTCTTTCATCGAATAGAAACGACTGACTATGAGCATGATCATACTTACTGGCTGGTTTATTTCAGAAAAGCACATTATTCTGTCATTCTTTTGAAATCTAAAATTACCCTGCCCCTTGAATGAATAAAATATTTTATTTAGACACAATAGTGAGGGAAGCTGTAGGCTTGACTTTTTAAAAAGCAGAATAAAATATTCTGCTTTTGCCAGTTACAAAATATGGAAAATTGTAAGCAGTCCTGTTTGTTGCACTAATCATAAGACTTAGTGTTTCTATTTCTCCCCTTCTCTGCGCACTGCTTAGACTTGTTGCTTTCCTTTGCTAAATATAGTTGGCTTCCTGCTATTTTCACAGCCAACTGGAGAATTTCTTTAGGAAGGTGGAAAGCTAACACTGTCACTCCGATGATTAAAGTGGTCAGCTGTTATCTCTCCTTGCTCCAGTGGAAAACTTTACAACTAGAGGTGCTGAGAGACAGAATGGAGTTTTCACTAAAATAGCCATTTAGTGCAATAAGCAAAAGGCAAAAGGTGACAGCTTTCTTGTCACTGTTTTCCTTTGGGAGGCAGGTGTTAACAGCTCCTGTTGCTTGAGAGTACAAAGGGGGATAGGCTTCTCTTCCTGCTCAAACGTGGCCTCAAGGGTGATTTCATGCCTGTAGCCTTATAAAATACAATTAGCGATCACTCTTCCCTGATTCAAGGCAGTTCGGTGAATCTCTCCTCCACTGATCAATCCTGTAAGTTGTTTTTTTTTTTAACATTTTTATTGGAGTGTAATTGCTTTACAATGGTGTGTTAGTTTCTGCCGTATAACAAAGTGAATCAGCTATACATATACATACGTCCCCATATCTCCTCCTCCTTGCGTCTCCCTCCCACCCTCCCTATCCCACCCCTCTAGGTGGTCACAAAGTCTGTCATACAGAGTGAAGTAAGTCAGAAAGAGAAAAACAAATACCATACGCTAACACATATATATGGAATCTAAAAAAAAGGTTATGAAAAACGCTGTAAGTTTTCAGTGACTTCTCGTTGCCTGCAGAATAAAGGCCACACCCCCAAACCAGGTTTCAAGCTCCAGATATATCCTTCTAACCGTACCTGCATGAACCCATCAGCCAACCAAAGCAGTCTGCTCACCTTTCTCCAAGCATATATCTTTGTCATCTTTGTCTGAAATGCCAGTCACATTTGTCCTGTCCATCCCAATGTACAAATGTCAAGCTGAAATCTCCCCATCTCATCTCTGATCATTCTCCAGCTAGAACTCACTGGTCCCTCTATCACTTACATAACATCATGCCCTAACCCAGTGCTCTGACCTCTGTCCAACTGACGTGAATCATCAATCCAAAGAGCTAAATCTCCTATTCATTGTCCATTGTCATTGGTTAATTATGCTCGGCATTAAAAGTGAGACTGTCCCTCATGATTTAACAATTGCCAACCATAAGATTCTGCACGTGCATCAAATGTCCTTAACAGAGATACTGAGCTTCCATCAAATTCCTTTTCCCCATCTTACCTAAAGCTGTAGATTACTTCTTAGATTTTATTTTTATTAAAAAATAATACATTTTCATTTTTTAAAAATTGTAGGATTGTATACAGTTCATAGTAACAGATTTACTTAATACTTTGTAAAAATGTCATAGTAGTTCATCTACTGTGATGTAAAACTATTTAGTCAGTCTTCTGCTAAGGAAATTGAGGGGTTTTCCCCCCATTTTTAAAATTATAAATAGTACTTTAATGAACAGTTTTTTCATATATCCTTGGAAATTTATGGAACTTATCTATGGAATAAATTTCCTAGAAGTGAACTTTCTAGTTCATAGGTTTTTCTGCATATTTAATTTTGAAAGATCTTGCCAAATCATACTTAAAAAATAGCAACTAACTCCCTAACCAATAACCTATAAGTTGTTTTGGTGCTTACTAGTTGAATTGATTAACTCATGCATTTTTCTTATGACTTAAAGTTATAAATGTACCACATTATTAATAAGAAATAGATTACTTTGATTCTTGTATTTCAGGAACACATGACGTTAATTCTAAACCCATGTAGCTGTGTCAAGGAACTTGTCGATAAAAGTCTACAAACTTATGGTTGCCAAAGGGGAAAGGGGAGAGGAGGGATAAATTAGGAGTTTGGGATTAACAGATATACACGACTATATATAAAATAGATAACCAACAAGGACCTACTGTATAGCACAGGGAACTATATTCAATATTTTATAATAGCCTATAATGGAAAAGGATCTGAAAAAAAATAGATATATCTGTATGTATAACTGAATCACTTTGCTGTACACCTGAAACTAACACAGCATTGTAAATCAGCTAAATTCAGTAAAAATTAATTAATCAATTAAAAAAATTTTAAAGTCTATGAACATTAATTCTAAGTTGTACTCAAAGATTTGTGAAAACTGAGATTTCTTTAGTTACTAAAGAAATTGGGAGAGGGAAGACCAGGACGTAAGTCATTCTATTGCTAAAGGGAGATTAAAAGTCAATGAAATAATATCATCATTCTGCACCCCTAATGAATTAATAGATCTAGACAATGGTCATCAATACTTGTTAACCTTACAAAAAGGGAGACAGCCGGGTAACGTGTGCCTCCTGATGAAAGTACTTGTAGAGGTATACAGTGAAATATTTATAAATGAAATGACATGATGCCTGGGATGTGCCTCAACATTTGCTGGGTGGGAAGAGAAGTATAGAAGAAACAAGACTGGCTAAAAGTTGTTAATTGCTGAAGCTGATTGAGAGGTACATGCAAGTTTGCTTTACTGCCGTCTGTATTTCTATAGGTTTGAAATTTTCACAAGCATTTGAAAACAGAAAAGGTTTTCATTAAGATGTTTTGGAATATTCCTTCCTAATTACTAGGATACATTTAAAGAGGATGGTTTTAGGAAATTTGAATGTTCCTACATGATGGCCACAAGCTCACTAAATGCCCGGGGGCTCCCTTCCAAGCCCTCTGCCTGTGATTTCAGGCAAGGGAAAAAACAGGACCCAGATGGTATGGAAAACATACCACGTTGGTTCATAAGCCAAATGAAAACTATAATTTAAGGAAAGGAACCAACTGTCCTCTTCAGCTTTCAAAATGGTTTTGAACTCAGAAAGGAGCGTGTATAGCGCTCCAGCACAAACATGTAATCTTTGGCCCAGACAAATGGATGCTTTTGTGGACAATGGCAATGTCGAATTTGTCATTTCCTTCACATGGAATTTCTTCGGTTACACCGTCTCACCACATCCTTCCTTAGGGGTCCTCTCTTTCCTCTTCCACTTTATGCATTCTCCTCCCCCTTCAAACTTGTACCAAAGGAAGGAACACATACTATTTTCTTTGCCCAGCTATACAACATGTCACTGTAAGAAATTACGTTTCGATTCATAATACATTGGATTACTTCTGACGAGTCTTGTTTATTAATCAAATCTTTACTGCAGTCAAAGCCCAGACTGACTAGTTTATCAGAAGGCTGAAAACAGCACCTCTCTGCAAGGTTACCAGAGCATTCCATTGTTTCTTGTTTGTTTTTTAATTGAAATCCAACATAGAGTGACCTTCAAATGTGCCTTTAATTTCCATTCAGTCATCATATTACTCTTTCAACTTCTCCATTTCATTAATTACATGGAGGGGACATTAAGGAATCTTGGAGATAGAGCCCAGAAAGTGTGTTCTAAACCTCTGAAAACTAACAAGATATTCCAAAGATAGGGATGGGGTAAGGGAATGAAACCAGGAATAGTACATGCTGGTCTAATGAAAGAATCTTCCCACAAAGTGACTTAAAGTCTCTACTTTCTTTCATGCATATTAATATATACTTTTGTCTATTGGTGGGTGGGGTGAGAATATTATTTTAATCTTAATGCAAAAATTTTTAAATTATACTTTACTTAGTTATCTATATTATTATGTATATCACCACCTGCCTTCTCCTCTAAATAACAAATCTATCAGTCTATTCCCCTGTTCAGGAATATATTACCTCGGAAAGTTGGAATATGCACTAACGTTAAAAGTCCTCAGAAATTCAGCAGTAAAGGAAACTGCTTAGCACAGTTTTCCTAAACTTATCCACCCTTTTAATGGTGAGATTTATTAAAATCATAAAAACACATTTTAGACTGTGAATCTCCACCTCAGTCACTTTAGGAATACTTTGGGTCAAGGAAAAACTGATTGAAAGGGACAGCACAGATGAGTAAGTTATAACTTTGAACATTTTCATGGGACTTTTATTTTAGAAAAGAATACGTGGCCTGTTCTCTTCTGGGAAGATGGCATAGCCATACTTTTCCATACTCTTCCCACTAAGGACAACTAGGACAGCTAAAAACTTTGGACATTATATATAAGACAAACATAAGAAGACTGAAAGGCAGACAGGCTGGGGACCTTGGGACCTGAGAAACAACGCAGTGGTAAGTGCCCTTGGTTTTGTGTGTGTGTGTGTCTCATACATACCAGACTTGGAGCTGAAGAATCCAGCAACTTAGAAAGGCCAGTGGGAACAGACTACAAGCCCCAACAAAAGCCCTCTCTCTCTAACCAAAGAATGAAGAAAGGGGCAGTCTGGCAAAACAGAAAACGTTTAGACAATAACCACTCTACTCCAACTGAACACCACAGAAAAACCGATGCCCCACTCCTTTCCACACCAGCAAAGACTGAGTAGGAACCCTAGGCTTCCACCCTTAAGAGGCTGTTACAAGGCACACTGATCCCAGGGTGGCATCAGAGAAGGTCAGGTAGGGAGCCAGGGCTTTCACCTGCATTGGCCTATAAAGATCTCCTACACACCCCTTCACATGGGATCAATGGGGACTCCGTGGGGCATCTGGATTTCTGCCTCCACTCAGCAGTAACGAAGCATTCCTCCTTCATCAGAGGAAGCCTAGTGGAGAGTCAAGACTTTGACCACTGCCAGCAGTAATGAGGCCAGCACCCATGGTGTCACTGGAGACCACATAGGAAACCAGAACTGCCCAGTGGTCAAGAGGAGCCCCCAACACCTTTCAGTGTGTATATACATATATGTATATTCCAATGGAAACCACATGGGGAACCTGGATGTCTCTCTCTACCTGGCAGTAATGGGCGGAAGTTTCCTGTACTGGAAAAAAAAGCAAGTTAACAGTCCAAAAAAGCCAATTAAAAGAGAAGGTTTGAAAAAGACCCAGAGTCACATAGAATAACCTGAAAATGTCCAATTTTCAATTAAAAAATCATTCATTATACCAAGAAACAGGAAGATCTCAAACTGAATGGAAAAAGACAATCAATAGATACTAACACCAAGATGACAGAGACATTAGAATTATCTGACAGAGTTTTGTTTTGTTTTGTTTTGTTTTGTTTTGTTTTTTTCGGTACGCAGGCCTCTCACTGTTGTGGCCTCTCCCGTTGCGGAGCACAGGCTCCAGACGCGCAGGCTCAGCGGCCATGGCTCACGGGCCCAGCTGCTCCGCGGCATGTGGGATCCTCCTGGACCGGGGCACGAACCCGTGTCCCCTGCATCGGCAGGCGGACTCTCAACCACTGCGCCACCAGGGAAGCCCCTGACAGAGATTTTAAAGCAGCCGTAATAAAAATGTTTCAATGACAAATTACCAACACAATTGAAACAAATAAAAAAAATAGAAAACCTCAGTAAAGAAATAAAAAAAAGAACCAAATAAATTTTAAAACTGCAAAGTACAATAACCCAGATGAAAACCTCAGTGAATGGGTTCAAAAATAGAGGAGAGAAGACAAGAGAAAAGAATCAGTGAACTGGAAGATGGAACAATATAAATTACTCATTTTGAACAACAGAGAGAAAATGGAAAAATAAATAAACAGAGCCTCAGGGAACAGTGGAACTACACCAAAGAGCTAACATTTGTGTCATCAGTGTCCCAGAAGGAGAGGAGAAAAAAAACAAACTTTAAAAGTACTTGTAGGGACTTCCCTGGCGTCCAGTGGTTAAGACTCTGTGCTTCCAATGCAGGGGGTGTGGGTTCGATCCCTGGTTGGGGAACTTGGATGCCACATGCCGCGTGGCCTGGCCAAAAAAAAAAAAAAGGAAGTACTTGCAAATATAATGGTTGAAAAATTCCCAAACTTGGCAAAATACATAAACCTACAGATTCAAGAAGCTGAATCCATGCCAAGGTATATCATTATTAAACTTCTGGAAACTATAGACAAAGTGAAAACCTTGAAAGCAGCCAGAGAGAAAAGACACTTTTTCTTTATATATGAGAAAAACAACTCTAATGACAGATAATTTCTCATCAGAATTCATAGGGCCGAAAGAAAGTGGAATGTGAGCTTACAATTATCTCAAAGTAAAAAGTTTATTTTTCACGAATCGATTAACACCACTTAACAAATTAAATAATAAAAACCATATGGTTCTCTCAATAGATGTAGAAAAAGCTTTTGACAAAATTCAATATCCATTTAAGATAAAAACTCTCAATAAAGTGGGTAAAGAGGGAACATACCTCAACATGATAAAGGCCATATATGGGAAGCCCAGAGCTAACATCATACTCAAAGGAGAAAGGCTGAAAGCATTTCCTATAAAATCAAGAATAAGACAAGGTTGCCCACCCTCACTGCTTTTATTCAACGTAGTATTGGAAGTCTTAGCCACAACAATCAGACATAAAAAAGAAATAAAAGAATCCAAATTGGAAAGGAAGAAGTAAGACTGCCACTGTTTACAGATGGCATGATACTATATATAGAAAATCCTAAAGATGCCACCAAAAAACTACGAGAATTCATCAATGAATTCAATAAAGTTACAGAATAAAAAATTAATATACAGAATCTGTTGCATTTCTATATCCTAATAACAAAACTGTCAGAAAGAGAAATTAAGAAAACAATCTTATTTACAGTTGCATCAAAAAGAATAAAATACGTAAGAATAAATCTAACCAAGGAGGTAAAATACTTGTACTTGGAAAACCACAGTATTGATGAAAGAAACTGAAGACAACACAAACAAATAAAGAGACGTACTGGCCTTATGGATTGGAAGAATTAATATTGTTAAAATGACCATACTAACCAAGGCAATCTACAGATTCAATGCAATCCCTATCAAAATTCCAGTGGCATTTTTCACAGAACTAGAACAAATACTTCTAAAATTTGTATGGAAACACAAAAGACCCAGTATAGCCAAAGCAATCTTGAAAAGAAAAGAACAAAATTGTAGACGAAGATTTCAAACTATACTACAAAGCTACAGTAATAAAAAAACAGTATGGTACTGGCACAAAAACAGACATATAGATCAATGGAACAGAATACAAAGCCCAGAAATAGCCCACACTTATACAGTCAACTAATCTACAACAAAGGAGGCAAGAGTATACAATGGGGAAAAGACAACCTCTCCAATAAATGGTATCGGGAAAACTGGACAGCTACATGCAAAACACTCACTTTCTTAGAGCATATACAAAAATATACTTGGAATGGATTAAAGACTTAAATATAAGACCTGAAACAATAAAGGTCCTAGAAGACAACATAGGCAGTAGATTCTTTGACATTTGTTCTAGAAATATTTTTTTGGATGTGTCTTAGGCAAGGAAAACAAAAGTAAAAATAAACAACTGGGACTACATCAAACTAAAAAGTTTTTGCACAGTGAAGGAAACCATCAAAAAAACAAAAGGGCAGCCTACTGAATGGGAGAAGATATTTGCAAATGACATGTCTGATAAGATGTTAATATCCAAAAATATATAAAGAACTCATACAATTCAACATTAAAAAAAAATTACAAAATGGGCAGAGGACCTGAATAGACATTTTTCCAAAGAAGACATACAGGTGACCAACATACACATGAAAAGATGCTCAACATCACTAATTATCAGGGAAATGAAAATCAGAACCACAGTGAAATATCACCTCACACCTGTCAAAATGGCTATTAGCAAAAAGACGACAAGTAGCAAGTGTTGGTGACGATGCGGAGAAATGGCAACGCTTGTGCACTGTTGGTGGGAACATAAATTGGTACAGCCACTATGGAAAACAGTATGGAGGGTCCTCAAAAACTTAAAAATAGAACTACCATAGGATACTTCAATACCTCCCCTGCATATTTTTCTGAAGAAAACAAAAATACTAATTTAGAAAGATATATTCACCCTATGTTCACTGCAGCATTATTTACAATAGCCAAGATATGGAAGCAAAGTGTCTATCAATAGATGAATGGATAAAGAAGATGTGATATATATGTATATCACAGATATATCAGATATATATATATATATATGAATATTAGCCATAAAAAGAATGAAATCTTGCCATTTGTGACATGGATGGACCTACAGGGTATTATGCTGAGTGAAATAAGTCAGACATAAAAAGACAAATGCTGTATGATTATATTTTTATGTGGAATCTTAAAAACAAAACAAATGAACAAACATAGCAAAACAGCAGATTCATATATACAGAGAAAAAAATGGTGGTTGCCAGAGGGGAAGGGGGTTGGGGGATAGATGAAATAAGTGAGGGAGATTAAGAGGCACAAACTTGTAGTTACAAAATAAATGAGTCATGGGGATGAAATGTACAGCATGGGGAATATAGTCGATTATCTTGTAATATCTTTGTATACTGACAAGTGGTAACCAGATATATCACAGTGATGATCATTTTGTCATGTATAGAAATATTAAATCACTATGTTGGGCACATGGAACTAACATAGTGTTGTAGGTCAACTATACTTCAATTAAAAATATATATAGTCACTGGGAGAAAATGAACCAAAATACCAATGATGGTTATATCTGGGGGCCGCAGATTATGGGTGATTATTAATTTTTACTTTATGCTTTTATGTATTCCTAGTTGCCTGCAACGAATGTGTATTGTTTGTAAAATTAAAAAGAAAACAAAAATTTCAAAAAATAAAATGTATAACATGATAAATGGAGATAACTTTAAATGAAAAAATAAAACTTGTAAAAGGGGAAAAGTTTTTTAATTTTTAAAAAAGTCATAAGAAGCTGAATTTAAAGATAATTTTGAGACTTAATAATCAGAAACCAAAATTTATTCTATGTTCATACTAAGAAAAAAAAATAAATGAATTTTAATTCAAGGAATTTGTGTCCCTATCAAATAGAACACAAAATATAGCAATTTCATAAGACCTGGTTTTTCCACGTTCCTTGGGAAAGAGTTAAAATATAACCATGAATTCTTAATCTATTAAATAATACATTCCACTGATATTAACTTCTATTACTAGGAACATGTTCAAGAACCTAAAAGTTAATATTTATATTAGTAGAATATTTCTTAAACTAAATATAGAAGGCTGACTAGGTGAGAGTAGGCAATTTGGGTAGGAATTTAAGATGGAGAATTATGAATAATCATCAAATTTGCATTTTAAATAGAAACACATTAGGTCCTTATAGAATACTAGTTTATTACTTAAAAAAAGAATACATTTACTAAATACATTTACTAAATTTACTAAAAGGTTCCTGTGTGTCACTCATTGTGCTAGGATCTAGAGGCAACCCACGAAGCATTAAATGGATTGTTTTCTAAGACTATATTTATAAAACTGTCTATGAGTTGTGTCATTATATACATATGCTTTATATACTGTGTGTGCGATGTGTTATATCTATCCCCTGATTAATAGGTAGATACATATATATGAGAAACACATCACATACACATAAACACTTAAGTAAAATATATTTTTATATTGATAAGTAAACATATATACTTAAGAAATCCCAGGAAAGCTGAAGTAGTTTTATAAATATACTTTATATATGTGTATATAAATAAATATATATGTATACATACGTGTATACACGTATACATGTACAATTCTGGAAAAGGAATAAGAAATACTCCATATCACACTTATACAAATTTTAGTGAACCAAATAAGAAGGGAAAAGGCTTATTTTTGAAAAAAACCTGGACATAGTCATTAGGGAAAAAGAAAAACAAATATTTTGCAGAAGTTTCATTCCATTTAACACTCACAACCACCCAAGAGGTAATCATTATATTTATTTTACCAATGAGGAAAATGAGGCTCAAAGAAAGTAAGGGATTGACTTAAGGTCACAAAGTTAGCAGGTATCAGCACTGAAATTAGACCTCAGGTCTTTTCATCTCCAAGCCCCTGCTTTCTCCATCACACTAAATTGTATTACACAGGTAAATAAGAATGTTTTAAATGTGTAAAGGTATCTGCATATGTTGTTATGGAATCTTCAAAATGATCCTATGAGTTCAGAAGGGTAGACGTCATTCTCTACTTTACACTTAATGGAAATGAAGTGGCAAAAAGATAATGACTCGCCCAAGGTCAACTGATAAATCAGGGCTGAAGTTAGGGCCAGGAGCCAAAGTCCCTGTATCCTGAGCTGGAGCTGTGTTTCACAACATCATCCTGCCTACGGTGTCCCTTTAAAATAGCAAGGTCATTGCAGGCCTAGGAGTTGTTGGAGGAAAATCCTCCCCAGCCTCAGGAAGTGGCATTGGGCTGGGAGGAGGGGGTGACACAGCTGTGACTCAGAGCTGACTGCAGCCCAGGAGGGCAGGGAAACCCACCCTTCAGGTGAGGCAATAAGCCACATCCTGGACTATTTCTGTGAATATGTAGAGGAGGTCCCCTAGTACCTTCTCAGGAATTTCTCTTTGACCTAAACTTGTCACTTCTGGTTGAAGAAAAATACTTTTCCGAGAATTTTAACTCGATACCTTTTCCTGACTCCTTGACCTGCAAGTGTTTCTCAGCCCTGAACACTTTGACATGACTCTGTACCTGGAAGAGGCAATCCTTTCAGGATATTGACACTATTCACAGTAGTAAAAGTCAGGTAACAAGCATAATAACAGGGCTTCCAGTGGTTGAGAGTCCGCCTGCCGATGCAGGGGACACGGGTTCGTGCCCCGGTCCGGGAAGGTCCCACATGCCGCGGAGCGGCTGGGCCCGTGAGCCATGGCCGCTGAGCCTGCGCGTCCGGAGCCTGTGCTCCGCAATGGGAGAGGCCACAACAGTGAGAGGCCCGCATACCGCAAAAAGAAAATAATAATAATAACATAAGAAAGATAAAATGAAGGACGTGAACAGAGAAGGAGCTAATGTTTCAGGGCTTAGTCTATGGCACACATTATGCCAAGTTCTTTACATGGATAAACTCATTTAATACTCACAACACACTGTGAGGTAGGTGCCATTTTCATTACACAGAGAGGTTGTGCAATTTGCTTAAAGTCACACAGCTTGCAAGTGATAAAACGAAGACTGGAAGCCAGGAGACTCAAAAATCTTAACTCTGCTGGATATGACATCATTTAATCACCCACCTGTTATATTCTTATTGAGACAGTGAACAATGAGTGACCTCTATCAGCTGAAACTACTAGTAGTATTACTAATACCAGTAATCAGAGTCAACATTGTTTGAGTACTTGTTGTGCGCTAAGTACTGGGTTAAGGCCTTATACCTATTATTTAATCCTTGCAGCGATTCTTTGAGGCAGGTATTATTATTATTATAGTCAATGAGCAAACAAGAAAATTGAGATAAAGAGAAATTAAGTAATGTGCGCAAGGTTACACAGTAAACAATTGGCTTGAATCCAAGAAGTAAAACTACAGTACTATCAATTTTTTGCATTGTTTTTTAAGGAGAATCTGTGGTCAGTTAACAGAACCAAGCTTATCCATTCAAGAATCATTCACCCATTTGTTTTAAGAGTATTGTGTTCTATCCAGCTAAGTGAACTAGCTCTTGACAAATCCTTAAGACATATCTAACAGCAATCATTTGTGAAACATTTCAACAGGAAAATGTCAGTGTTCCACATGCAACTGAGATCCAAGACCTCTATAAGGTATCCACCGACAGCAAATTTTGCACATCTCCCCCTCCGTGCCTCATATTCCGCACCGTAATTTGCTCTTTACTTAAAAATACTAGAAAGTTATTGCCTCCACTCACAACCAAAATAAAAGAACCTGGATATTTTGTAATGTATTACAACTAAAGCACTAACTTTGCCTAAAAAAAAAACAACAAAGAAAAACAGACTTGCCATTATGTTTGGGTATTGAGAGTCTCAGAGCCAGGACCTCAATATTCCTATACTTGTAAAGAAAGCCGGAGAAATGTTTAATTGTACCAGTAGTTTCTGATTGCTCTGGGCAGTGAGAGACCTTCTCTTTGGGGAAAGACTGGATTTGGCACAAAACGTAATGGGTCTTCCGGTTGTGCAAAAGTGAATGCCCAGCCTTTAGTTGGAGGGAGGGGTGAGGGGATGAGAAGCCAAACAGCTGGAAGTGTCCATGTAAAAAGCAGGCTTCAGGGCGGGCTCTGAGCTCAGCAATGACCGTCGTGAGGAGGCAGATGTTAGCTTGAGGGCAGGCATGCGCAGTCCGTTTCCCTTGGGAGTGGGCAACTGGAATGTGAGAACAGAGGCATAGCCATCTGGAATGGCACTTGGCTTGCCACCAGCAAGCAGGCGGGACCTAGAAATAAACGACTTTCTGTGAAGGTGTGAGGCTGACAGATGGTACAAATATCTTGAAGTTGCATCTGTTGATCTAATGTAGAGTTTCACGGTTTTCTTTCTTTTCTGCATTGTAACTTCCCTCTGTAATTCATGACCCTTTTCAAGAGTTTTTCTAAATGCAACTACCTGGTGATTGTTACGCTTTGGGGAAGTAAGGAAGTGGCTCACATCCACATTTGGGGAAAATCTATACGGGGACGAGAGCAGAAGACTGGAAAGTCAGTTATCAGATGGTAAGAGGTGACCTAAGGGAAATGGTCAACAACAGTCAGAAGAGATGGAGTAAGAGAAAAAGAATCTGATCAAATGACTGGATTCCTGTGGTCATGTCTGATGGGAGCAGAATCCATTTGAGTTTTAAACAGGAGATTCCTGAAGCCACCTTGGATAAGTTTACTTTTTTTTAATCTTGAAAGATGCCGAATTATTTTTATGGTGAACAAATAGTCACTAACGGCTCTACTATATACACATAGTTGCCTATGTGTAGAATATACTGGTAAAAGCATATGGTATAGGGTTAGAAAGCCCAGGGTTCAAATCCCAGTTCTGTCCTTTATTCAGTCTCTCAGAACCTCAGTTTCGACATCAGCATAATGTGTACAAGTTTGAGATGAAATCAAGTAATATATATTATGACAGAGAATATTTTTTAAATTAAAAATGAAAAAATATAAACAACAGGCCCAAAGTAAGTGTTTTAAAAAGGAAGGGTTGGGCTTCCCTGGTGGCGCAGTGGTTGAGAGTCCGCCTGCCGATGCAGGGGACACGGGCTCGTGCCCCGGTCCGGGAAGATCCCACATGCCGCGGAGCGGCTGGGCCCGTGAGCCATGGCCGCTGAGCCTGCGCGTCCGGAGCCTGTGCTCCGCAACGGGAGAGGCCGCAGCGGTGAGAGGCCCGCGTACCGCAAAAAAAAAAAAAAAAAAAAAAAGAAGGGTTAGCCGAGGGAGTTCGTACAATCATTCATTCAGTGCTATGGCAAATCCATTAACATGATATTTACCATATATCAGCAAAAGCAATACTGGAAAATGTCCATTTTCTTTAACGCTGACTGTCCAGTGCAGTCGCTCATTTTTTCAAAATGTGTATTCTGTATCCTATGAATATTTCCTAGTGGATATTAGGAAATAAAGAACGGTCCTCCCCTAAATAAGGAACAGTCAAGTGTTCCTTTGTTCTTGGTCTACCGATGCAAGAGGAAGAATTGTTCTCTTTTAGAAAAAAAAAGATAGCTTCTCTTCCAAGGCGTTAAGGAAAAAGGGAACATACGTTGGCTGTGAACCTTACTTTGGTTGAAGTAAGTTCACCTGCTTAGACATCTAAGCCTTAATTTTTCACACTCATCTCCTATCTGAGCTTTCCAACACCACCTATGCACACAAAAGAAAACTATCTATCTTCCACTGATATAATTTTGAATAAAAAAAACTTTAGATCACTCATCCAAAAAAATTAAGAAACAAAGGGGTTTTTTTTAGGGAATTAATCACCACAAGCCATCACTTCATTTTGGATACATCTTAAAGGGTACAGAGTGGCAAAAATTGTCTTCTCATCTAGGAACTGAACTGTGTGCAAAGGGGAAATAATGTAGGAACAGCGGCATGTCCCTTCTCATGCTCATTTTTTAAAACTGTTGGTAAGATCTTGCCTGGCCTAAACTCTTTCCAAAGGAGACAGTAAGCTGCCCACAAACAGAGAACTAACAATTTAAAATTCCTGCCTCCCTTTTCCTCCTTCAAGCTTAAGAATTGACCAGTATTAATTTCAGTGCTCTCCCTGGTTATTAAATCACAAACCACACTGGCTGATGAGAAACAAAGAAAGAAAAGAGCCATTATTCCAAGCAAACCAGACAGTCCTACAAATAGCTCCAGGAAAGTCAACTACGTTATGATGTTCACTCCTCTCATGAGTCAGAAGAGAAAGGTTCTAACTATGCAACTATGCACGTTTGGGTGGCAATTAGACAAGTAACAGAGTGTACTTGAAGGAGACAAAAGATCATCAGAGAAAGTATAGTCAGGTAAGCAAAGATGTGCCAACTTTTCCTCTTCCACCGAGGATGCAATGCAGAGCCCAGAGAGCCTGGGATCGGATGGGGCTCCAGGCTTGTCTCCTGCCCCACCACGCTGCACGGTTCTGCCCTGCCTCGCTGTCACCATGTCTTTCTTTCTGCCTCTCCCTCCGCCCTCATCCCATCTGCTCTCTCTGTCCTCTCCTTCCTCCTCCCAGAAACCCCCCACTCCCTCTCCAATTGTCCCCAAACATTTTATACTTCTATTGCATCACTTAGCCTCATTCTTCTTTCTGACAATGGTCTGGGGGCAACCCTTCCTCTGCCTGTCACGTGTAACTGCACATTTGTCCCCTCATCTCCTCTTTCTTACTCCTGCCTTATTCTTTATTTTGAAGGTATATGACATATGGGGGACAGGAAAGGAAATCTTCCTTACTAATAAAAGAACATACATTAGAAAAAAATTAAAATATATGATACCTGTTTCATGTTCAAAGCACACCTAGTCAATGTCTTATTCTCTCAACAGAGTCCAAATCAGAAAAAAATTTAGGTAATTTATTAGTATTTCTATTATTTTCTGATGTGGAGTATTCGTAAAAGTTTCTGGGTTTTGCCCTCAAAGCTAAATTTGAATGTCAGTTTTGCCACTTGTTAATTTCTTGACCTTGGATATGTGACAATCTCTCTGAACTACAATGAAATAAGAATAAAGTTTGTTACTTCTTAGAACAATAGTAACAATTGGGTACCTACAATAAAGTTTGTGTGAAGATTTAATGAGATGATGAATTTAAATTTCTTAGCCCTGTGCCTGGTCCATGGTAAGTCAGGACGTGTTAGCTATAGCCAAGCATTGGACTAAGGATTTAATGTGTGTTATTGTATTTAATCCAGACGATAGCCCTGGGACTTGGGCATTACTATTCCCGCATTTTAATCAGTGAGGTAATAGGTTTAAAAAGGTTAAGTAATTTACTGAGGATGGATTGTTAATACATAATGAAAGGGAAAGTTGACAACAAGCCTGTTTAACTTGCCATCTGTGAAATGGGGATAATACTTTAATTCCTACCCTATGGCATTGTTGTCAGGATTAAATTAGCTAATGGAGCATAGAGTAGTCATTCACTACATTTTCATTTCCCTTTCCTTTCTGCCTTTATGTAACCCCTGTCTTTTGCATTCCAGCCCATTAAATAAAAAATTATTAATGTTATTCCTTGGTATTGCTACCTCCAAAAATCTCCAACTTTTGCCAAGGAATTTTTTTGAGTCGAACTATTCACATTCTCATACAGAGCATGTTAATATATAACTACCACATCGCCATAGTCCCAAAACAAGCCAAGGTAAATATAAACCTCCAAGTTTATCATTACCTGATGACCATAATAGATATTCAGATGGTAAACCAAGTAGCAATTTACTTGATTACTCAGATTCAACACACATCTAAAAACAATTTAGTGATTCACAGAGAAGAATATATAATCGAGATTTATTCTTTAGAATTATTTATAAAGGGCTCATTTTTCCTTTTTAACCATTCTAAAATCAATACATTTTAAACTTTACCCAACCCCCGGGCAATTCTCAGGCTCTTGTTTAAATTCTGTTCTCCTGAAGTATCCTTCTGTTCTGAGGTCAGTCCTACTCCCTGTTCGTAAGTCTGCGGTGGTTTCCTGCTACCTATTAATTGCAAAATCTTTAGTCTGATCTTACTCAGAATGGATTTTTCTGCCTTAATCTCACTCCCTGTTGTGTGTATCCCACCCTGTACCAAACTATTCCTTAAAAACGCCCACTCACTCTCTTTGTTCAGGATATTCCCTTTATCTACAATGTCTTCCCTCCCCGACACAACCTATCTTGGTATTTTCCAAATGTTCTCCATAAACATTTCGCACATTTTCTTTAACTCTATTCCTTAATACTTTATAGCTTTTGTTGCTATTTTGAATTATATCTTTTTTCTAATACATTTTCCAATAGATCACTGCTGGGTAAAGGAATATTATTGATTTTTATGTGTTGGTCTTGCCTCTACAAGTGTGTCAAACTCTTTAATAAGTCACTTGCCAGTTTTCTATAGAGTATACATTATTTTTATAATAAATCTAGTTCCCTGACTAGGGATTGAACCCATGCCCCCTGCATTGGGAGCACAGCCTCTTATTTTTTTCTTTTTAAATCAGGTGTTTTGTTTTGTTTTTACATTTTATTTATTTTTGACTGCATTGGGTCCTCGTTGCTGCACGCCGGCTTTCTCTAGTCGTGGCGAGCAGGGGCTACTCCTCGTTGCAGTGCGAGGCCTTCTCATTGCAGTGGCTTCTCTTGTTGTGGAGCACAGGCTCTAGGTGGGCGGGCTTCAGTAGTTGTGGCATGTGGGCTCAGTAGTTGTGGCTCACGGGCTCTAGAGCTCAGGCTCAGTAGTTGTGGCGCACGGGCTTAGTTGCTCTGCGGCATGTGGGATCTTCCCAGACCAGGGATCAAACCTGTGTCCCCTGCATTGGCAGGTGGATTCTTAACCACTGCACCACCAGGGAAGTGCCTATAATAAAATGTTTTTTCAAAAACATAATAGTAGCAAGCACTTGTGTACTGCTAATACATACAGGAGCAGTTCTAAATGCTTCATATAGGTAAACATTTAATCTTACTGAAGTGCATTTTTATTTTTAACCCTGGTTCACAGATGAAGAAAGGGATGTACTAAAAAAAAAAAGAAAGAAAGAAAGAAAGAAAGAATTTGCAAGAAGTCCCCAAGCAAGGGAGTAAAAAGATTGCAATTCAAGGCCAGTTAGTTTAGCTCAAGTGTCCATTTTCTTAACTTTAGAGTATATTGTCTGCTCTTATGAAGAAGGGCTATGGAGTCAGAGAGACCTGGGTTTAGGTCCTGCGTCTTCTGATTTGGGAAAGTCACTACCTCTCCATGATTCAGTTTACTCATCAGGAACATAAAGTGAACAGTAGCTACTTACAGAGTTTTTCTAAAGACTCAGTGAGAAAGTATGTGATAGCATCTTGTACAGTGTACCACAGAAATAGGGCTACAGGGACTTCCCTCGCGGTCCAGGGGTTAAAACTCCACCCTTCCACTGAGGGGGCATGGGTTCGATCCCTGATCAGAAAACTAAGACCCCGCACGGCACAGCCAAAAAAATAAATAAATAAAATCAGAATCTTCAAGGAAAAAAAAAAAGAAATAGTTGCTAGAGATGCCATTATTCCCTTTTCTCTCCAAAGATTCTTGTTCACTTTTTCTGTTGAAATCCTACCATCTCTCTCTGAACTCCCAAGAAGTCGGCATTTTTCTCTTAGTAGTTATCCCATACTTTCTTGCCAGCCAACCATCGGGCACCAGTCTGATCTTCTCTGCTAGACTATATCCTCCTTGGGGACAGGAACTACACCTCATTTATCTCGGGTTCCCGACAACAACAGTGCCTTGTTTTACACATAGAATTTGCTCAGCAAATACTCGAATCTGAAAGAATTTTCAAAATCACTGGTCGTAAAAAATATAAATGTATCTGAGTCTGGCTTGTACCAGCTTGTTTACCAAACAGTGTGTTCATCTCAGAGACATGTTTCCATATAGGTAATCCTGCAAGAAAATCAGCTTGCTTTCCATTTACACATTGTAGGCATTCATATGGGCTAATTACTACAAACCCTTTGTATGTTTTACATACAAATTACCTATATTCAATATCCTGTAATAAACCATAATGGAAAAGAATATGAAAAAGACTATATATGTATAACTGAATCACTTTGCTGTAGATACAAATTACCAATTAGCTTCCAGGTTTAAGAAAAAAAAATAGTCCCTGGTTATTTTAATCCCAGTGACCTGACTCGTTTTACATTCACAGGAGACAGTGGTTGGTGGAGGGAAATAAAAACAGGGAAGCTATGTTGAAATCACCGTCTGAGGAAGAGAAGCCATCTCTGAGTGGGACCGCCAACCCTGCATCACACCCAGGGAGGCTGATTCACTTCCTCTCCTCCCCACAATCACCTCGGAAGCCTTCTCTCCTTTCTCCACCTCTCACTGGATCCCACCACCCTTGCCAACGATTCAATGAATTCCGGGAAGAAAATCTAAAGTAAGAGAAGAAATACGCTTCTTTTTTTTTCTTTTTCTTTTCCTGTCCAGGCCTTGTGATATGTGGGATCTTAGTTCCCCGACCAGGGATGGAACCCGCACCCCCTGCAGTAGAAGTGCGGAGTGTTAACCACTGGACAGCCGGGGAAATCCCTGCTTTCTTTTTTTAACTAGAGAAAAAGGAAAGGAAACCCTCCACTGGAAAGTGTCTACAATGATTAGGAGAGTTGACTGAACTATGCAATAATCTTTTTAAAAATCTTCTTATTGAGTTATAACATATGTACCATAAAGTTCACAAATGGTAAGTATGCAACTCAATAATGAATTTTTACATATATACGTAGGTTCATACGTATTTGTGTGTGTGTGCATGTGTGTAAAAACCGTGTAATACCACCCAGATAAAAAGATAAAATATTTCCAACACGCCAGAAGACTCATGCCCCTTCCCAGTCAATAAATACCATTTGCCCTCACAGAGGTAACTATTCCGACTTCTCTCACCACAGATTTGTTTTACCTATTCTTGAACTTCCTGTCGCTGGAATCCAGAATATGCTTTTTTATAATTTTTTTTTTTATTTTTAGGATATGCTCTTTTGTGTCTGGCTTCTATCCCTCAGCCTTTGTCTGTCTGTGAGATTCATTCATATCAGTGTGTATAACAGCAGTTTGTTCTTTTCTATTGCTATTTATTATTCCACTCTATGGATTTTATTAATAAAGCTGCTAGTTTTTCATTTATTTATGTTTATGAAGTATAGTTGACTTAGTGTTGTGTTAATTTACAGCAAAGTGAATCATATATATATATATATATATATATATATATATATCTCCACTCTTTTTTCTTTTTTTAGATTCTTTTCCCATATAGGCCATTACAGAGTATTGAGTAGAGTTCCCTGACCTATACAGCAGGTTCTTATTAGTTATCTATTTTATATATAGTAGTGTGTATATGTCCGTCCCAATCTCCCAATTTATCCCTCCCCCGCCACCCCCTGGTAACCATAAGTGTGTTTTCTACATCCATGACTCTACTTCTGTTTTGAAAATAATTTGTACCCTTTTTTTTAGATTCCACATATAAGCAATATCACATGATATTTGTCTTACTGTGTGTGACTCACTTCACTCAGTATGACTGAATAAAGCTTCTGTTATGAATGAAGTACCATAAATATTCTTGTACATCTTTTGGTGGATATACAAAAACTATGCAATAGCCTTTTACCTAATCTCCTACTTCTGCTTCTCCACCATCCCAGGAATCTCCCCAAGTCCGATTGGGCCCTGGCTCCCCACAGAGCTCTCAGTGGATCCTCACAGACTACACGGTTTGTTAAAACTGCAAACCAGGCTTTCTAGGCTCTCCATGATTTGGCCACGTCCTACTTCTTCAGGCTTACTTCCTGTATAATTTCAAGGTTTATTACCCTCCCACAGTCTCCAGTCAAAACACATAACTTACTTTTCTCCACACATGCCCCAAACTTTTATTTATGAACATACCAATTCCTCCCTATTCAGAAAGTATTTTCTCACCACTTATAAATTAAGAATAAATATTTGAATTTTTAAAAAATTGTTTGCCTCAGATTAAAGTCATCTTCCTGATATGACGTTATGGAGAGGTTATAAGAAATGACAAATAACTTAAATGGAATTTTCCATTCAGTTTGGAGGAAGCTAGGAGCGTGCACCTTGGACAATTTTGTAGTCAAGTTAAGGTTAAGGGTTTTGGGGAATACCGGTTCTGCCACCTCCTGGCTCTGTGAGCTTGGGTAAGATATTCAACTTTTCTAAGCCTTAGTTTTCTCATCTGAAAACTAGAAGTAAAAACTTTCCTCATAGGGTTCTTTTGAAGAATATGTGAAATATTGCATATAAACTACTTTAAAATAGTGCCAGGCACAGAGAAAGCACAAAATAAATAGTATTTGTCATTATTAATAAAGAAGCTGTGCATCATAGAGGCTAAGAGTAATGCCTTGGGAACCAGATTGCCTGGGTTCAAATCCCCACCCCACCACTTACTAGCTATAAGACTTGCACACATCGCTAACAAACTGTGGCAGTCTCCTGGTCTGTAAAAAGGTAATTATAGTAGTACCTTCTTCAGAGGGCTATTGGAAGGATTCAAAGAATTAACATATGGCAAGCACTGTACCTGGCACACAGTAAATGGTACATGAGTCTCAGCCACTTATAGTGCTATTATTATATATCAACACTACCATGACTAATATCATTAACAGAACACTATCATTCTTTGTTTTTAATATTTATTTATTTTGGCTGCGCCAGGTCTTAGTTGCGGAATGTGGGATCTTTGTTGCAGCAGGCGGGATCTTTAGTTGAGGCATGTGGACTTCTTAGTTGCAGCATGCACACTCTTAGTTGTGGCATGCATGCGGGATCTAGTTCCCCAACCAGGGATCAAACCCAGGCCCCCTGCATTGGGAGCGCAGAGTCTTACCCACTGGACCACCAGGGAAGTCCCCCGAGAACACTATCATTCTTGACAGACAAGCAAAAGACTAAAGGAGGTTAACCTAGACATATTTTTGAGAAGCTTTATTCCAAATGAGAGAAAATTCTGTAGAGACAGAAGAGTGGATCCAAAGTAACAACGGTTTAAATGGAGTACGGCCAGTGAAACATGCCAATGGTACCATCAGAGAATCCACAGGCCAATGAAACATGTCAACGGTACCATCAGAGAATCCACACGACAAAGCTACCAGTGCCTAAGGTGAATTCATGATTCGAGATGAGCATCTTTGAGAGTCCTTGGTTCTCACCGACTAGCAGAGCTGCCCACTGCCCACTCGGAAGAAGGTGGTGCCGAGTAATTCACACCAAAGCCATCTGTGCATCTTGAGACCGTTATCAACTTCATCTTTCCAGCTTGAGTATCTCAGGAAGGCGGCCAACGCTAGCTTCTAAACTGTCCCAAAGAAAGCCATACTTTCTGAAGACCAGAGTTCAGTGTCTATGGTAGAAATAATGATTCCTTATGTTATTCCAATTTCATTGGTAAATAAACTGAGAGGGGAGCAAGTTACGTAAGTTGCCTGGGACCAAATAGCTTGGTGGGAACAAAGGACAGAAATTCACAGACTTGAATCCAAAGTCTATGCAACTCCAACATGAAAAGCAAACTTTAAAATTTTTCTGTTGGTGAGGATTTCTTACTAGCAACTTTCAACAGAAAGTTGGAAAAATAAGTTCAGATAAGAAATTCCTCCATTTTAGAGTCAATGAAATAAAAAGAGCGGAGACCTCAGGGGCTATTCTTTCTGTGAACTTCTCTTGGGTAGAGCTTGCTGGCTAAAAAGAAATGGAGAGTGGAGGAGGGGTACAGAAGCGAACTTGATCCTGCCTTCCACGGAAACCTGATTTTCTGATACAAAGAAACAGATGGACATCTCAGGGTTGAGCAATGAAGGTATTGGCAGTAACTGAAATCTCTAGGCAATGCCTAGGTAGTTTTAGGGTCCTATTGCCACATCTGTGCCCTTAGAATCTTTCTAGGTTCCATTACTCCCCCTGTGTCCCCTACTTTACAAAAATTTTCACTTCTACTGAATCATTTTTTGTTAACATACTCAAAAACTCTGAGTTGTTTGAGTTGGTAAAGAGAAAAGATTTGAAACGTCTCATTTTAAAAAAAAGATGACACCAGTATTCTACTTTAGGGTTGGAAACTTTCTCAATAAGCCCTGCTGTGACTTACAAATGTTAAAATGAAACTTCCCTTTTAAATGTCTAAGGCACTCTATTTATAACTTCCAATCATTAACTGAAGCATTAATCTGCTTAGTGGATTCTGTGTTAAATATTGTATAGAGGGACTTCCCTGGTGGCGCAGTGGTTAAGAATCCGCCTGCCAATGCACAAGACACGGGTTCGAGCCCTGGTCTGGGAAGATCCCACATGCCCCGGAGCAACTAAGCCCATGCACCACAACTACTGAGCCTACGCTCTAGAGCCCGTGAACCACAACTACTGAGCCCGTGAGCCACAACTACCAAAGCCCGCGCGCCTAGAGCCCGTGCTCCGCAACAAGAGAAGCCACCGCAATGAGAAGCCCGCGCACCGCAAAGAAGAGTAGCCCCCGCTCGCCACAACTAGAGAAAGCCCGCGCGCAGCAACGAGGACCCAACACAGCCAATAAATAAATAAATAAATATTGTATAGAGCTCATGATTGTCTTGGACAGAATCATGAATACAGACAGAAACAAGGGAAAGACAACTAAACAGAAGTACCACATGAACCAAATACCCCCAACTTGTATTGTGTTCAGGAAAAGTGGTGAGAGTATTGGGTGTGGTAGTGAGTGAAGGAGAGCAACGAAGACCCAATGCAGCCAAAAATAAATTAATTAATTTTAAAAAAGAATGACAATTTCAGGCTAAATTAAAATCCCTCTTCCAAACTGCCACTTTCTGTATACATATAGGCAACGCCTGTCGTATTATCTTCTATTATCAACTTCCATTTTCAAGTGCTCTCTTCCCAACGATGTGAGTTCAGTGAAGCTAAAAAGCAACAATGGTGCTTCTTTGTTGAATCCCCATAACACCGGCTCTATGCATATTACATATAATAAATATTGGTGGAATAGATTTATAAATCCAAGTGGCACATTTATGTCCCCCAATGGAAACTCTAATGTTTTTCATTCTATTTTTATGAATGTTGCTGTGCTTCGTACTTCAACTTATTGTTGTGAAGAACAGATTATATTGAAATGCTTGAATTTATCAAGGAAGGTAGTTAAGTACATAAACCTAAAATCATCCTTGCTTTTGGTTAATATATCAAACCTTGTGAGTATGTAACTAGGTCACATGTAGTATGGAAAATACTTCAACTTCTTTCTGCAAAGATATTTTTTTCCACGGAGGAAAGAAAACGTGTAGTCTAATTTCAAAACAGGGAAGTCGAAATTTGCTAGAATGGGGCTAGAATTATTGCAAAATGTTCACCACCTATGCAGATGGTTCTGCCGTAGAGATGCTCGGGAAGTATAGATTCTGAGCTATAAACATCCTCAGAGAACCACGAAGCATATGTTTCTAATTTGTGCTTGGTGGCTTATCCATCAGACAGGAAAACATCCCTGGTTTTAAGAGTCTGAACTGATGCCATAGAGTAAGTTCCCATTTCTGAGTGTTTGTTGTCATTTTGGTTAGTGAACTCCACCTACCAAAACAAAAGCGAACACAATGCTTCAGAGGCTGCCCTTTCAGCCCTGGGTTTTAACATTTAAAGAAAGAGAAAAGGGAGCAAACCTTTTTGCCTGCTC
Organism: Aethalodelphis obliquidens; assembly: GCF_003676395.1. Classification (NCBI taxonomy): domain Eukaryota; kingdom Metazoa; phylum Chordata; class Mammalia; order Artiodactyla; family Delphinidae; genus Aethalodelphis; species Aethalodelphis obliquidens. The sequence continues at coordinate 6,870,297 of NW_020837961.1, forward strand.
TGCCGTACAGATGTGTTTTTAACCAATGATTCAGAAAACACTGTCAACATTTTATATATGCGGACTATGCCATCTTTATACAGCCCTTTGATTCTGGAGTTAATGCAACCTTAGTTTCATTGTCTCCTTACCCCATCATGGTTACGGTCGTATTCTAGACCTGCCTGTTTTGTATTTAACTTCGCACAGCACCCATTGATGTGATTAATGCTCCATTGGATCACTTTTATGAGTTACGTCTTAACAGCTTACGAGGGTAACTGTGGTTGGAGCTAAAAGCTAGACAGCAGTTGCCACTTAATGTAAGAAAAACTGGGTCAAATTATGGCAGGTCAACCAGGCAGGTTGGCAAAGCCTCTCTCAGTCCTTTCATTCTTCAATTCTTCCCCATTTATGTGTTCCCACATTTACACTGTGTAAGTTCTCAGTGATGCAAGAACCAAAAGCTTCTATAGGATTTCAGAGAACATAATTATTAATGTGAGCCAGGGCAGAGAGAATCTTGGGAGAGTTGGGACTTGATCTGAACCATAAAGAATGGAGTGATCTGGGGAGGTAAAAGGAAGCTGAAAGACGTGCTTTAGATGCAAAAGCAAAGAGCAAGAAATGAACTTGTATCCGATAAACAGTGAGAGGCAGGGCTGAAGAGATGAGTGCTTGATTGTTCAGGTTCCTGAGAACCTAATCTCTGAAAGCTCTTTTGTTCCCTACTTTAACCTCTTGATTCTTGCTGGAGGACCCCATATGCTTTTCACTAGGGCAAGAAACAACTCTCAGTGGCCTGCATGAGAAACTAAAACAGCAGTGCATTTAGGTTTCCTAGATAGCTACTAGCTTATGTACATGGTGGAAATGTTTTAGTGCCTTAGCCCCTTGTCCGGTCTTTCAGGCGAGAGAGGGAGAGAGAGAGAGCGAGAGAGACAGAGAGACAGAGAGAGAGACAGACAGAGAGAGAGAGACAGAGAGAGAAGGCGGAAGGGAGGGAGGAGGGAAGAAAAGATGCCACATTTGCATAATTCGTGATGCCTGTCAACCTTTATTTCAGATATGAAAGATAATAGCACAGAAATTAGGAGACACGACTATAGAGTCAGATAAATGATTCTTTCCTAAAGGCAGCATTATGTACAACAGCAAATATGTTTTTGGTTAAGATGTTACAGAAAAACCCGAACGAACTTTTTGGCCAACCCAATAGTTTGGTCCCCTTCAAGGTAGTCCCATGGAAAGGCTATGAGACTATTCACAGATGCTTCCATTTGCCAAGTCATTTTTAGATTCTTTCTTTTTGAATTGTTCTGGGAGGCCGTGGCACAGTCTTTAGATGAGCTTCTTCCCCAGAGGCAAACCCTCCATCCTTATCTCCTGCCGTCTGCAGCTACATCTTGCGTGCTGACCCCTCCCTGCCTAAACTGGTGCATCTCCTTTTGCTCTGCTCCTGTTTTATCTATTCGTTCCATCCTGTCCCAGCAACCAGACAATGCAGGATAGGGGCAAAGGATACATGGCTTAAATCTGGGGAGAGATGCTAAATCATGGCACAAGAAGAAGACGGTGCAGCACAATAGAGAGAGGTTGGAGACATAGCAGAACTAAAAGGAATAATCAAACAACAACCACAATCAAAAAATGCTTTTGTAATGGATGGTTGGCTAAAATACTGTGGGAAATGAATAGAACATATGACATAACACAGGGAAAGCAGCACAGACACTAGAACCTGTGGTGGGAGATATTAGAATTATAAACTAAACATGATAAAAAAAATACTGATAAGCTTGAAAAGATACAGGTACCCCAATGTTCACTGCAGCACTATTTACAATAGCCAAGACATGGAAGCAACCTAAGTGTCCATCGACAGATGAATGGAAAAAGAAGATGTGGTACATATATACAATGGAATATTACTCAGCCATAAAAAGAATGAAATAATGCCATTTGCAGCAACATAGGTGGACCTAGAGATTATCATACTAAGTAAAGTAAGTCAGAAAAAGAAAGACAAATACCATACGGTATCACTGATATGTGGAATCTAAAATATGATACAAAAGCACTTGTTTACAAAACAGAAATAGACTCACAGACATAGAAAACAAACTTATGGTTACCAAAGGGGAAAGGGGATGGGGGGAGATAAATTAGGAGTTTGGGATTAACAGATACACACTATTATATATAAAATAGGTAAACAACAGGCACCTACTGTATAGCACAGCGAACTACATTCAACATCTTGCAGTAACCTACAATGGAAAAGAATCTGAAAAAGTACATACATATATGTATGTATAACTGAATCACTTTGCTGTACACTTGAAACTAACACAACAGTGTAAATTAACTATACTTCAAAAAAAATATTGATAAGGGAGTATTCAGATTCTCTATCCTCCCCCCCTCGAAAACTGCCAACTGATTCCTGATTTATCAGTCCAATTGCTATTCACTTTCTCTGAAGTAGTCTATCTCTGCCAAACTCTTTTCTAGCCTTTTGGAATGCAGAATTGGTGAACAGACAGAATACTACAGAACCCAGGAGCCAAGAGGAAGGGAAAGGCTTAGCAAGAGAGGGGGAACTGGAGTTGCCAAATGAGAATCTGGAGTGTGAAACAGAATGAAATGTGGAGGAATAAGCGTCCAAGAAAGAGTCCAAAAAGACCGTAAGTTCTGTGCACTTTAATGCTTTAATGAACTGAACACTTTTTTAAACATGTTTGAGTGAGGACTGGGCTCCCTGAACAGAATACGACTCTGAGGAGCCACCACGTGTGACGGCATCAATAAGGTGACACATCCAGCTACAACCACGACATCGCCTGAGGCCTGTAAGTTATGAGCTACCCACGTGTGCTTTCTCACAGGGCAGGAAGGTAAGCGGTGTTGTAGCTGCCCTGGCACGGACATGGGCACTCTGTCCATTACCAACGCTAAGAGAGCAGACTGCTGACCACCAACAGGCACAAACAACACCCTATGCCCTGGCTGCTTGGAAGTCCATGGAAGTCCCCAGGTTAGGACCTAGGACAAGAAATTACAGCATCAAGTCACCTCCTTCTCTTCTTTGGTGAGTTCAGTCAACCTCAATGGGGGACAATTCCATTCACACACACGCCTGCTTTACTAAGGCTCTCATCACACTCATCCCAAAGCACTTCTTCTGCTCATAAAAGAAAGGAAGGGAATTGGCTTCTTGTACCCCGTAGGCCTGGAGGTGGTGGACACCTTTACACTTTTCACCCAGGCACATTTGTTTAATTATAATCCTGGGCTGTCACATCATCTGTCATGACCAAGAGGTAGAACTATAAAGTACTAAGAGTATTTTTTCACTAATTAAAATATAAAGGGAAGTAAGTGTGTTATTCCCAGAAGGTCACCATGGGTGATCTTATGTTGAATTCAAACATGCTGACCTTGTTCCAACTGTTTCTGAAATAATTTTTGGAAGTAATATTCAGAGCTATTTTATGAGCACACAAGGAAGTGTCATCTTATACTTACACCTCATTAATTGTATTTGGTTGCAATGACTTTTAGTCATTTTCAATATCATATTCATCTCCAGAGTATGGAAACTTGCCATCAAAGACTATATTCAAAGAATGACATATGTATGGAATCTAAAAAAAAAAAAAAAGGTTCTGAAGAACCTAGGGGCAGGACAGGAATAAAGATGCAGACGTAGAGAATGGACTTGAGGACACGGGGAGGGGGAAAGGCAAGCTTGGACGAAGTGAGACAGTGGCATGGACATATATACACTACCAAATGTAAAATAGATAGCTAGTGGGAAGCAGCCGCATAGCACAGGGAGGTCAGCTCGGTGCTTTGTGACCACCTAGAGGGGTGGGATAGGGAGGGTGGGAGGGAGACGCAAGAGGGAGAGGATATGGGGATATATGTATATGTATAGCTGATTCACTTTGTTATACAGCAGAAACTAACACACCATTGTAAAGCAATTATACTCCAATAAAGATGTTTAAAAAATAATAAATAAAATTTTAAAAGAATGAGAAACGGTTCAGAGGTCTAGTGAAAGGGAGAGCTCAATCCCATTTTAAGTACTGTTAACCTAATTTAGATGACTGAGTCACCCTCCTTGAAAACTGATTCTAAAGGGGAAAACACTAATTTTATAAGTCTATATTTTGGGGAGGGAGGATACTGGTTTTTTTTGTTTTTGTTTTTGTTTTGTTGTTGTTACGCGGGCCTCTCACTGCTGTGGCCTCTCCCGTTGCGGAGCACAGGCTCCGGACGCGCAGGCCCAGCGGCCATGGCTCACGGGCCCAGCCGCTCCGCGGCATGTGGGATCTTCCTGGACCGGGGCACAAACCCGCGTCCCCTGCATCGGCAGGTGGACTCTCAACCGCTGCGCCACCAGGGGAGCCCCATTCGCTTTTTAAACAATAATTTATTTCAGTAATTTTTATCTGCTGGTCACTTGACTGGAGAAGCTACGGAAGAATCCTGAGCAGAAACGCAGCATGATCAGAGCTTAAGGAGTGGCATGAGGACAAACAAGAGAGCAGCAAGGTAAGAGATGCAGAGACCAAATGAAGTAGGTCAACTGAGACTTTTATCTGAGCCACAGCCGGTAAAGCACTGGATGGTGATGCTCAAGCAATGGCTGGACATATTCTGAGAGAGAAAAGGCCACGCATGAAGGCAAGGCTGCATTACCCACCACCTTGTCTTTGGTCCATTTCTACCCCCTTCACTGCCCCCATGTCCCAAAGACAACTCTTTTTTTTCAAAGCTTTTTAAAAATTCCTTATTGAACTGTCCTCTTAAATTTTTACTTGTATATAGCACTAGCTCCTTGAATCCAACATGTCTAGAAGCTAACCCATCATTCCCACCCACAGCCTATACACACACTATTCCTCCTGGATTCCCCATCTCACTTATGACAGCTCTGTCTTCCGTAGCACTCAAACGAAAATTCCAACCTTTCCTAGCTGGTCCTCAAGTCCAGTATAAGCCACCCTCTAAGAATCCCTAGAAACTGCCCCTGCTTTCCATCAAGACTCTTGCCTTTTCTGGCCCGGGCGATATGATCATTCTCAATGGATTTCCCTGCTTCTTTGTATCTTCTTCCTCCTCTCAGTAATCCACTTTCCATCCTGCTACCAAAAAGACTTTTCTTAAATGCAAATATGACCTCATTACGGCCCTGCTTTACATCACTGAATACATTTTCATTTGTCTTCCAGATGGAAGAAGAACTCCTTGATGTGAGTTATAAGGTCGTTTGGGTTCCAGGCCCTGCCCACCCCTGAAGCTTCCTCTCCCACCGTGTTCCCACGCGTGCTTTGCGGCCAAACTGCCAGACTGGAGCCTTGTAATATCCTGAACAGCCCTTGTTCTCTAACAGCCTTTGCTATACTGTTCCCTTGCTTAGAATGCCCTTCTCTGGGTTCCCCACTATGTTAAGCCTTCTGTTGCTGCTGTAACACATTATCACAAACTTAGTGGTTTAAAGCAACCCTAATTTTTTCTCTTAGGATCTGGAGACCAAAAGCCGAAATCGGTTTCACTGGACTAAAATCAAGGTGTCAGCAGGGCTGGTTCCTTCTGGAAGCTCCAGGGAAGAATCCACTTCCTTTCCTTTTCCGGCTTCCGAAGACCACGAACAGTCCTTGGCTGGTGCCCTCTTCCTTGCACATTACTCCAGCCTCTTGTGTCCATCTCCTCGTCTGTTGTCAAATCTCCCTCTGCCTCCCTTTCATAAGGACATTTAGTATTACATTTAGGAACCACCTGGATCACCCAGGATACTCTTTCCATCTCAAAATCTTTAATCCCATCTGCAAAATCCCTTTTGCCATATAAGGTAACATTCACAGGTTCCAATGATTAGGACCTGATAACTTGGGGACCATGAGTCAGCCTGTAACACCTACGTTTTTCTACCTCAGCCTTTCTAGACATAGCTTACATATTTTCTCTCCTCTGGGAAATTTCATCATTCTAACCCCCATTAATACGCCCAGTTACCCCCAAATGGGTATCTCACTAAGGTGACCAACTGTCTGGGTCTGGCTGGGATGAAGGGGTTTCCCAGTCAAAACCAGGACTGGGCTTTCAGTGCTACAACCAGAAAACTACCAGTCAAACCAGGATGAGTCAGTAACCCTAAGTCCTCACTTTTCTTCCCACATCACACTCTACTTAGCACTCATCACACTGGATTATAATTCATAATTCTCAGTTGTCTCTCATTCTCTTTTGCTAGTATGGGCAGGAATATGCTTCTTTCCTGCAGATCCTCATGCCTCGGTTTCTGGCACACAGCAGATAAGTGAATGCATGTTAATGGAATTTGTGGTGCAGTCCTGCAATAGCCGCCGCTCTAGGCAAAATGGAAACTTTTACCCTGTGACTAGAACAAAAACAAAACAGGACAGGACACCAGATACCCATATGGTGTGCTATGTTCTCCTGGATATGTTTTCTTCTCTCATCTGCACTTGCAAATTTCAGTTAAACTAGACACAGTTCTTTGCAAGAATCCAAATATTCACAGTGCTTTACAGAACACCCTGTCTTCGAATAAACACAGGTTTTATTTACAGCTAATTGCCACTTCTGGTCTTGCCTGTTTCTTGAAGGCCCCTTGCCATAAACAAAACAGATTGAAAAGAGATTCTCTTGAGGTCTTATGACATTTCTTTATTCTCTTATATGCTGATAAAATTGACCCATTCTAGGAATTTACATCCCCGGTTGTCAGCTAGAGCACCAGACCTGTGACTCACTGTGATATCACTTCTCATTACCTCCCGCCAACTTTGTTTACCTCTACTTAAGTGTCCTTGGGAAAGGTGCCCTGCATCTTCGCCAGACTTAATGGAAATGTAATTGAGGTAAATATTAAAAAGCAAGATTCAGATAGAGACATCATTTAGCCAGAGCCATTAATTCTACAGTCCCTGTTGAGAAAAAAGTCATTTCTATTGCTGAGTAGTAACGATATTTATATCCTGATACCAACTATGACTACAACCATATGAATGGAAACCCTGCACAGAATAAGGAAATGGGACAAGAAAGAATTAAATACACTTTTTTCTGTTGCCCATATTTTTAAAAGAGAGAGAGAGAAAGTAGAAACTCAAAACCTGTTTGTGTTGCACACATGCAAACACAGAAGCTGTGTAAGATGAGACGTTCTTGATGAATGAGAAAATGAAAGTTGGAACTTTTAAATGAAGATCGACTATATTTGGTCAATATATACCTAGATCTATAGTGATAAGCTCTGCCTTTTATATGGACTTGAATCACATCAACAAAAGTGAAGAATTCAGTATAAATCAGAGGGAAATATTTGGAAGACACTCGCACCCCAAATATAACACTGTAGTTAAAAGTATATACTTTAGTTTGGAAAATTATCTTAAACTCTACTTAAGGTTGATAAATCTTTTTTATAGTGTACGATAAGGGAAGAAAGCTTTCAATGATTCTCCTCAAGAATATTATAGCTAAGTGAATTCATTTGAATTCTTCCCTGAACAGTGATAATCCGTAAGCAATTATGACAGACCAGTGCCTGAGAGACCCAAATGCAGCCACTGAAGCCCCGATTTGAATCCTGGTTGCACAGCTCTTTAAGCTCACCTATTATTTGCCTACAAGTAAGTCACTATAGTTATAATTTCACCTCTACACCCACTGAAGAGTCATCTATCAAAGGACTACTGACTGGTTTCTACTACCTAGTGAGCTGCAAGGCTGAATTTTAAAACCAGCTATATATGGAAAACCAGGTGTTATTTTAGCTGTTTGTGTTATTAATATATGAGGATATTAAGCTATTCAAAAGGAAAAGGAAATGTCCCCTCTCTTTTTCCACAGAGTCTGGCTTTCTGGTTACCCTGGCTCCATCAGATTAAAATTGAAAATTGAGATTAGTGAAGCTGGTTTAGATAATCTCTTTTATCTAACCATGAAATAAACTGGAAGGCTCAACTAAACACATGTTAAATGTTAACTTCTACCAGGAATTGAGGCTGAAAGTCTCACCAGCAGAACAGGGAAGTTATATTGTACGAACCCACAGTCACTGCCCTCTATTGTGTTTACAGAATACGGGGTAGCATTAGTAATCTGAAATGGCTAAAAGTTCACAAATAATTTCTTTCTTTGCCTTCATAATATTTTGTGGGGTTTTTGTTTTTGTTTCTGTTTTTGTTTATTTCTGACTCTCTAACTAGGTGGAGATTTACTGCTCTGAGTCGTTAATATCTTATCTTAGAGCTTTAGAATTTTAGAGTTGGAAGAGATCATCTAAGGCAGTGGCTCCCAGATTTTTCAATTACGTTAACTAGTAAGAATTTCCCAAATTTGGTAACTGACTTAAAGTTGCCAACTCTGTATTTTGCCTTGGTAAGACAGAACAAGCAACTACCAAGTATCAGCAGCATTACTTCATAAAAGGAAGACTATTTCCACTCCAAAAGAGAGTGGAAGGCTCTCTACTCCCAGGGGGAGGGGGCAGCAGAGAGAAAAATATAGTTGAACACACTCCGTTATCTAAAAAACTTACCAACTTGTTTTTTCTTTTTATCACAGACTGGGTAGAGCTTTGTCCAAAATGAACACTGATCCACAGACTGTAATTTGACAACCACTGATCTAATTCCATCTCCTAACCTTCAGCTGAAGAAATTAAAACTCGGGGTCTCTTAGCCAAGTTCTCTGTATTAGTCATAGTTATCCAGAGAAACAGAGAGAGAGAGAGAGATTTATTTTAAGGAATTGGCTCGTGTGATTGCAGGGAATGGCAAGTCCAAAATCTGTAGGGCAGGCCATCAGATTTCAGTCAAAATGTCCAAAACTCAGATAGAATTTCTATGGTGCAGTCTTGAAGCAGAATTCCTACTTCTTCAGGAAACCTCAGCCTTTGTTCTTAAGGCCTTCAGCTGATTAGATGAGGTCCACCCACATTATAGAGAACAATCTGCTTTACGTTTTTTTCACTGTGGAAAACTATACATAACATAAAATTTACCATCTTAACCATTTTATGTGTACCGTTCAGTGGTGTTAAGAACATTCACATTCTTTTACATACATTACACTACCTATCTCCAGAACTTCTTCATCCTCCCAGACGATCTGCCTTACTTAAAGTCAACTGATTATAAATGTTAATCACATCTGTAAAAAAATACCTTGGCAGCAACATCTAGACTTGTGTTTGACCAACAACTGGGCACCGTAGTCTAGCAAAGTTGATACAAAAATGTACTCATCACAGTCACAGAGTTGATTAGTTTTGGGTGGCTAGGTCTCCTGACTTCTTTTAGTATGTATTTTATCCAACTTCTCCACCCAACCCCACTCCATTTAGGCTAATGCTACTTATTTTATATACCATTTAAAGTCACTTAGAGAATTAAATGGGATGGTTTATATTTTTTAAACCTGATAATACCAAGTATATTATGAGACTATAAAAATTAAGACTTTATTCTAGATCTGTAATGATTACAAGCTATAATTATAGTGCCATAGTTTTGTACATTCCCATATTCAAAAGAAAAGTAACAATTTCAGTCAATGAACTAATTTATCAAAATAACAGATGATTCAAAGCTCAACATTTAAAAATATTTTATCATAAAGTTACTTTATTTTTTATGTTAAAGTTATTTTAAAAGGATTATGCAAAATCATATGGACATACTTATCTCAAAAAAGAAAATATATATAAAAATATCTATGTCTGGCTAAAAGATATAAAGACACTTCCAAAATAACAATGGTTATATCTGATAGTAACATTATGCATACTTTTTCTTTTTTGAATTTTCCTACAGTTTTTAGTCTTTTTAACAATGTTCATGTATTCACTTTTTATAATCATAAAAATCAACTACACTTTTAAACCCAAAGAATAAAAATAAGTCCAACGTTATATTTGTGCCAGTATGCTATGCCAACACGCTCTTAAATTTTTTCTAAATAACACAGATGTATCCATTCAAATAAGTTGACATTTTCATTTTGATTTCATCTTGGTTAACTGCTTTTTTTTAGATTTTTAATTTATTTTTGGCTGCTTTGGGTCTTCGCTGCTGCACACGGGCTTTCTCTAGTTGCGGCAAGCGGGGGTTACTCTTCATTGCGGTGTGCAGGTTTCTCATTGCGGTGGCTTCTCTTGTTGCAGAGCATGGGCTCTAGGCATGCCGGCTTCAGCCGTTGCAGCACGTGGGCCCTAGACTGTGCAGGCTTCAGTAGTTGCGGCACGCCGGATCAGTAGTTGTGGCACATGGGCTTAGCTGCTCCACGGCATATGGATCTTCCCGGACCAGGGCTCGAACCCGTGTCCCCTGCATTGGCAGGTGGATTCTTAACCACTGTGCCACCAGGGAAGACCCTGGTTGACTGGTTTGATGCAAGTCCAAATCACATGCCCTTGAGTAAACTCACTGACCCATATCACCATGTTCTGAAAAAAAATATTTTTAACTGTGTAACTGTGTTTCATAAACATTGAGGAGCAATAACTTTGGGAAGGAGGGAGCAACATTCCTTGACCAACATGTGTGTAAAGTGCATGTGCCAGAAATTCTAATAACAAAAAAAGGAACCTGATGTCAAACATTTCAGCCAATTACACTCTGTACTCTAGAAACTCTTCCACTAGGAGGAGACCATCAATTTGATTGAATGTGTATTTTATGTTTTTACAATGCAATGTAGGCAGATTATGAAATAATAAAAGTGCACACAACTGTGAGTTTTTAATATTTAAATATTAATAAGTATCAAGCCCACTTTTAAGTTAATGGAACTTAGAAGTCAGATAGAAAATCACGCATTTTATTTCACTTCCCATGAGTTAGTCTTAAAAAGAAAATGAAAAGCTCAAACAACTAAAGAATTTATAGGAAAGAAAAATGGAATCAACAGTTGTCAAATTCTGTCCTTACTTCATCTCATATTAAAGAGCAAACAGATGCCTGGCCCTGTTAATAGAACTTTGGATCACAGTAATGAACAGCTTATATGAGGATTAAATGGGTGGGTTGTTTGTTTTTTCTTTTTAGTATTATTCATTTTAAAGTTTATCACAAAAATCATAAAAAGATAGAAAAAGGCATGAGAATAAGAGGAAGAGTACAATATAGTAACAGCTGGAATTATTTGCTTTGCAAGTTTCAAAAGTCAACCCAAATTGGCTTAAGGAAAAGGAGAATTCATCGGTTCATGTAACTGAAAAACCAAGGGGAGTGCTGGCTTCAGTTGTAGCTGGATTCAGGAACCCATATGATGTCATGAAGACCTGGTCTCTCTCCATCTCCTGACCTGCTCTCTCCATTTTAAATTCTGTTACTCAGAAGCTCTCATTTGAAAACAACAGAAACTAACTATGGCTAGTTTAAGCAGAAATTTTAATGAAAGTATTTTAAATAGCTCACAGCATCATCAGAAAGACTTGAGAACAGGATTTCGAAACTTGTAGCCAGAAACACACCCCAACAGGGAATAACTGCAAGTTCTTCACAGAGCACTTGTCCACATACATCCAACTGGAAGGAGGAGAGAAAGATGACTAACCATCTTTTAAATAGCAAAATACCTTTCACATCTCCCTCACTAGCAGTTACCTAGAATCTTATCAAATATCACCAGTGACGGGTATCACTCTCTGTAGAATCTACAGTATGTAGGCAAAAGAATGGATTCTAGAGCCAGATTGCCCTGGTTCAAATCCCAGCTATTCTACTCAAACAATTATCTGATCCTGACCAAATTATTTAATATTCTGTGCTTTGGTCCCTTCCTTTGTAAAATGGAGGTAATAGTAATATATAGCCAATGGAGAGCCATGTCCACATTTCCAAGCAGCTTCTACAGTCTAGGGCTACTCACAGATCTGCTGTCTATAGACAAAAGTGCTTTGCTAACCTGGTTGACTCACTCCTCTCTCTCACGCCATGTGATGCCAAGGAGAAGCCACAAAGCCTCCCCAAGCCTCCTACACAAACCTATTAGTCATAATACAATTGTGCTTGAAAGATGACTTAGACCAACGAACACTTATTGTCCGTCTCCACATTTGGCTGTAGCAATTTTTACTTTTTTCTAAACTGTTCTCATCATGTTACATATTGAACCTGTGGCAGCAAAGTTGATTACATTCATATGTGCTATGAGATGTACGTTGCTGTCCCCTACCCCAAAATCATGGTCAAGCACCTGGAGTGGGGAATGCATTGTTCTAGGCGGTGGGTATGCATCAGTGAACAAACAGAAAAAGATTCCGGCTCTCCTGGGGCATGTATTCCAGCAAGGAAGTAAGGATGATATGAACAGATTTCAGAAAGCTCTTTAAAATACCATGAATTAATGCTATGAACTGAGTAAGCAGAATCCAACATAGCTAGGATATAGAATCCAATATATTCAATAATTTATGTCTGATTCTCCAAACTTATTAAGCTATTCTTGGGGTAGGAAATTATTGTGAGTTACTGCCACTTAAGGAGTTGCTGAGATTGCTCACAAATAACCAAAAGAATCAGTCTTTCTAGTATATCTAACTACCCATTGCTCACTGAAATTCTGCAAAGGAAAACATCACTCTGGACGCCTACTAATTAACTAATTAATAGGCTCCCCTCCCTCACATATTCGGATTAATGCACAGCCCACATTAATAAGTTCTGCTTTACTCCTCTTGATTTTGATGGATTGTCTAAAGCTAAGCAAGAGAAATAAAGTATAGGCATTTTCTGAATGATAGGAGTTTTCAGTAGACAAATTGGTTACGATAGGTCCACATTTTTAAGAGTGCATTTGGTTGTACACAATTGTGATCAGAAGTAAGTATCACTCAAAAGCAAAGGAAGTTGCTTTTCATATGATAGGAAATACTTTGTTTTACATGTATAGGGTTAAAACAGCCTTCTAAAAAGGTGGTTAAACTGGTTAAGTGGAGGGTTCTCGACTCCTGAACTCCTTGATTGGATGGGTTTGGCTATCCAAGTTTGATAGCAAGGTCTAGAGAGAGACGAACTGTTCTGTATAATAAAGAAAGACCAATGTTTATTTGTAGGGCTCTGAAAGAGAGGACACGAGAATCAAAGAAGAGAGGCAGAAGAGGAGCAACTGAGACGAAGAAATCTCTGGTAATGGGATAGCCAGAGGGGACTTGTTTTTTTAAACTCCTTTTTTTCTTATGTCTTTCACAGCATATGTGAAATATAAATGTAAAATTCAATGAATTATCACAGGGACTTCCCTGGTGGTGCAGTGGTTAAGAATCCACCTGCCATTGCAGGGGACATGGGTTTGAGCCCTGGTCTGGGAAGATCCCACATGCTGCGGAGCAACTAAGCCCATGCGCCACAACTACTGAGCCTGTACTCTAGAGCCCGCGAGCCACAACTACTGAGCCCAAGTGCTGCAACCACTGAAGGCTGTGTGCCTAGAGCCTGTGCTCTGCAACAAGAGAAGCCACCACAATGAGAAGCCCGTGCACCACAACAAAGTGTAGCCCCTGCTCGCCACAACTAGAGAATGCCCACACGCAACAACGAAGACCCAACACAGCCAAAAATAAATAATTTTAAAAAAATTTTAAATGAATTTTCACAAAATAAATTCCCATATAGCCACCACTTGACTCAAGAAATAAAATATTAGGAAACTAAGACGTTGGGTTTTTTGAAAAAATAAAAAAAAATGACACTCTTAGGTAGACTAACTAAAAAAAAGACTCAAAAATCAGAAAGAAAAAAGATAAAAGGATAAAAGATAAAAATAAACCCTCTTATTTACAAAAATAAAAAGGACTATAAGTGTCTACTATGAAAAATTATGTGCCAACAAATTGGATAACCTAGAATAAATGGATGAATTACTAGAATAATGAGGAAATAAAAAATTTAAACTGACCTATAACCAGTAAGAAGATTTAACCAGTAATCAAAACTCCTAAAAAAGAAAGGTCCAGGACCAATAGGCTTCAATTGTAGAATTCTATCAAATATTTAAAGAATAATTAATACCAATCCTTCTTAAACTCTTCCAAAAAATTTAAGAGGAGGGAACACTTTCAAACTCATTCTATGAGGCCAGCATTATCCTGTTACCAAAGCCAGACAGAGATATTACGAGATATCTTATTACGAGATAAGAAATTCTCAAAAATTCTCAAAAATTCTGCAAAAATTCTCAACAAAATACTCAGTATACCATATTCAAATGTACCTTAAAAGGATTATACACCATGACTAAGTGGGTGCTATTCCTAGGATGCAAGCATGGCTCAACATACAAAAAAAAAAATCAATGTAATACACTATATTAACAGAATGAAGGATAAAAATCACATGACCATCTCAATTGTTGCAAAAATAGCATTTGACAAAATTCAACATGGTTTCATGATAAAAACATTCAACAAACTAGGAGTAAAAGGAAATTACCTTAAATAATGATAGCCAATATGATAAGCCCACAACAAACATCATACTCAATGGTGAAAAACTGAGCTTTTCCTCTAAGATCAGGAACTAGGCAAGGATGCCCACCATCACCACTTTTATTCAACGTAGTATTGGAAGTCCTTGCCAAAGTAGTTAGGCAAGAAAAAAAGATTAAAGGCATACAAACTGGAGAGGAAAAAGTAAAAATACTTCTGTTCAGAGATGACATAATCTTGTTTGTAGGAAACCCCAAAGATTCTACACACAAAAAAAGCTGTTATACTAATAAACAAATTCAGCAAATCTGTAGGATAAAAACATTAACACAAAAATTAATTGTGTTTCACTACAGTCTGAAAAGTAAATTAATAAGACAACCCCATTTATAATAACATCAAAAAAAGCTATTTAGGAATAAACTTAACCAAGAAGGTGAAAGTCGTGTATACTGAAAACTATGATACATTGCTGAAAGAAATTAAAGAAGCTACAAATCAATGGAAAGACACTCCATGTTCATGGATCAGAAGACTTAATATTGTTAAATGTTCCTATTATTCAAAGTAATTTACAGATTCAATATAATCCCTGCCAAAATGCCAATGGCATTCTTTGAAGAAATAGGGAAAACCTAAAATTCATATGGAATCTCAAAGAACCCTAAATAGCCATAATAATCCCAAGAAAGGACAAAGCTAGAGGCCTTGCATTTTTCAAAACATATTACAAAGTTTCAGTGATCAAAACTGTATGGTGCTGGCAGAAAAATGGACACATAGACCAATGGAACAGAACAGAGAGCCCAGGCATGGTATATTTGAAAGCTGTTAGAGAATAAATTCTAAGAGTTCTCATCACAAGGGAAAAAACCATTTTTTTTCTTTTTTTCTTTTAATATCTATATAAGATGATGGATGTTATTAACTAAATTTATTCTGGTAATCATTTCATAATATATGTAAGTAAAGTAATTATGCTGTACACTTTAAACTTATACAATGCTACATGTCAATTATATCTCAATAAAACCAGAAGAAAAAAATAATAGAGAGCTCAGAAACAAACTTTCACATATACATTCAAATGACATTCAACAAGGGTGCCAAGACTACAACATGAGGAAAGGATAATCTCTTCACCAAATGGTGTTGGCAAACAGGATAGCCACATGCAAAAAATGGTGTTGGATCTTTACCATACACTGTATACAAAAATCAATTCAAAATGGAATAAAGACTTGAAACTACAGAAATTCTAGGAGGAAAACATAGGAGGAAAACTTGATGGCATTGGTCTTTGCAATGATTTCTTGGTTATGACACAAAGGCACAGGCAACAAAAGTAACACAGACAAATGGGACTACATCAAACTAAAAAGCTTCTGCACAGAAATGGAAACAGTCAACAGAGTGAAAAGGCAACCTACAGAATGGGAGAAAATATTCGAAAACCATTTATCTGATAAGGGATATCTCAAGAACAACAAAACTACATAACCCAATTTTTAAATGTGCAAAGGACTTGAATAGATATTTCTCCAAAGAAGACATACAAGTGGCCAGCAAGCATATGAAAAGCTGCTCACCAACACTAGTCAGCAGGGAAAGGCAAATCAAAACCACAATGATGGGGCTTCCCTGGTGGCGCAGTGGTTGAGAGTCCGCCTGCCGATGCAGGGGACACGGGTTCGTGCCCTGGTCCGGGAAGGTCCCACATGCCGCGGAGCGGCTGGGCCCGTGAGCCATGGCCGCTGAGCCTGCGCGTCCGGAGCCTGTGCTCCGCAACGGGAGAGGCCACAACAGTGAGACGTCCACGTATGGCAAAAAAAAAAACAAAAAAAAAACCCACAATGATATCACCTCACACCTGTTAGGATGGCCACTAACAAGAAAATCAGAAAATAACAAAGGCTGATGAGGTTGAGGAAAAAAATAGAACCCATGTGCACTGTTTTGAGAAAACATTATTTGATCACCCTAGTCATAAGTATGCTTATCTTCAACTGTGGCAGATAACGCCAAACTTCTTCCCAAAGTGATTGTACCAATTTATATTCCCATCTATCTGGAGACTCGGTAATCATCCTCTTGGTCTACTTGTCAATTCTTGCACCAATAACATACTTAATTTTTGTCACTTAGCAATATGTCTTTCTGTCTAATAAAGCAAGTCCCTTCACCTCATTTTTGCTCATGAGTGTATATTCTGTGTCTTAGCATTTCCATTTGCATCTTAGATTCACCTTTTACCAAAAAACTCTTGGAAACAATAATAGCGTGGCTAATAACAGCAATTGCAAGTATGCTTAATTTCATGAGTTTATAATGATACTCACTGGTTATCTAAGCAGGGTGTGAGGGCACCAACCGATTATGTTGAAAGCCATTAAATAAAGGGAAAGAATTGAGCATTTAACCTCCCTTTTCTATGTGAACTGTATCTCAGAGTAACCAAAGAGTTTATGAAAGTTTTTTATGGAAGTGTTGCAGCTGATCAACGAAGGAAATGTTAAAGAATTACAATATCACCATTTTGTAACCCCTAAAGAATAAATGATCTTCGATGGCGTCTAACATCACAGAAAGGACACATGGCAGCGTGGTGGCTCTCCGGACACCACCACCTACGCAGTGTTCTTGTGAAAGGTGAAACTGGAATCTGATCAAGATTATATCAATTTATAGGAAACACAGGAGGAGAACCGTTAAAAGACACCACAGATTCAGCTGGCGAATTCCAGGTTGTTACCGTTCTACTGCGCCAGTTTCTCCCACAAAGAAGCTGGGAGGGCGGAGGAGGCAGAGGCAAAATAGATAGAAGGAGAATTTACGTATCAAAAGGTACTTGGGACAGAGTTGTTGGGAAAGGATTCTCCGTAGGTGAGCAGATGTAGGAACTGTCTTTTGGTTCTAGACTATTTTTCAAGGATGGTTTTAGAGTGAACAGATTTGGAAGACTGAGATAGTGTCTCCCTCCAGAGTGGAGCACGGGTTTGCTTTCTGGCTGCTATAGTAACGATAATGTCTCCCTCCAGGTTTGCGGCTGGCAGGTCTGCTTAAAGCTTATTATAATATTTTGGCGTTTCCTAAGCTTGGAGCTCTTCGTCTGTGACACAAACCCACTAGGTACAGTGTCCCTCTGGCCGCACCAGAGGGAGAGAGACAGAGGGAGGGAGAAAGAGAGAGAGAAGTATCTAGTATGCAGATCTAAGTGGTTTGTTATCTGGGACTTTATGTGATCCCTTTCTCCTGCATTTTGGTAGCGGAGTCTACTATACCCACTGAATGTTGTGGCTGTGTAAGAAGGAAATAAGTCTAAATTGGCAAAAGGATTAAATATCACATCTGGGTCTTTATGGTGCGGAGCATCGACTAAAAGAAAACTGACAACCTAAAAGTGGAGGGTTCTGCTTTCTTCAGCGGACGTGCTGAGGACAGCAAGCCTGGGAGGCAGCATCTCAAGTAACCCTGGGAAAATTGCTCCAGGAGGCGAGGGGGGAGCTAGGATATATAGGAGTTTTGCAACAAAGGGCAGGTAGTAGAAACAAAAGATTACTGTTAATGAAAGAAAACTAGATATCTCAAGTTAAGGAATTTAGCGCTTTTCTGTAAGATGCAAGAATCTGGGTTCAGTGAAGTCATTCCTTTGATACGCCTCAGCTCTCTGGGGCCAGTATCCCAGCTTTCCAAATCCTGAGTTTGCTCAGGCCTCACCTTGGGGCATGGCTGCAGTCTGAAGGCTGCTAGACGGCAGGTATTCTTTGTTTCCTTCCTGAGTTCTCTCAGGGCTCACCAGCTCACTGTCGGAGGTGGCTGCAATCACCGATGACTGGGACATCTTTTGTCTACTGATACAGCAGGCAATATTTTATCTCTCAAGAGCTTGAGAACACAGGAGCCCAGGAAACGGAAGAGGCCCTGAGAATTCACAGAAATCTTGGAGAGAGCTTTGGACATCCTCAGGGTAGTATTTCTTAAACACTGAAGACTCCGTGGACCTCTGGATGGCAACTGGGTTCAAATACAAAGAACCATACAAGTGACATACTATTCGGTATGAATACCTGTTCTGTATTCATGCATTTTTAAATTCCTTTATTTAAAGTTGGTGGTAATTTTAAACTGTGCTGCAAACACAATTATAAGAGTAAGGCAAAGCTGGAGGTAACAGAGGAAACTGAGAGGCTGCTTCTTAACTTAGATCGATGAAAAGGTAAAGAAGATGCTTCTAAGTCTGGTTTCTGTTTCTGTCTGTTTTGATAAGCCAACTTATTCAGCATGCAATAATAAAGCCTTAGAGTTTGGAAAACATTTTATTATTAAAATTCCTGTGGGAAAAAAATAACTTTATTCTTGCTATTCTTACACATTCTAGTCCCAAGTCCCTTTTCCTCATTGAAACATCTGCATTATTCAATTTTTTTTAATCCCTTGAGTCTTCTTAGAAACGTAACTTATATTACAGAACAGACTACAAACTACAACTGTGCAGACTGAACTGGAGGTAGACAACGGACTGTCAGGCTCCTTTAGAAATTGTCTGGATCTGGGCAGAAGACATCCGTAATAGACTTACGAATGTTTCAGCACTTCTACCAGAATACTCAGGCTGTCAGAAATAATCTGTGGTTTGACCAGAGAAATAAAAATTTGGCAGACACATGCTTGGAAAAAAAAAAAGACTTTCATAAAACTGAATAAACCACACATATGCACGAAATTTAGAAGATGCCAATACAAACGTACTCACTCTCCCTTCTCTAAACACAAAATAATTTTTTAATATTTATCTTTGCAATGAAACTGTTCTGCCAACGTGATGTCTATCACTAAAGATTTAATTCCGTGTTTACCCACTGTGTTCCAGGAAATGCATGTTCTATGAGACGCTAACAGGATTCTCATAAAAGTATTTTCTATGCTAATCAGTTTGGGTAGCTGTACATCCACCTCCTGGAAATTCACAATGTACAAATTAAAGGCTCTGGGAATTCCTGCAGTAAAGAGATGTGCTTAACTCAGCATTTAACAAAGTTATTTTGGCCACTAACTCATGGAACACTTCTAACATCTTACTGAATTGTTTTTGGGGAGAAATGGTAATTTAATATCCAGTAAAACAATTCATTTCCAAACCCAAAATGGGCTAAGAAGATAAGAGACCCAGAATTATTTTTTCCAGGAGTTTTGGATCTGACATTAGTTGATGGTGTACCCACTACACCCTCTCTCATGGCATTCTCTCTTCCACGGCATTTTTTTTAGTAGGACCTTGTTGTTTCTCCATTCTATGTATCAAAGCTTACATCTGCTGACCCCAGTCTCCCACTCCATCCCTCCTCCAACAGTCCCCTCCTCCTTGGCAACCACTAGTCTGTTCTCTACGTCCATGATTTTGTTTCTGTTTCATAGATAGGTTCATTTGTGTCTTATTTTAGATTCCATATAGAAGTGATATCATGTGGTATCTGTCTTTCCCTTTCTAACTTACTTCACTTAGTATGATAATCTCTAGTTGCATCCATGTTGCTGCAAATGGCATTATTTTGTTCTTTTTTTATGGCTGAGTAGTCCACGGCATTTTCGTGTTCAGTAAATCAGATGGGTAATGGACCCTGGAGTATGGATATCAGAAGTCACAAGTGCTGATTCTTCCAGTAATAACTGTGAATCCTTGAGGAATTTTAAACGTCTGAACTTCTGTTACTTTATCAATAGAACAGAGTTAATCCCTGCTTTTTTATTCAACATCAACAAACATTAAAAGCCAGTTCTCAGGAAATTTACATTCTAGAAAGGAGTGAGAGGGAGAGCGAGAGATTTTATAAACATAAAAATAAATAAGAAAATATCAATGAGTGATAAGTTCTATAAGAAGAGTTAACATAGGATGATGTGATAATGTTTCGACAATGACTTTTGATTGAATGGTTAAGGAGAGACCCTCTGAGGAGATGACATTCACACTGAAATCTGAATTACGGGCAGGCAGATATCTGGGATGAGACTCTCGGGACGGAGAGCAGTGAAGGGTCTTAAAGTGGACAGTGCAATGGGGCTGAGGGAGAGCGATAAGAGATCAGCCTGGAGAAGGAGGCAGAAACCAGATCAAGGTTGGCTTTATAAGCTGTGCTATTTGTTCAAGTACAGTGAAAAGCCACTGGAATGTTCCAAAGACGGAAGTGACAAGATCTATTCAATCTATGTCATAGAGTGGTTATAAAGATTAAATGAAGTATTGTGTATGAATCAGTCAGGGTTCCAACAGGACATACTGAGACTGGGTAATCTGAGGAGAGTTCTTAAAAGAGACCATTTGCCGTGAGTAGGTTTTAAGGAACAAACCAGAAATAGTTCAGTACCCGTGGGCTATTCACAAGGGAGCCCAAAGCCTGAGAGGACTGGCTATCCAAACCCAGAGGAGGTAGTTACATGGAGAATGCCAGCTGAAAAGAGCCTTAACCTTTAGGAAATGGACACAGACAGCCTGCAGCATCACAAAGGGAAGGAGCCACCCTGCATCCCACTGGCCCAACCCAGTCAGGATCCAAAGCAAAGAAGTCCAGGGATGAAGATCCGCACAGAGAATGATGAGTAAGGATGGAGAAGCAGCAGAAAGTACCCAGCACTCTCCACTCCTCTTGCCTCTCAGCATCCACTCCGGTCCTTTGCCTAAGTGAAAAGCTTGTGTCCCCAGTCAGCTACCATCCTTTCAAGGTCAATGCAGTCACATCACCACTTGCAACCTAAAATGCTAACCACAAACAGTGCTCTTCGTAAAAGCAGTGGGAGGAAACATGGGGAAAAGAAACAATTATTACAAGGCAAAGGTGTTACCATCTCTGCTTCTGTAACTGGTCACTAAGCCTAAATTTTTAACATAGGGACTTTCTTCCAATCCCCATTCCATGTGTTCCTTATTTTCTTAAAACACGTTGCTTGAATACGTTCTTAACCTGATCACTTGAGTCAAAACTTTAGTCCTATGGGAGCTGGGTCCTTTGGCGGTCCTGTCGTTATGGTGTTGCCACGGTTTTCTATTGCCAAGGGCCACAGGGTAATAGAGTCCTAAGTAGCTAAGAGTCCCACTTGGGTTCCAGAAATTGTTCTCCTCACCCTGCACTGTAGAGCAGTAACTCAGTTTCCCCTTGATCAACAGAATCATCACCCCAAACAGTACAATAACCTCTTCTCCGTCTATTGCTTCAGTGGCCTAAAATGACCAGTGGGCAGGCTCATTTCTAATCCAATGGAACTATTATTGAATTCCTTAATGGACGCATTTCTCCCTCCAGTACTATAAACCCATTGAGACCAAGCTTGCATGGATGGGAAGACAAAATTCCCCCAATTATATATTTGGTATAATAATTGGAAAGTCCATTCTCACTTCCAGTTCCTGGATACATGGATACATGGAGGATGGTACCTTATATTGGCCTTGGTTGAAGGTGTACACGGAATCTTGTACACAGCATCCTGTCCTTACAGGATTTTACTCCTGATGGTGCCAAAAGTGAGCCTTCAGATGCCATCCCACAATTCCAGGAGAATGACATGAACACCATGAATGGTATCATATTGAGAGCCCAGCAATGGCCTTTGCTACAGGCAGACTGGACACAGCGTTGGTGTCGAACGAATCGGTCTTGATGGGAGGGTACCCCTGTTGGTGAGCCACAGCCTCCATTCCTGCCACCATACCTACTTCATATACTTCCATTGACCAATCATATGAAAGGTTAGGGAAAGAGGCTGACTGACATCCCTAGGAGAGATCATCTTATCCACTTAATTATCAAAAGCACTCATTCACCACTAGGATACCCTTGAACGGACATTTACACGGAACACAGATATTCTCCCATCTTTGCTATGCTGAAAGGCCCATCCACATACCTCTCCCTGAGACCTTATCACTAGTTTTCCTGTATTTTTCTTCCCAAAGCCTTAACCACTGGGCTATCCAGTTTATGTAAATCCATTCTGCAGCCTATCTCACCTTCCGTACTAAGTGACGACCAGAGGACTGCTCCAAGTTCTGCCCACTGAGAGTATTTTCTTTCATCGCTGTCTTTCAGTGCCACCCCTAAGCGAGGCTGTATGTGGCAACCATCCGTTTCTGTTTGATGCCCACAGACTATCCGTTCAGAAACCAAGCTCATCCTTTTTCTTCTCCCATTGGCTGGTCATAAAGGATTCCCCCATCAGATGGTAGGTATAGTCTGAGGGAATGGCAGGAAAGAGTTAAGAGCAGCAACGACGGGAGTCTAAGCCATTCGTTCACGCCATTTATTGGTGCCTTCTGACTTCCTTTGGCCCTGTCTCACACAGACCATTTTCATTTTTTATCGGAATGGTCTGCACATGTCTACATTTATGGTGCAACGGTTTACATAACACCCAGTTCATAATGAGCATCTGGGGTCATGTGTTCACTTATATTCAAAGATCAGGTGTTCAGTCTTTACCATGCCCAGTAGCAAGTTAAAAGATGTTTTTCAAGTGGAGCATAGCTGTCAGAAGAGGTCAAGTTTTCCAAACTCTAAGGGTCTGCACTGTGAGCTTGAAAGACGCTCTATACATCTCTGTCCAAAACAAATGCTTAACACTGTCAGGTCTAACAGGTCACAGGTGCGAGCGGCACAGACTTGCCGAGGAACCTTCCTTGCTTTTCTTACTCCAAGCTCATAACTGGCAGCATTACGGGTTTTCCAACAAATGTGAAGACTACCTAGCATCTCCTTATGTGGTATATGCAGCCACACAGTTCCAGAGAGGTTCACAAAATGTGCCTGTTCTTTGCAGAGGGCCAAGCAAAGCACAGAGACTCATATCTCAATTGAGAAGGGATATCCCAATACATCCAGGATGACTGGATATCTAGAAACTCTGCCTATGTGACAGGTCCTTGAAATCAGCAGGGCTTTTCACCCTCCCTCTGACACATGTCTGTCTTGTGAAGGCATGTAAGTGCTTGGTATTTCCTGTTCCCTAGGTCCAATGAGCATAATTTCATCAACCTAATGCACTAGCATCATGTGCTATAAAGTATCAAGATGATCAAGTTCCCCCGGAACCACATTATAAGAGGAATGAAGTGGGTTGACATAGATTAGATAGCCCTTAGGCACGTCAGTATTCTGCTATCCCTGCTACTAGAAAGCAAACTACACCTTATGAATTTAGCTGATAAAAATGCCAAAAAAGCATGTACTAGGTCAATAGCTAGACACCAGGCAGGGGGCTATGTTTATTTCCTGCTCCAGTGAAGATATCTCGTTCAGAACTGCAACTGCAATTGCATTACCATCTTATTACATCTGTGATAATCTACAGCCACAAATAAACGGTAAAATATAAAACAAGGGCTTCCCTGGTGGCGCAGTGGTTGAGAGTTCGCCTGCCGATGCCGGGGACATGGGTTCGTGCCCCGGTCCGGGAGGATCCCACATGCCGCGGAGTGGCTGGGCCTGTGAGCCATGGCCGCTGGGCCTGCACGTCCGGAGCCTGTGCTCCGCAACGGGAGAGGCCACAGCGGTGAGAGGCCCGCGTACAGCAAAAAAAAAAAAAAAAACTTAATGAATTGCCCCCACTGCTAAATGGACTCACTAGCAAAAGAACGAAAGAATTATTTCAAACAGAAATAATACCTGGCCTCTCTTTTATGAATGCTGAGATCTCTTGCCCCGGGAGGTGTTAATATTTTGTGGAGTTCAAGCATAGAGTAGGAAGAAAGTAAATTGCCCAATTAGTGGTTGGTGGGGACCTTGGGCTTTGAAGTCAGAGGGAGGTCTGATCTCACTCCAGAGACAGTTGGATTCCTCGAGTTTAAAAGGATGGTTAAGTGGCGGTTTCCATAAGAAGCAGAATTCTATATTCTATCCAGGGCAGCACCCTTGGAAACTGCCAGACCTCTGAATGGAGTGGCAGCATGGATCTGGAATTAAGTCCCTCTCACCTTCACGTCATGCAGTGAAGGTGCTGACGGCCAAGTTCAGCACAGGGGAGCCAGGAGTTTCCCATCTGAGAATGATGATAAGAGCTCAGACCAGTAGCACCTCCGTGGTGACTATGATGGACCCAAACCAGAGGCCAGGTCTTGTGTAATCCCAAGAGACATGAAAAAAAAAGGTCCATGAAAAATGATTGGATTTGGATGTCCCATTATTCCGTCAACCTGCAGCTGAGACAGATGGTACTTATTCAGTAAGAAGAGTCTTAAAGGTATTTTCTGGAGTCTGTATTTATAAAGCACGTTGATGCCTTGATATAAAAATACTCGGAAAGCAGACGCCTAGCCATATTCCCACGATGTGTGCAAACCCTTGGATAACGCAGAAGTGAGCTTATAACAAAGGGACCACCCTTTGTTTCCCTCTCCGTAAGTCTGTCACTCTTGCTTTCATGCTGCTTCCTCTGAAGTCTGTTCATAGTAGTCTTAACAGTCATGTCAACATACCACTTTTTAGACATTGTTTAAGAGGTACTACTATTGGAAGACTGTATTCAGAGGAGAGGTTGTTGCCCTGCCCCTCACATCCCTTGGATAGAAAGTCAATAAAATCTTATTTTAACAAGAACTAAAACTAAAATATTTCATAGAATATTTTCACAAGGAATATTTCTTAAATCACCCTTGCTATAAAAATACTGCAGCTCACTCCATCAGGTCTTAATTAAAGGCAGACTTCTCCACACACTTTGAGGAGTAATTTGCCCAAGGTCTGCAGCTTTCTACATTATTCTAGTTCCAGCACAAAGAAAGCATTCTCCACTTGCCTCTTCCCAGTTGCATAATGGCTAAAAAACTAGTAAGAGAATTGTTTTCAGCCCTAAGTTGGAAACTGTGTTTTATTGAATTATAAAAACACCCAAGCATTACATCTTTTTGACAAAGTCAACAGTTCCTCTCTAGTTAGCAAAACAAATGGCACCTTATTTAACTCAACAGACGTTACACTTGAAATCCACCTGCCTGTTCACGCTCTCTTCTTAGGGTTTGAAATTATGCAAATCCCTAGAGAATTTTTCTTGTTCCGGAAAAATGAATACTTAAGCATACAAAAAACTGCAGAATCACCTCCAAAATAATTCTATATGAAGTATTTTTTAAATTCTACTGCAAGATACTCGTGGGACTCCAAGAACATTTAAATCGTGGCCATAAACATCTCAAGAACCATGGCCTTCCACAAAGAAGAAAAAAAGAAAAATCAGCATCAATGTCATTGCATTATCATTGCTGGGATGCTCAGAGGTTTAAAGGGAAAAGAGAAGACTCAAAATGTCCCCTAAAAGCTTCTGTAAACACACTTTTATAATTTAATCCCATTTGTTCTCACTTTTCTACTTGTGGCCTAATAATGATATAATAGGATCTGGATACATCATTCATCAAAGTAACAGGTAAATGTTTTTTCATGAACATGACCTCACACATGGTACAGCAGGAGCTCACCACTTTCTGAGTCTATGTGCGTCAAGATTTTTTAATTTAACTATTAGAATATTATACGCTGGTGTCTTCTATAGATCATGAGTGTTCAAAACACCTGGAAATGGTGTTCTCTAGGATGTTTTCCAGAAAAGCTGAAGGTCCAGTCCTAGATACCTCTAAGAGGAGTTTGCTGGTTAAGATGTACATTTACAGCTTTTGCAAGGAGTCAATAGTCCACGTTTCCTGGGACACCACCGCGTTAGAGCTGCAATAAGCAAGTCTAAGAAGGTGATTTCTCCCAGGATCCATAGTCAGTGTTTTAAAGTTTCCTTTCTTTCCTTCAGCCAAAATTTGAGAAATTTTATACGCCCTTAAATGTTGCAGATGAAAAAGTACCACTAAAAACAGCACAATGGGAAGCACTGGAAAAGACTTTACTAAAAGGAAGTCAAATAATGTTATGGGTTGGGGAAAGCTGGTCTGTATAGGCCACCTACTTGAGCCAGAACAGCATTCTTTTGAGCAAGAGCTGTTACTTTCTTCAGAATCACGTCTGTGTGGTTCTAACAACAGACACATGTGATCCATCCTAGTTCCACACTGGCAAAGCAGGTTTGAACTAAATAAAAAGATGCCCACCTGTATGTGCCTCCCATCTAATACAACTGATTTCATCAAATCAAAAGCTGAAGGGAGCGCAAGTGAAACCAAGCCCAGTACTCGAACAACGTCATGGAACAGGTAATGTCAGAAAATCTAGTAAAACAGATCAAAGACATCCTCTTTCTCTTCTCAAACTCACTACCATGGCCGTAAAAAAGCCAAAGCTTGTAAATTCAGAGAGAGAAAACAGAACAGGAAACAACGGTGGACCAAAGATGCCGACGCACTGGAAGAAGGGCAGTAGAAGGAGTGGTGGTGACCGGAACGGCTGATGCAGGAGTGGCATCCCCAGGAGGAAGTGTGACACTCCTGACGAAGATGAGAGGGGCCCAGGAGCTGAAGCATTAGCTATTGATGGTGGGACTAAGGTGTGAGGCTGACACCAGAAGACCCGCTGAAAGTCTGTATTGGAAGGACCAGGTAACTTCCTCCACTTTGTTGATCAGGGCAAGCAGCCCTCCTTTCCCCTCCATCCACACTGCACTGCGTTGACCAAAGGTATATTCCCTGGAGGCGTTCAATCAGAAAGGCTTCAGGTTTGGAAACGTTGGCTAGAATGAGTATGGAGAGACTTGGGGCTGGAAATGAGATTAAGTGAAGTCTGCATAGAAAATTGTAGGACTTCATTGCCTTCTCCCCTTCCCTGGCCCTGATTTCAAATGCTGGGACCCAGAAATATATCTACCATGTAGGCGAGTAAAGGACTCCTCTCTGGAGAAATTAACCAGCCATAAAGAAAAGAGCTAGAGTCATAGACACGAAGAAGTGTCCTAATCAAAAAGGCAGTTCAACCCCCGAGTCAAGCTCCAGGAATAAGAGCTGTTAGAAAAAGCCCTTCCCAAAGACGGAGCATGTCCCATCAGAGAGGGAGTAAAAGAATGGTGAAGAGCTCAGACTCCGGAGACAACTATCTAGATTCAAATCCAAGCTTCCCATCTGCCTGTTGGCCTTGTGCTAATATTTAATGTCCCAGTGCCTCTGTTTCTTCATCTGTAAAATGGAGATAATAATGGTTTCTTCCTTATGGTTATTGTTGTTGAGATACGTATTAGTTGGGCACCCACAGACCGGGTGGCTTAAACCAGCGGTCCCCAACCTTTCCGGCACCAGGGACAGGTTTCATGGAAGCCAGTATTTCCACGGGGGGCATGGGGCGTGGGGGAGGATGGCTCAGGCGGTGATGCGAGCGATGGGGGAGCGGCAGAGGAAGCTTCACTCGCTCGCCCGCAGCTCACCTCCTGCTGCGCGGCCCGGTTCCGGTCCAGGCTTGGGGACCCCGGGTTTAAACAACAGAAACGTATTGTTTCACAGTTCTGGAGAACAGAAGTCCAAGGTCAAGGTTTCAGCAAGGTTGATTGCCTCTGAGGCCTCTCTTCTTAGCTTGGAGATGGCCACCTTCTCTCTGTGTCCTCACATGGCCTTCCCTCTATCTGTGTCCATGTCTTAATCACCTCTTCTTATAAAGACTCCAGGGCTTCCCTGGTGGCGCAGTGGTTGAGAGTCCACCTGCCGATGCAGGGGACGCAGGTTTGTGCCCCGGTCCGGGAGGATCCCACATGCCGCGGAGCGGCTGGGCCCGTGAGCCATGGCCGCTGAGCCTCCGCGTCCAGAGCCCGTGCTCCGCAACGGGAGAGGCCACAGCAGTGAGAGGCCCGCGTACCGCAAAAAAAAAAAAGAGAGAAAAACGATTCCAGTCCTATTGGATTAGGGGTCTACTCAAATGCCCTCATTTTAACTTAGTTACCTCTTCAAATACAGTCACACTCTATGACCCGTATCACCCATAGAGCAAAGTATAATTACTCAAGTACTGGTACTGGTTCGTTGTGTTTTTTCGTGCAGTACACGGGCCTCTCGCTGCTGTGGCCTCTCCCGTTATGGAGCACAGGCTCTGGACGTGCAGGCTCAGCGGCCATGGCTCACGGGCCCAGCCGCTCCGCGGCATGTGGGATCTTCCCGGACCGGGGCACGAACCCGTGTCCCCTGCATCGGCAGGCGGACTCTCAACCACTGCGCCACCAGGGAAGCCCACCGGTACCGTTTTTAAGCTAGCTTTTCTCCTCAGAAGGGTGTGATTATTTATTATATTTCTATTATATGAAGAGTTTGAAGCCTATATGCTATTTGCTGCTGAATATTTTTAAATCTTCAAAAATTAATAACTGTTACACTAAAGGAGAACTTAAAATGCGAGTCTGAGCATGTCACCACCCCGCTCAACATCCGTCCAAGGCTTTCCACACAGCTTATCAGTTACATTTAGAAGGGGATGAGTGCTATATGTCCTCATCCACACAGCTGCATTCCCCAGTGGTGTGCTGGAAATGTTCAGAAGAATTCTGCCACTTGTATTAGCAAATGTTTAAAGAAGTTGTCAGCAAACATGTATAAAAACATACTCACTGATAAATGTTTTGAGAAAGAAATTAATCAACTTCCTTTTTCTGTCAAACTTTTCTCATGGGGAGTTCTGTTAAAGAACCATGCCAGTGAAAAGAGAAGTGAACTAGTATGTCTAGTCCAGTCTATTCTTACCTTTAGGATAATACGTACAAGAAGAACTACTCTCAGGAAAACAGTTTGTTCAGAAAGCACTCTCTCCTCTTATCCAAACTGCCTGAGCTATAAAAATCATCACGCGGATTTTAACACGTTATCCATCTCTACCAGTTCTTTAAGGACGTCAGTGTAAGCAATGAATCACTGTAGCGCTTGATGCCTAGAATTTCTGAAACAAACCCTCCCTTGAATGGCGCATCCCAGCCCTGTGGAGTGGGAACGCCTTTAAGACTTGGGGTTATTTTGTAAAAGAAAAATCAGGACATATCCTTGTTCATGTATTACCTTCAGTGTCTGGGTAATGAGAGCAGTACCTAGGGTAATATTTATGTAAAAGCACAATCAGAGGTAATACTCACATGGGTACCAAGCTGTGGGATGACCCACAGGAGACACGTCATCTCATTAGCACAAGTCTCCCTAATCCTCATCGAAGCAGAATTCACTGAATCCTCACTTGTTTACACTGTGTCATTATTTTCTCTCTTAAGCTGCATAGCAGTCAATTCAAATCCTTGCCATGCCACTTACCGTTGTGCAACCATGGGAAAGTTACTTAACATTTCTGTGCCTCTATTCTTCCCATCTGTACAATGGGAATAATCATATACTCCTCTCATAGGGTTGTTAGGAGAATTGAAGCATTCAATAAAAATTCACTACTGATTGTGTTTGTGTCTTTCTTTCCCACCATGATGACTTAGGGGGAAAAAAGGAATTCAGAAGAACCAAATAACACTCACCAAGCATTTACCTTAGAGACCTATAACACAATCATTTCTTATAGAAAGGTAGTTCCAAAAATTCCAGTTCTGGTGACATTTTAACTGGGCCCTAACGATGCACGCTTAGAAATGCATAAAGGACAATACCAGCACAATCAAAGGCTTTGTTCTTAAACCCCCCCTTCAACCTGTCTATGTTTATTTCCTTTGGACCCTAACCATTATGTTTTATTCTCTCGCCTCTCCTACTGGGCTTTTCATCTTGATTCACCTTTTGAACTACCTCTTGGCTCATGAATGTTGCATTTCTTTCCCAAAACTTTCACTAGCTTGTGGCTTCCTGGAATGGTGTCTCATTATTTACTGTCATCCTTTGGTACTGACCCAGAACGCTTTCCCTTCAGGGCTTCCCACCAACTGCTGTGCCCCTCCTCCTGCTGTGTAGGGCTCTGACTGGCATGACTTTCTTCTCTCCCTGCCAAAACCAGGAGGGGACAGCCACGACTGCCAATATGTAAACGAATGTCAACCAGCATGGGAAAGTAAAATGCAAAATTAATAAGAATAATCTTAGCACATTATGCTTTGGAGGTAATTCCCCCAAATATTCTTTTTAATTTTTAAAAAGGGGCAAGAGGAACATAAACTTGGATAGACCTTACAGTATCCAAATATTGAAGACAAGACTAAGAGTGTTGAGAATTCCAGACTCTTCTGAATCCGCTATTCTTGTACAGTGTAAACAGCAGAGACAGTAGGACGTGGCAGACACAGATTAAATTCAGATTCTGTCGCTAAATAGCATAAGACTGAGACTTTGACCTACTACCTCTCATCTGCATAATATGTTTAATAATATCAACCTCACAGGAATGTTGTAAAGATTAAAGACAATATAGATCAATTGGCCAATAAAGATTTCTTGAGAGATGAGTGCTGAGAGTGCCTTTGAATTAACAAGGAAGTCTTGGCACTTCCCTGATGGCCCAGTGGCTAAGACTCTACGCTCCCAATGCAGGGGGCCCGGGTTCGGTCCCTGGTCAGGGAACTAGATCCCACATGCCAAAACTAAAGATCCTGCATGTGGTAACAAAGATCCCACGTGCCACAACTAAGACCCGATGCAGCCAAATAAATAAATAAATATTTTTAAAAAGAAAAGAAAAGGAAGTCTCTAAAAGAGTGGAATTGAAGCAGGAGCTGTCAGGAGAGACTGGGGATGGGGAGGTATGGTGACTTGGGTATTACTTTGGCTTATTGATGGTGGGTAACAGTTATGCAATGGATAACCTTTTGTTTAAAAAAATTCCTGAGACCTATGTATTAGCAGCTGAGAAGGCATTTCCTTTTCTCTCTGAGTTAATTTTTACAACTTCTTTTTATAACATAAATGAATAAATTCAAGAGAAAATATATGAGCTGGAAGAAGGAAAAACCAAACGTCTCAGCCAACTCTGCCCCATCCAGTGGTCCCGAGGGAACTTTGGGACAAGGAGAATAAATCATGTTTGTCCCTCATATGTACAAAGCCTGATGGAGTCCTGCCATGGAACCTATTTGTATTGGATGAGAAACTATACTATTAAAACTTTCACCTGAGCTAGAAAAAAGTGAAGTCTGAATGTAGATATCATTTTGCTTCAAACATACAGCCAGGTTTTGAATGGAAAACAAAGTTGCTCTGCTTTAGAAAAGGAACTGAAATTTGGGGATTGGAAACTGCCAGTGGAACAGAAAAGAAAGGACTTGGGAAACAGTATGGACTTAATTGTGTCCCCCTCCCTCCAAATTTATACGTTGAAACCTTAAACCCTCAGAATGTGACTGCATTTGAAGATAGATCTTTAAAGAGATAATTAAGTTAAAATGAAGCTGTTAGGGTAGACATTAATCTGTTCTGACTGGTGTCCGTATAAGAAGAGGAGATTAAGACACAGAAGAGACACCAGGGATGCATGTACAGAGGAAAGGCCATGCTAGGACACAGGGACAAGATGGCCATTTGCAAGCCAAGGAGAGAGGCCTCAGGAGAAATCAAACCTGGAAGCACCTTGATCTTGGACTTCCAGACTCCAGAACTGAGAGATAATAAATTCCTGTAGGTTAAGCTCCCTAGTCTGTGGTATTTTGTTATGGCAGCCTGAGCAAACTAATATGAGAGAATATAGGGAAAGGACAGGAGAGGGAGGGTATGGCTATGAGCAGAAGTGAAGGCAGCAAGCCAAAGGAGAGACAGCCAGTAAGGAATGGTGGATGGATGACCAACGGAGGCCATGCTAGAAAAATGATGACTCGTTAAATTGTGCCTTTTGGCTTGCAGTCAGTAATAATGTAATTCCACTGTACAACTTCAAAGCTTCAGTGTGGTCTGCTAAATACAAATATGCCTTGTGTTATTGATATTTTGGTCAGTGAAGGAATGGGGGCGGAGTTCAGAATGGAGAAAAGTGATTTAGAAAAAGGACTGCAGTTTCGAGAATCAAGAGAGAGGTAAAAACTAAAAACTGAGCAGATCCAGATATCGGAACAAGAGGAGACAATGGAGATTTGACGACATCCAAACAGCTGCTCCTGGAGTTGCTGGCATAACCAGACAGTACTGAATGAACGCCCTGTGAGAAGGTAGGTTTCCACCCTTAAGGGCCCAGAGGCATTGTGGAGTGCCTAGAAAGTGAATCTTAAGTAGGTATGAAAAAAGGAAAATGTCTAATAGGTAGTTACCATTTGGCATATTACTTTACACAGAATCTCATATTGACCCAAGACAGTTACATAGACCCACTGAGACTGAGCTCAGATTCCTTCTGAAAGGTTCCAATGAAGTAAATAGTCAACATTGTGCCACTATAGCATTGGCAGAAAACAGGCGCTTAGGTGATGTGTGTTGCATCTCTGCTCCTAAATTTAATAGCAAGTAGCCCTGATTAGACTAGAGTCTCAACACTCATCTTTGTCTTGACAGATCGCCACATAATCGATAATAAATATCCTAGTGCACTGATGTGAAAGATAGTGAAAAGAATGCAAACGGACTGAAAAGATTCTTGCACATTCTAAATGTTTCAGTACCTCTAAAGCACACACAATTAGATAACTGTCTCGTCTAACACGCAAAACAGTACTATGGAACAGACTACTAATTTTACACTTTCTTTCTCCAGCCAGCTAAAGAAGGATTTCTACATAACAGGAATAGAATTTTCTACCTAATGACCGGTTTTTTTTTTTGGCCGTGCCAGGCTGCATGTGGGACCAGGGATTGAACCCGTGCCCCCTGCATTGGAAACGTGGAGTCTTAACCACTGGACTGCCAGGGAACTCCCTAGTGACCAGTTTCAGAAGAAGAAAATTTTTATTATTGAGTTTTGCCTTTAGTAATTACTATCCTAAACAACCGACTTTGGGGGGCTCAAGTACTGCTCTTGTTATAATTGTAGTCTTGGTCAGTTTCAGTTAGGTTTTCCAGGGTAATTCCTAATTTGTAAGATTGGGATTTGGATTGCACAATTTTTGTCAAGTCAGCAAAATGTACACATATGTTGTGGTGAAGGTTTCATCTTCCTAAGGCTACGCTTACGGGCAGGAAAAAAACAAAGTTCGCCAACAAATAACCTGTCATTATCACTTGGTCGTAGAATTTCCTAGACTTCTGTTTTACTACTTAAACAAGAAGTTAAAGAGACAAGAGTTTTCTTCACAAACTTCACATATTTGAAAAAAACAATTGCATAAATTAGAACCCAAAATAACTGCTTGATACCTTCTTGCTTAGCTCCAAGTTACTTTCCAAATTATTATACCTTATAACAGGGAGCAAATTCCTTTACAAAAGAGTGTGCTACCCATGATTTTCTAAAACGACAGCTGAATTTGAAGATGAGGATTATGATAATGACACCATGAACACAATCCACTATTTTAATATATTTATCATTACACGACGTTATGTTGTACATTTATTTGTTAAGTTTGTAGTAGTTAGCCTTGACATTAGAATTCAAACTCTTGGAAAGCCCAGCTTTGCACGGTCCACTGCAGTTTTGTTAACGGAATGAATGATTTCCTGACAGTTACTAGTATATGTTTAGGTATCACATTTCTTTTGTTCTAGAAAAATAATTAAATTAATTGCCCCATAAAATTAAGATACAAAATAAAATATTTCTCTCACTTCATGACTGTAAACTTTAACAGAATTAATCAAGAGATATTTCGTGACCACTTTGGGTAGTACATTACTACTCACTTACGGCTTTTCTCTCTAGTTTTGGTTTTCCATGATTTTCAAATACAAAGGCAAAAAATAGAAGACATAGTAATAAAGATGCTTGGCAAGATCACACTTCCCTCAAGATGACGAGATAACAAAAGGATACATTTTTCAAAAATAAGTGATTATCTTGTCTTGAACTTTAAGTATATTTTTAAATGGAAATGCATTCATACACTTCCATATACCTTATGAACAAAACCAAAGTTTAAGTAGAAATATCTTTAACTGACAATTATCTTTTTACGTTTCAGGCTTTCTAGTGATTAAGAAATCCTTTCTGTATTATCTGCATTGGACAGAGCATGCTAAATAATATGGATAAATCTACTGTGTCCAGTCAAGCAATACATTCCAGGAAAAAATGATTTTTAAAAACATTCTGACCAATTAAATTAGATGTAGTGGTCAGGCTCTCTTCTTCTTTTCTTTTTTTGGGGGGGGTCAGGGGATGTTGCTATGGCCAATGGTTTGGCTGGGTGATCAGGGACTCGGAAGAAACATGATTGGGAAACTGGGGACAAAGAAATTTGGAGAAGAGGTATGTGGATAGATTTACCAGAATAGCCAAAGATCATGAAGGTGTTTGTGTCCTACGTGAATGCTCACCAAAGGGTGACGCCAGCAGAGGAGGATTATAATAATCAATAGGATATAGGATAACTTGTTCTGTGGACACCAGTCAGCCTCTTTCCCCAGCCATCACTGGAGTCACCCAGTGGGCTCATGAGCCAAGTGGCCACGGTGGCAGGGGTGGAGGTTATGCATGGGCTCAGCAACACAGACAACCCCTCAACAAGGCCCACCTGAGTGGCCACAGCCACTCAGCAGACACCAGCACTGAGCTCCCTCATGGTCATGGTGCCATTCCCCCCGGGTGACCAGCCAGCTACCCGGCGTCTGGTTGATTACACTGGAACATTTCCATCATGGAAGGGGCAGTGTTTCGTCCTTGCTAGAATAGACACTTATTCCTGATATGGATTTGCCTTCCCTAAGGCTCTCCTCTTCTGTGAACGTTCACTGAGTTCCAGTCAGACTGGCCTACAGCCTCATACTGACCTCATACACACCCCAGGTCTTTTCTTTTCTTGGAGCCTTTGTACATGGTGTTCTGTCTCTCTAGACCATTCTTTTCTCTGCTTTTACAGCCAATTCCTGCTCATTCTTTAGATCCCAGCTTATACATCATCTCCTCAAAGAGGCCTTTCTTGACCACACCATCAAAATAACTTATTTGATATTACCACATCTTTTTATTTGGATTCATTTTTTGTATTATTTTTTCCCTTTTCTCCCACTCTCATCCAACTGAGAGGGAGAAGAGATGTTAATTACCATAAAAAAGAGCAAATTTAAAGCTCTATGGTACGTGAGGACATAGTGAAAAGTTGCCATCTATGATCCAGGAAGTGGCCTTCACCAGACACCAAATCTGCTGGTGCCCTGATCTTGGACTAACCAACTTCTAACCAGACTGTGAAAAATAAATGTTTGCTGTTTATTAGTAAAAAAATAAAATAAAATAAAACTCAAAAAAAAAAAAGCTCTATGGTAATTTAGAGGAGAGAAATACTACTACTTTGAGGATGACCTAGAAAAATTGTGCAGGAGACATGCCGTTCCTTGCACATAGCGGGAGAGATGGCATTCCTTCGTGTCTAGGTGTCTCACGCAACCAGTGTGAACATCCAGGACAAAGGGAATAGCTGTTCCATTCGAGTCCAGCTTCCTCTCCTCTATTGTGATATTGCTGCCTATTTATCAAACCTCGCTGCCTTTACTATGTTCATTTTTCTTTCCTCTGTTCACAAACTAGTGATTGAAAAGAAGTTGTGAATAATCACATTTACCTTAGCTGCTCTGAGGCTTCATCCTTCTGAGTGTTTGCAAAATGGCACAGAGTCTCATCGTAGGAGGGGGTCCAGGAGCAGTGGTGTGGTAGCAATTCCGCAGGCTATGTGAATAAAACCAGGAGAAAGACAGTGAGCTGGGCTTTGGAGCCCCCCCGACCCATCTCCCCTCTAGCCCAGGCACATAACGACCGTTCACCCTCACTGCTCTTACTTACAAACATGTGCTCTCATTTCTAGACTATAAATGTTGTTCTGCCGTCATCTTTAATGAATCTTCTGTGCTACTACTGCACACTTGAGAAGGTGAGAGCATTAAACTAGTCAAAAGCCATAGGTGTTTCCAAATTCTAGGGAGGAGGGATTGGGGTCAAAACATTTGCCTCAACGTGGATGGACTTCAAGGGTATTATGCTGAGTGAAATATGTCAGGCAGAGAAAGACAAACTGTATGGTATCACTTATATGTGGAATCTAAACAATACACCCAACTAGTGAGTAAAACAAAAAAGAAGCAGACTCACAGAGAACAAACTAGTGGTTACCAGTGGGGAGAGGGAAGCGGGGGGGAGCAATAAATGGGTAAGGGATTCAAAAAAGGGAGTTATTATGGGATTAGAGGAAATCATGTACGTGAAACTTTAAAAATTGTAAAGCACTATAGAGTTTTAAAATAAATAGATAAAAAATTTTTAAAAAACATTGATGGTTGAGGTAAGTGAGGCTGTTGTTAGTAAAATAAAACAGAAAGTGGGAAAAAATGGCCTGCCTGCTACCTAAAGTGCCACAGGTAGGTCGATCAATGGGTTCACTGTGAAGAAGTACTACTCAACGCTTATGAGCTCAAAATCACAGATACATTGGGTGGGCCGAAAGATGCCTTCGTTTTCAAGTAAAAATAAAAGACACATTTTTCATTTTCACCAAGAACTTTATTGAACAATGTATTCACCCTCTTGTTCCACTATCTTCTGCCATTTTTCAGGCAACTTCATAATTCCATCTTCCCAGAACTTTTTATCTGTTTGAGCAAAGAACTGTTCCAGGTGCCTTTTACAGTCTTCCAGGGAATTGAAATTTTTTCCATTAAGAGAATTTTGTAAAGACCAGAATCGATGGAAATCCAAAGGTGCAATGCCTGGTGAATACGGTGGATGAATCAGAACTTCCCAGCCAAGCTGTAACAGTTTTTGCCTGGTCATCAAAGAAATGTGCGTCTTTCAGTATCCTGATGGAAGATTATGCATTTTCTATTGACTAATTCCGGACGCTCTTCGTCGAGTGGTACTTTCAGTTGGTCTAATT
Organism: Aethalodelphis obliquidens; assembly: GCF_003676395.1. Taxonomy (NCBI): domain Eukaryota; kingdom Metazoa; phylum Chordata; class Mammalia; order Artiodactyla; family Delphinidae; genus Aethalodelphis; species Aethalodelphis obliquidens. The sequence continues at coordinate 6,907,567 of NW_020837961.1, forward strand.
GGGAGCAGTACTTGTTGGAATTAATTTTTTGGTTTTCCGGAAGCTCATAATAGAGTCCTCCCCTTCCAATCCCACCATCTACACAATATCACCTTCTTTGGATGAAGACCGGCCTTTGGTGTGGTTGGTGTGTCATTTCGCTTGCCCCACGATATCTTCCGTTCCACATTATTGTACAGTATCCACTTTTTATCGCCTGTCACAATTTGTTTTAAAAATGGAACTTTTCGTTACGTTTAAGTAGAGAGTCGCATGCAAAAATATAGCCAAGGGGTTTTTTCGCTTAACTTATGTGGAACCCAAACATCAAAGCAAGTAACATAACCAAGCTGGTGCAAATGATTTTCGACACTTGATTCGGATATTTTGAGTATGTTGGCTGTCTGCCATATGGTATAACGTTGATTGTTCTCAATTAATGTCTCGATTTGATGGCTATCAACTTCAACTGGTCTACCTGAACATGGAGCATCGTCCAGCAAGAAATCTCCAGCACGAAACTTCATAAAACACTTTTGACACGTTCGATCAGTCAGAACACCTTCTCCGTACACTGCACAAATCTTTTCTTGCATTTCAGTTGTGTTTTTACCTTCTTGAAATAATAAAGCATAATATGCCGAAAATGTTGCTTTTTTCTTCCATCTTCAATATTAAAATGGCTACACAAAGATTCACCGATTTTGATGTCTTTTTTTTAATGTACACTGATATGACAGCTGTCACATACAATCTAACAAAATTGTTTTGAATGAAGTTAAAGACAACTAAGTGCTACTAGAGCCATCTTATGGGAAAAAATGAATGAAATTTTTGGCTAACCCAATACTTCCCATCTTTTCCTAGAAGATTCATTGGGCCATCCCACACTGGCTTGTAAACTTGTTTCAGTCAGATGAGTTGGGAACACCAGCTTATTTGAGCCAACAAGTATTAACTTTGTTCTAGAGGGGAAATTTATGATCGTAAATTTCCCGAAAGCATGTGCATGTTATTTACACGTTCCTAAACTTGAATGCGTTTACAGTGACATTTAGCTATTTTCTATTAAGTCTTTCATTTCCAGAGTTCTCATATGGGAAATCCTACATGGACCCGATCCACCATTAAAGTCACTCTAGCAGGACTTGGTCAGAACCTGCTACAAAATTGGTGTCTCAACCATGACAGTGATGGAATCCATGTCCACTCAAAATACAGCTGGCAGCCTTCATTGCTGGGTTGATATTTGTTAATATGAAGATTGGGACCTACACCCATCTCAAGGAAGGGAGAGGGAGAAAGGAAAGAGGAGGAGGGAAAGAGAGAGAAAGTTTCTATCAATTGTTTTCTATCGAAACACTTTTTTCAAGTTTCATTTACACTTCTCATAGAAAAGGTGATGTTGCCCAATTAAGACATGTGCTGTTTCCCTAAACAGTTCATAATTTTCCATCTGTAAAAAAATGTCATTTGACTTAGGTGAGCTAAAATTATCAAGAAACAGAGGGAACCTCAGCTGAATGTTAATCACAGTTTCAGACCTACTATTTCCCAATATACTGTCCAGCTGAATGTGGTGACTTTATTTTGCTGCAAATTCCCCAATCCCAGTTATTCTCCTTTCTCTGCTACTATAACATACAGTCACTTTTCTCTTCAATATGTATGTACAGAAAGAAATTTCATTTTTCAATGTTTTAAATGTTTTTCTATTGCTGCCTATTCGTCAAATCTCCCAACTGTCAATATAGTATTTTTTCGTCTCCTTTGGCTTGTAAGATAGAAATTATAAACCAGCTGATTTTCTACATTTAATATGGTATATAACTTTATGCATGTATCTAAAGAGTATTTTCCATACTTTGAATTTAACAGAGCTCTAAAGTCACAGGTATCATTTCTGAGCGATAATAGTATTTAACTTTTATTGAGTGTTAACTGAATTCCAGGTGCTGGTCTAAGTTGTATGTGTATGCACATGTTTAATCCTCACTACAGCGTTCTGAAGGAGGTGCTGTTTCTGTCCCTATTTTACAAAGGAAGCCCAGAGAGGTTAACTAGCTTGTTCAAGATGCCTCAGCTAGGAAGTGATCAAAGCAGGCTAACGGCAAAACCCTTGCTCTTAAGGATAACGGTACACTGTACAGCAGTAACGCCTTGGGACATTTAAGAAAGGTGCTTATATTTGATTCCAGAAAGCAGTGAGCCCATCTGTGACTTCCATAAATTCTAGTTCTAGGTTTGACTCGCCTAGCAGGTCAGCTAATAAGGCCCTTAGCTCACAAGATGGAAGGTAAATTTTCTGGAGTAGGGAGTTTTACACCTACACAAACCAAGGCAATATACTGGCCCCTCACCTCCATCAGGTTTGTGCCACTGCTGCCTATCTGACAAGCTCACTGCTTTCACTATGACAGATTTTTCCTTCCCTTTGCTGGCAAACAAAGAGTTCACTGAGAGGTGGTGATTATTAGTATTTACAATGGCTATCGCAAACATCGTTTCCTATATACCTATAGCTTATGATTTCATGCAAATATCTGAAATGTGTTAACGAACTACAGCGTTACGAGTAACATTTCTGAGAAAATAGATTTTTTAATCCCCCTTTAATCAAAGCTATTGCCTTTATGTCCGAGAGGACAGTTACATTATCTGATTCCATGTCATCTTCCTTCCTTCCCATCTTCCCCTTATCTCTAAACTCCTTTTTTTCCCCATTTCATTCTGCCTTTCTTTATTCTCTTTTCCTGTACAGATTCATTTTAAGAATTATTGACCTAGAAATGATGGCCTCTCCCCTCCACTAAAAAAAAAAGGAAATTGTCTGTGTTCCTGGAGAAAATAACAGAAAACTTGGTTTCAGGCAAAGGGCAGGTTCATGCTCTACTAGCCAAACATTCTTAGGAATCGTCTGCTCTGGAAGACCCTGAGCAGCCTCTGATCTTTGAAACAGAGAAAGCGTTAGTGCTAAAGGAACAGTTGCTCATTTGTTTATTTGAAACACCCTGAAGACGATGTCAAGGAGAAAGAAACACGGATCTTTGATTTTCTGATATTCTCCTAAAACTTTCCATGTTCCCTGTATCGAGCAAGGTCTATCCAGAAAACCAGAAACCAGTACACATAACAGGAAGATTTCAACACAGGGAATTGATACCATGGAAGATGGAAGATCTGAGATGCCATATAGGCTCCATGAGACAACACCATCGGGGCCACTGCCCTCCCAAAAACCAGAGAAGAGAGTGGGAATGGTACGAGAGCCCAGGGCCTGGGGCCACCAGGGGAAGGCTGAGGCCAGAAGGAGGGCACAGGCACTGTCAGAGATGCTGCCTGACGCAGGGAGAGAGAAGGAGAAATCCCAGGCTGCCCCCTTCTTCCTGCCTGCCCATCTCCTGTCAGCACCATCTATTGACTGAAACGGGCCGAAGGCGGGCGGAGTGGAGGCTTGGGAGCGCAGCCTACGGGGCCATTCCCTCTGATCCAGAGCTGAGCCCAGCAGATGAGAGGATTGGAGCTGACAGCAATCAGGACAAGGATGGCACACTCCCGTTCGCTCCTCCTCTTTTCCCCACCAGAGAGCTGTTATTCAATCTAAAAGAGTGCAACTTTAGAACTCATGCAGTAATTGGTCGGCCATCCAATTATGTTACATCATCGAGATAAACTTCAAGGAATAATGTGTTTAAAACAGCAAAAAAAAAAATCTACTAAATCAATGTACAAAGGATCTTGACACAAAGCTCCGTCTCCGGGACATTTACTGAAATTTAGCTGCAGGCTAGTTCCTTATTGAGTTTTGCTTTTCTGTTTTCCTGGAATATAGTCATGAAGTCAAATCTGGCTAACTTAGGCCAGTAAATCACATTCTCCAAAATTACATTACTTCTTTATACTTCCACGGAGAGATTTCAGCGACTCTTTCAGAAGAGTAGAAAAGATGATGAAGACTCAAAGAAAATAATGCAAGGTTTGGACTCTTTAAAACTTTTTTTAAGTTCTCAATTTTCAGAAAAATATTCTAGTCTTAAGCATTCATTATAGCTTATAATTAAAAAAACCTTAAGGTATGTTAAAAATGACCCCAAAACACTAAATTCAAATTTAACTGGACTTCCTATATTTTCCTTTGCTAAATCAGGTAACCCCATCACAGGATTAAATACAGATTTCTGTTTTATCATGGTTTTAAAAATGGCTTAATTACCAGACATACTGAGTAGAGATGGCCACCCAATAAGATTAGCCAGGAATCAACAAACTAACATCTATCATTCTTATAAATAATTTTAATAAGTTTTCTGAACTTATTTAGTTTAGTGTTTATTTTAAACAATTTACTTTAGAAATAAATAAATCATCCAATAAATAAATAGGAAAAAAAAAACTGTGGCATTTAGGAAAACTATGTTTTGAGTCCTGATCCTATGATTAAGTGAACATACGCCATTGGAAAGCCATTTATCCTCTATAACTTTATAAAATGATCCTAGCTCCTTTTTCTTGGAAGAAAACAAAGACCTAGATTAAACTATGAAAGCTCCTTTATGCCCATTCCTCTCTCACTCCCTTCCATAGAAGTAATCACTGCTATAGTATGAATATTTTTGCCCTCTCAAAATTCATATGTTGAAACTTAATCCCCAGTATGTAGGTAGTAGGAGATAGGGTCTTTGGGAGGTGCTTAGGTCATAAGGGTGGATCACGTGCGAATGGTACTGGAGACCTGAGAAAGCACCCTCGCCCCTTCTGCTATGTAAAGACACAGCACAAAGATGGCCATCTATGAACAAGGAAGTGGGCTCTCACCAGACATCTAATGTGCAGCTGCCTGGTCTTGGACTTCCCAGTCTCCAGAACTATGAGAAATAAATGTTTGTTGTTTATATGCCACCCAGTCTATGGTATTCTGTTATAGCACCTTGAACAAAGACACTAATCATTGATCTGTATCATGCCCACCATTTTGTATGCATTTATAGACATACATGTATTTATGGACATGTCATTTTTTATTTAGAAAAATGAAATCATATTTCACACATTATACTGAGACTTTCATTTACGTCTTGAATGTCTAAAATTATTTATTTAATTTTACTAAATATAGATAATACACACAGTGGTGACAAGCAGACTCTAAAACAGCCTCTCTATGATCCCCAATTTCTGGTACTCGGGCCCTCGAGTAATTCCCTACCCTTGAGTGTGGGATGGTCTAACAACTTGTATTAACAAACAGAAGAAGGCAAAGGTAATTGGATGTCCCACAGAAGAGTAGGACGTAAAATTTTGACTTGCATTTTACTAGCAGACTCCTCCCACTGCCTTCTCAGTTGGCATGTTTTGATGAAGCAAGTTGTCATGTTAGAGAGGAACAAAGGCCTCCAGCCAATAAACAACTAGGAACTGAGGCTCTCTGTCCAACAGTCCTCAAGGAGCTGAATCCTACCAACAATCATGTAAGCCTGGAAGTAGATCCTTCCACAATCCAGTCTTCAGCTGAGACTCCAGCCTTGGCCAACACATCAGTTACAGCTCTGTGAAGACTCTTCACACAAGGGACCCAGCAAAGCCATGCCTGGTTACCTGACCTACAGAAGCTCTGAGATAATAAATGTGTGTTATTTTGAGTTTCTAAATTTGTGGTAATAGTGCTACACAGTAATCGGTAACTAATGCACACATGATACAAAATTTAAAAGCTATAAAATTTAGTTCTGTGAAAATTTAAGTCTCCTTCCCATCCTTGTCTCTAGCCAATCAGATCCCCTTCCCAGAGGCAGACACCATTACAAGCATCAATTCATATCAGCAATCTGAAAGCACTTTAAATGTTTAAAAGACATTAATAAAGGTAGTACGATCATTATTCATACTAAAATTCCAAGATTTACAAAAGATACTAAGATTTTGAGTTAGCAGAAGATGAGAACAGCAGGTATCATTATATAATTATCTCACAAGGGACTATATGGAAAGGGCAGGAAAAGTGACAGGTTATCAGATGAGCACATGGCAGAAATTCCAAGTACTTTCACAAGATTGTGTCTAATGAGCTATTGCTCGTAAGCAGAGAGTTCTAAAGATCATTAAGCACAACCTTAATACCATTGATTCAGTGTCCTATGCTGACTGTAAAGCAAGGCATTATCAGGATGAGTGAAAACAAACTAGAAAGCATTGTACTGCATGGTTCAAAGCCAGGTCCCTGTATCTGACACCACACGTGGAATACCGTTCATCAGACCACAAAATGGCTTGATGTAGCCAGAAATGACAGTGTTGGAACTAGGGTGAGAGACTGACTTACATGCTTGAGTTAAAGAATAGGTTAAAAAAGGAAAGAGCTTTCATCTGCAACAGGAGTGAGCCCTTTTCTGTAAAGGGCCAGATGGTAAATATTTTAAGCTCTGCAAACCAGATGGTCTCTTTCCCAGATACTCAACTCTACTGTCGTAGCACTAAAGCAGCCACAGACACTACATAAATAAGTGGGCGTGGCCATGTTCCAATAAGATTTTATTTACAAAAGTAAGTAGTGGATTTGACCCAAGAGCTTGTTGACCCCTGATCTAGAAGGGTAAATCAAAGGATGAGTACAGCTGAAGTCTTTCAATTTGGCACCTGACTAAAAACTTAGATACCAAGAAAAAAAATCTCCTAGCTCATGCCAATTCCCATGCTGCTTTCTGAATACACTGATTTGACTATCATTGAAGATATCTTTATTTGTTTATTTTTATCTTTTTATCCAAGTATAGTTAATTTACAATGCTATGTAGTTTCTGGTGTACAGCAAAGTGGGTCAGTTATATTTATATTTATATATTCTTTTTCAGATTCTTTTCTTTTACAGGTTATTACAAGATATTGAATATAGCTCCCTGTGCTATACAGTAGGTCCTTGTTGTTTATCTATTTTTATATAGTCATGTGTATCTGTTAATCCCAAATTCCTAATTTATCCCTCCCCTCTCTTCCCCTTTGGTGACCATAACTTTGTTTCCTATGTCTGTGAGTCTGTTTCTGTTTTGTAAGTAAGTTCATTTGTATCATTTTTTAGATTCCACATATAAGTGACATCACATGATATTTGTCTTTGACAAATACCTCACTTAGTATGATACTCTCTAGGTCCATCCATGTTGCTGCAAATGGCATTATTTCACTCTTTCTTATGGCTGAGTAATATCGCATTTTATATATATATATATACACACACACACACACACACACACAATGTATATATGTGGTATATATATATTTACCACAGAAGATATCTTTTTTTATTTGAACCAAAACTGCTGCCATTTTTACTGATTTTCTGCCCATCTAGAACCTGAGTCGTCTTAGAACTAAAAGAGAACCACAAGTTAAGAACTGCCCCTCTTTTTCTCAATGCCCTGTCTTCTTACCATTCCTCTTCCAGCTGTTTGGGAGATTCTAGGACTAGAACGATAGTACTAGATTGGGAAATGCTATCTTTAATAGAGGTCTCCTATTTATCTTTTGGGATTCCTACTACCTGTTTTTTTTTTCAAAGATACTTTTTTATTAGCCAAACAAGTACCTACAATCCGTATTTTTAAACTCTATTGACTGAAATTAGTGTTTTTAAGCATTTGATACTAAAATTATGTTGCTTCAGGGCAACTAAATTTAATATTTATAAGTCCATGTCTAGCCCATATAACTAGACATTTTCTATTTTTGTGCTAAAGTCACTCAAACACTTATAAGTTTTATTAATTTCGTAGCATTCTTTTCCCAGATCGTTCAAATATGTATTGTGTATTTTTATGTTTCATGGATTTTTGTTTAAAAAAAAAAAAAATCCAGTCCTTCGTGTGAGAGAAAGAGCTACACACAGATAGCCGTATGTTCACACATAGCTGGTACAGCAGAATAAAATTGAACTGATTTTATTTCCCGGTCCTAGTTCTCCAGCTCACATGGTTGACACTCAGGATAGAAGACAGGACCACAAGAATTAAATGAGTTGCTCAATTTTATGAAACTACTAGGAAGGTAAAATATATTTTAGGGGCTTCCCTGGTGGTGCAGTGGTTGAGAGTCCACCAGCCAATGCAGGGGACACAGGTTCGTGCCCCGGTCCGGGAAGATCCCATGTGCCACGGAGCGGCTGGGCCCGTGAGCCATGGCCGCTGAGCCTGTGCGTCCGGAGCCTGCGCTCCGCAACGGGAGAGCCACAGCAGTGAGAGGCCCGCATACCGGAAAAAAAAAAAATATATATATATATATATATATATATATATATATATATATATATTAGGAAAATAGACTTCCTGTGTATATGATTCTTATCCTTCTTCTTAAAAAGAAGTTAAATGTTTTCATTAATTTACATCCCCAAACTTTCAAAGATTATGAGATTTAAATGGAAGTGTATCACTTTCATCTTTCTAAATTCAGAATGCCATCATCTCTAAAATATAAACTGGATTCTTAAGTGACCAAGCTTGATGAAGCAAGATGTATGTTTGAAATCTTTCTAGAGGTTAAGACACCACAATTTCACTTGTGTCTGAACCAACTCCACATAAACAAAGTAAAGTGAAACCCCAGCCTGAGACGCTCTGGCACTGTCTAAAAGCGGGAAAAGGCCACCTTCCTGCTCCCAGCCTCCGCTTCCTCCCAACCGAGACGAGTGGGTGTTCCAGCTCTGCTGAGATGCCATACACGACTTCTTTCACTGCCTCACTAAGAACTCTGGCTCACCTCTGGCCAAGCAGCTACGATCCACAGACCAAAAGGCAACTACGGTTTGGGGAATATCAGTGAGCTATACAAGCAAGTGTCAAAATTCCAACTCCCAAACATACACAGTTTCTAACTTAACCTCCCGTCTCCTCTAATTATGGTCACCTCCATAGCGGGAACCATGGTGAAATGTTTTAAAACTCTTCAAGTTTCCTAGAATTCACCACTTACACAATAGTTGATCTGGTAAAAGGCAACTGAGACTAAAATTAATCTGTAAACACATTCCTAGCAGAGAACAAAAGTCATCCAAAACTTTCAGAGAACACGACTTCAAGTTCTCAAATATAACTAGGTAAATTGCTCTGAACTGCATCTCTACTTGCCTGTCTGCCCCTTGGTGAACACAAGGCCAGAAAACAAAAGGTACCCAAAAGACAGGTGGTCTAAATACGAAGTAAAAGCAAATGATGCCGTGTGAACAATCAGAAGCTGCAAGATCAATTTATCATTTATTGAGAGATAACTGTAGCCTCTCTCTCCTCACAGGCAAACTAACGTAACAACATTTAATGGGGCTGGCAGTATAATCAAGAAAGAACTCAGTTTCCCTGGTTTCCAACACTGGACTCTATCCACTAAAACCTGTATCAAGACTAATTCTCTTCTGGTAAAAGTGGGAAAAACAAAAACAGACGATCAAGAGAAACCTGGTAACCTAATCACTTAAGATATCTACTGGTACTACACACCGTCACCTTTTAGAATTGAGTGATGTACTTATTGTATAAAATAATCAACTCCGATTTTAATATATGAGAATTTCACAAGGACTAATTCAGTGCTTTAGAAATGGGGAATCAAAAATAATAGAAATTTATATAGATAGAAATTATAAGATAGAAATCATACGTGTGTGTGTGTGTGTGTGTGTGTGTGTGTGTGTGTGTGTGTTATGACACCACAATTTAAATCCAGTCTCATGTGTCTAGTGATCTGGCACACAGATACTAACATTCAAAACCTATGGATTGAACATTATTATGTGCACAAGTTTACATTAAGGTAACACCTGCTATTGTAACAGGTAACAGTGATATAAGGCAACAGAAGCATGTTTCTGGTTCATACACTATCCAATACCAGGGTTCCCAGTCAACAGATAGTTCAAGCTATCTCCTCCTTGAATTTCTGCCCTCCAAAAATGCTTCAGAGTCCTCTCCATTCAGCCAAATGGTGAAGACGACGACTATGGAGGAGACACACTTAGTTTTTAGGCACTTCAGCCTAGATGTGAAACATATCACTTTATTTCACATTCCATTGGCAAGAGCTAGTCACATGGCCACACCCAGGTGCAAGAAAGGCTGGGAAATGTAGTTTCATCTGGGCAGCTGCTTCCCAGCAACTACTCTGAAGAATATGAATCTTCTGTGCACAGCCAGCAGTACCTACCACAATTATTACGGTAGATACTATAAGTACCAAATATAGTAAGACATAAGGCTAACCATGAAATACGCCTTTGTCTAGATTTTTGGACCTGTTAAAATATGATGAGCGATTCACTCAAAATTTAGCTAATCAAGACAACTAATATTTAAGGTCATTATATGTATTAAATATGAAGCTAACTATATTAACCCACAATCAGCAATCATGTATTTTGAATTGATGATTCATAACAGTGTGAGACTAGGAGAGATGTACTAACATTCTCTCACATTGTGTCATGACCATACCACGACACTAGCTGGGTAGTATATGTGGAAAAATAAAGCCTTACATTTTTATTAGATTTGAACCTACTACAGACAAGATTATTGTCTCTTCTGTTTGTTTGTTTTGTTTTGTTTTTATTTTTATTTTATATTGGAGTACCTTTAACAATGTTGTGTTACTTTCAGGTGTACAGCAAAGTGATTCAGTTATATGTATACATATATCTATTGTTCTTGAAATTCTTTTCCCCTTTAGATTGTTACATAATACTGAGCAGAGTTTCCTGTGCTTGCAAAGATTGAATATAATCATGTATATAGAAGTGACTGCAAGTAGATGGCTTCTATTATAATTAACTGAAAAATTAAGATCATAATACTGAATTCATAGATTGTTAAGCATATTAGACATAATATATACTTTCAAATCTAGTACATTATAGGTGTTCCATGAAAACATATATAATTCCCATTCTTGTTGTTATTATTTTGAATAGCTCTCCTTTTAATGAGCAAAGGCAGAAGTTCTGGGCTTACTCTTTGTTACAATAGAAAAGGTAAACTACAAGGAAGGATTTCTTATGGAAAAAAACAAGCAGTAGAAATTTGTTAAGCATGAAATGGGTAAAAAGAGGAGAGAAATTGGTCACCAGCTCTGATTCTTGAATAATTTCATCACGAACAAAGTGAAATTAATAGGTTGTTTAAACCAATCTCATCCACAGATGCTTGGAAATGAAGACAAGTGAGTGTGGGAAAGAGAAGTCTAAAAACACCTCCAGATTATGGAGAAGCCTGGTGTTCCTGATCTGTTTGGCAACGAAACTGACTGCTAAAACCACAGGCGGCATTTTGCAGGAAAGAAACAAGCCAACCTTTTCAGTTACTTTGTCCTTGATCTCCTATTCTTGGTGTAACAGAATCTGAAAGAAATTCATGTGACCCATATTGAGAAAATACTTCTAGAAAACCCATTTTGGGGAGGTAAGAATATAAAATCCTCAGAACATCAAAGATTGACTTATTAGAGTCATACGTTGGGAGTGATTTCCCTCCTTTTTAAAAAAAAAAGGTTTTATTTTTATTAATATTATTATAAAAAGTACATTAATTTTTTTATCCATGATTTAAAATATAGCAAAACACACGAGTCCCATGCTGCTTTGATTGCTATTGGATGGGAAGAAACACTTCTTGTTTGATGCCAATCTCAAAACACTCATCCCTTCAACACCAGTGTAGACACAGGGTCTCCACCCTATGCCTTCTCTGTCCACATCCCACTGAATTTACTGTTAAACCACGCCCCCTTCACTCCATTGGCTGCACAAGTTCTAAATTTCTTAGTTGATTTTCATGAATAAATGGGTTCCAGGAGGGTAAGAAGGGTACCATTTTAAGAAAAAAATTAATAATTTAAGTCCACTTTAAAGAATCTATCATTTAAAGAATGTTAGAATGGCCTCAAAGTTAGTGATGATAATTTAACAAAGAAATACTGCTAGATTCTTGAGTACTGGCAAATAATAGCTATCAATATATGATATATGGACTCAAGCATAGTGCCCATGCATTATATTGATAAGCAAGAACTCTATGCTCAGAATTAGTTGCTATGGATGGAGGGTTGAGTGGTTCATCATTAACAATTTATTGAAGATTTATTTACTCTATAACAATTCTATGGGTCTAAAATGAAACTTTTTTCTTTTGCTTTAAGTGATGTTAATGTTTCTGATAATAAGACCATTTTTTAAATTTTGTTGACTAATTTATTGAGCAATGGGATAAAAAGTTTTACGGCGTATCTGTTTTGTATTTCTGAAATGTTCTACTTTCATGTCTGAACTTAAAAAAAAAAAAAACCTTCTTATCTTCAACCCTTGTTTCCCTCCCTCTAATAAATAATTCCCTGCTTCCCTAGTCTATATATGATGAAATGATGAGTGGTAGGCTTCTTATTAGATATCATTCCCAACTTCTCTATGACAGATTGGCAATGGTACCAAGATCAGCTTTTTATCTGAACCTTGACTCGAGGGAAAAAATAATTATTTATAGAGCTTTAACAGTCGAAATAGTTTATTATACTTAATAAAATAGAAATATCCAAATAAACTAGAAGTCAGTATAATAAAGTCCACCAAAACAGTTGGACACAAATTTTCCTATTATATGAGAATTTTCATGTAATTCGAGAAAAAAATATGTTCTTTGTGTTTCCACATACCCTCTTATAGTGCCTATATTTTATGATCACAACCCACTCTTCATTCCAGTTTAACAACTAAACTTTTTTCCTTTCCACATACAAGATTTAGAAGGAATTTGATCATGTTGACCTTTTGATTTTAACAATCCAGGATTAACCTAATCAAGAATGGAAATAATGTGGAAATGCTACAGATCAAGCCTCTCTGATTCAAATCATTTAACACATTAATTCTGACAGCTGGAAAATCTCACTCAGAAAAAAATGCCAGCAGCACGTTTAATGACGAAAAGCAAGAAGCACGAGCCTCTTCAAAACTCAGAATGACGCACTATCCATCTCATACTTTACAGAACCGCCTCTATCACAAACCATTTTATCCTCTCATCTCTGAAGCATCCCAGACACGTTCTTTAACCATGAATTCACAGGCCTTTACTCTGCGTGAGCCTCGGAATCGGCAACCTCTCGAGCCAGCGCGGGAAACGGGGAAGGAGCCCATGGCGTTCACCTGGGTTTGCTGAAGACAGCGAAGCAGAAAAGAATGCTTTGCTTCCCTTGGCCTCTGTGTTCCCTGTTAATGTGTAGCGGGTCATTGTTGGGAAATATTTCCTCACCTGACGTTCCAAGAAATGGAGGACCTCACAGTTGTTTTATGGCTCAGTCATTAAACGCGTGAACGTTCCATCCTGCCGGAATCACTGACGGAACCAGGCTGTGGTCTGAACTCCTTCTCAGAAACGCTGCCACCATGTGGCACGTTGGCGCTATGACCGGAAGAGCCCTATAGGTCACGTGGTTCATTTCAACATGGCTGGGCTCCAGCAGAATCTATTCCTATAACTTCCTATTAAATCACTCCCGCAGGCGCAGAGTAAACCGTAGCGAATCCTGTGGAAATCTTGGGGTTTTTTTAGAATATGTGAACTTCCCTCCGCTACACTGACAATCTGACAGCTTAAGTGGGTTATGTGTTTAAAGGGAAAAAAACAGTTTTTAAGAGCAGAAATAAGAAATCTGTTTTTGCAACGTTATAACCCGTGTGCTTTGTATTTTATAGAGATAGCTGCCATCTGAATTATTAAAATGTGTGCTTAGAACCCACAAATAAACAATATCAATTCATCTGAAACACATACAATTTAAAAGAGATACATGTCCTCCCACCAAGTGTCTACAAACCTATGGATTCGTTACGTTAACACTACAAAAAATTATTCAACCGTATTTATATTAAAAGTAATACTTGGGGGCTTCCCTGGTGGCACAGTGGTTAAGAATCCACCTGCCAATGCAGGGGACACCGGTTCGAGCCCTGGTCCAGGAAGATCCCACATGCCATGGAGCAGCTAAGCCCGTGTGCCACAACTACTGAGCCTGCGTGCTGCAACTCCTGAGCCCTGCGTGCCTAAAGCCCGTGCTCCACAACAAGAGAAGCCACTGCAATGAGAAGCCCGCGCACCACAAGAAAGAGTAGCCCCCATTGCCGCAACTAGAGAAAGCCCACACGCAGCAACAAAGACCCAACACAGCCAAAAATAAATAAATAAACTTATTTTTTTTAAAAAGCAATACTTGGTAAATAGGAGTTGACACCTTAATACAACCAATAATAAATAGGAACATTTAACTTTAATCTCACTTTACACGTGATTCTTACAATGGAGGTGTGAGATAAATTAATACTGCAATCTCCATTTCACAACTGAGAAATGTAGATGAAGAGGTTAAGTAATCTCAAAACAATATTAAATATTTAAAGTGGACTCAGAGCTCTGCAACCCCTAATTTCTGTTCCAGTATTCAACCTTCAACTGTAATGTTTTTTCATTCAAACACCTTTTGAATACCCTGTAAATTTTTTTTTAATATAGAATTTCCTTTTTAATTTTCTTATTAAGTAACCAACTTTATATATCCTGGGAGAAAAATTAGAAAAAGACAATTCAGAAATCTAATCCAGCCCTTCAGAGGTGTGCAAATTACCCTGTCGATGAACACAGTTAAAAAAATCTTACATCTGGGGCTTCCCTGGTGGCGCAGTGGCCTGCCGATGCAGGGGACACGGGTTCGTGCCCCGGTCCGGGAAGATCCCACATGCCGCGGAGCAGCTGGGCCCGTGAGCCGTGGCCGCTGAGCCTGCGCGTCTGGAGCCTGTGCTCTGCAATGGGAGAGGCCACAACAGTGAGAGGCCCGCGTACCACAAAAAAAAAAAAAAAATTCTTACATCTGATCTCATTCCAATAACCTATTCCATTTAAAGGTATTACAAATCATGACTACCTGCTCCTCCTAAAAATCTTAATAATAGTTAACACACATACAGTGGTTAAAATAGGCAGGATATTTGCATATATGTGCCAAGTATTTTTATTTTTACACATACTAATTCACTTAAACCTCTCAAAACGCCCACGAACTGTGCATTTGACAGATGAAAACAGGTATAGATAGGCTAAGTGATTTGCCCAAGGTCTCACAGCTAATCAGTGGCAGAGTGGAACTCAGAGCCACACTCTGGCTCCTGAAGCAGCACTTGCCAGCAGTAACCCTGCTCTCAGTCAGAAACTGCTTTACTTCTGCCGCACTGAGAATAAATTACCCTTCTTCTATTTTACACAGCAATTAGCAGATCCATCACTTCCAAACAATTCAAACACGGCAACAAAAATCCACGTCCTTGAAAGGTCAATGTAAATCCAATTTAATGAGCGTGAACGTGGATTTTAATGTTACTAATGCCATTTGTTTAAATGACAGGCTGCTAAACACCTGAAATCACAAAACAGAGCTTAAGTAAAAATGGAGGAAGGGTTTCTGAATTCTTTGTATGTATCTGAACAATAGCCTGATAGCTCTTAAATAAGTATAATTGTGAGGCAAATTTGGTTGCATATATTACCTTCATCTGTTATTTAAACCAAAAGAAACAAAAATCCATTCTATTTAATTTTATTTAAGACTGATTTAGATTCTATTTTTATTCTAATTCAGAAATTATAGAGTCTTTGTAAGAACTAGTCATTTCCCTCCCTCCCTTTTTATGGGACCCCCTCGATGCCCTTCCAGGACGCTGAGAGCCAATCCTATAAACGAAAAAGCTAGTTAATGATATTGTGCATAAGTAATGTTTTAACTGCAGAGTAGTTTGTGTGTGTGTGTGTATGTGTGTGTGCATGTGTTTGTTTTGTAACCACAAAACCAGAGGGGGAAGTGTAGGAGCAAGTGGGTTGGGCAGTGGCAAAAAACCTCATGACACATCTCTCCACCCCCTGTGTTGGTGGAGAACGTCTGGAGCAGCCTTTAAATTCTGAGACGTCCTGGTTGTCAACAGCAGGGAGAGGAAGAGCCCAGAGTGCAGCCCTGAGCACAGCATCAGCACCGCCTGGGACCGGGCTCTTCTTAGCCGCCGCAGACCAAGGTAAGGCTGCAGTTTGCTACTTGCTTGCTGGCCTGTGTATGCACTGTTTCATTTCATGGGGAAGGTCAAGCCGTAAGGAAAAGGGTTTAACAGTAAAAGGTGTTAATCAGACTTAAACGGTCCTAGTCTTTGGAATAAGCATGCCAGATCCGGGGCAGATCTCCTGCAGGAAAGGCGGCCGGCTATTTTGAAAGACAGTCGAATAGAAAACTTAAAAATATTTCCACGCCATCCTCAAAAGAACTGAAACTGCTTCTTGCCATCAGAAAAAAAAAAGGAAATGTCTATGCCCCTTTGGAATGATTATATCTACATCATTTTAAATGGATAGATGATTGTGGAGACAATTTAAAAGGAAAATGATTTTTAGTGCTAATGTAAACAAATGATAATGCTAATTATTTAATGATCTGACTTATCCTGTTTTCAAGGAAAAAAACCTTTCTGAATATTTTTACCTCTGTACTTAGCTATTAACATTTATCCAAAATACCTGCATGACACTATTTAGACTTACAAATAGGAAAGCTGTTGACTGTTTTCAGTGTTTTTCTTTCTTGTTTCAAATTTCTAGAATACCTTACTTAAATTATTAACTTTACAGATGGCTTCATTTCACCTAAGTAACACCTTTTAAATAATTTAAGTTGAAAATCGCATTTGAAATGCATGCTGGAAAATGGAGAAAGCAAGTTTCTCTCACAGCTTTATTTTCTCTCTTTCTCTTTGTGTTTTTCTTCTCTAAAAAATAAATATTCCCATTCCAGCTTATTACTTGAACTCAATTACTGTTGATCTGTTTCTAGGTTTAGATGGCTGGTGACATGAGGTAGCAACGGCATAATCTCTGAAACTCTAAATTTTAAAGTTGAATAAATATAGACTTGTAAAATTCCTCTCTCCTTGCCTAATAGGAAAAGATGGAGAATAGAGGAGGTGGCATTACAAATACTAACTCAAAAGATCATAATATTAAGAAGAAAATTTTCCTCTAAGAAGTAGAGAGTATTTCTACAGAAAATATATATTTATTTGTGACGATTTTGTAATGTGGTAGCCTAAAAAAGCATCACTGTTTTAACCTAGGAAAAGATCAAGTATTTCTTACAAAATATTTTGCAGGAACATTGATTACGATGAGAATTGCAGTGATTTGCTTCTGCCTCTTGGGCATCGCCTCCGCCCTTCCAGTGAGTACAGCTGAATCTTAAAGAAAATTCCTCAAAATAAATGAATTGTGTGTTTCAAGGTGCTACGAACACGTTCACACTGTAATCTCTCTTCACCTTCTCTGTTTCAAAGGTTAAACAGACTGATTCTGGCAGCTCTGAGGAAAAGCAGGTGAGCATCTTTTAGGTTTATCATATAGTTAAATTATTTTTGCAACTGCTGGAAGATGTACTACAAATGTATGGCAATTTTACTTATTTTCATAGTCAAACAAAATAACTTATAAGTATTTATTGAGTGCCTGCTATGGTTCTAGGCCAGTACCAAGCACAGAACTGCTTTTAGTCTCTTAAAACCAAACTAGATTTTTTAATATAATAAAATGATGCTCTAGGTCTATCATTTATGTAAAATGAGTTCTATGAAGTTGTGTGACTTTTTGTTTCCATGAGTCAACATACTGTTGTAGAAGTAAAAAATTCCATCTTTTGCTTTACTTAGTGGCAAGCTAAGTTTAAAATTCACCTCACATATTGGAGAGTTGGCATAACCATAATATTCACAATATCTCCTAAGATATTTGCTAAGAAGCCCATTATAAAGAGAAAGTCTGTTTATGCCGTTTGTATCTATTGTGCTCATCCGATGACGTTAGATCACATTTTTCTAGACAAAGATAAGACCAAATTAAATTCTTTATTATAATTATTCAACCAGCACCATAGATGTACCTGCCCCTCCACAGGGTGAAAGCATGCCAGCCAAACAACAAAGGGGCATTGTCCCAAGGAGCTTGGACAAAAAGGCACACAGAGTTCAATTCCAGATAAACAGAATAAAGGCCAGTATAGAGCTGCCTGGGGTCACCGCAATTAGATTGCTTAATGAAGATGTTAGGAGAAGTATTGCTGCTTGTGTTTGGGTGTGCAAGTGGGTAGAAGTAAGTGTGTCTGTTTTCCAAGTGATTTAAGAACACAAGTATTGAATCACAGCACTAAGCCAGAAAAGTAACATTTCCAGAGAAAATAGTGATCACACTTTTTGAGGCAAGAATTAGTGCCTTTTTAATAGAATAAAATACGGCACATGAAGCCACGGCTGTATAAGTGGTTAAGTGTTATTTAGGAGATAAGTGAAGAGCTCAACCTTCTAGAAGCCTAGAAATCTAGAGCTAGTAGGAAATATGGAAAGTCTATAAAGAGACACCCCTGAAGATGAACACCGGTTATCTATGAGCGATATGACTACTGGGTAGATTTTAGTTTGTTTTTCTTATCTATTTGTTCTTCATATTACTTTTTAAAAATTATAAATTTATCTTATAAATACAGATAAAGCCTGTATTACAGGTATCATCAGAATAAATATGTATATTAAATGTAATCAATCATAACATTTATCTGTATAATATTTATATAAATATATATATTTTAAAGAAAAAAAAGAGGGAAACTTTGAACTCATCTAGACTAGTCGTTTTCACATTTTTCAGTCAAGGAACCCATTCTTTCAGCAAAAACTGTCACAGAAGCCCAATACGAAGCTCCTCTGGTTAGAGCCAACCATGGGGAAACCCAAAGTGCTACTGACTGGTTTCCTTCCTGCACTTCTCCTCTTTTGTGGCTGTGAAGGAATTCTTGGAACCCCCAGGGTAACTTTTCTCCATGACAGAGACGTGAAGTGATCGCCCTGGGCCGTACAGCCCACCAGATGACACTTATTCAGAGCAATTTCCACTCCTCTGCATTAGCATATTACTATCATTTTCCAGATAAATGACTTGGCTAAGTAAAGGCCATTCCATTCACGTCTTTGGCACCTTAAAGCAATAGAACTTTCATGCAATGGTGTTGATATATTTCTGCCCCGCCCACTAAGGTAGCCACTAGACACGTGTGACCATTGAACGCTCTAGTGCAACCGAGGAACTAATTTTTTTTTAATTAACTTAAATTTGAATAGCCATGTGCTTCATGGCTAGAGAATGGCATACTGGACAGCACAGCCTTAGAGAGTTTCTCCTTGTTCCACAGAGACAGGAAACAAGGAAGATCAACACAAATTAAGGGCCCCTCTGCTTTAGCTCTATTTCATCTGAGAGGAATTTCTGCTAACAAACGTACAGAAAAGCACAGTGTATCATCAATGTGGAGAGCCACTGGATTTGAGCCCTGGCTCTGCCACTTACTACCACTTAACTTCATCGTGGCTGGGTTTCTCCTGATCTGTAAAATGGGAGTAATCATACTGATACCTCTCCCAGGATTAAATGAATGAGTATTTGTAAATTACTTTGAAAGTGTGCCTGCCTCACAATAAGTGCTACGTAAGGGTTTGTTAAATGACTCTACCAGAAAGAATAAATTATGAAAGATAGAGCTCAGGCTCCAGTTGACTGAATAATGCATATTATGCTTATCCATCAAGATTGGGGAAGTAGAGTTGTTTTTTTCCGCTTATCACTTAGAGATCCCTGTTTCTTTTTCTTAATAATGACAAATATGCAACTCTCTTTTGTAGCTTTACAACAAATACCCAGATGCTGTAGCCACGTGGCTAAAGCCTGACCCATCTCAGAAGCAGACTTTCCTAGAACCACAGGTATTTTTAATTTTGATTAATTCTAAATATTAAAATTCTCACAGTTAAAGAACAACCACCACAAAAAATAGCCACCGAGCAGGCCACTTGGGCTTGTTAAGTGGATCCTTCCTGCCTGTTGGTAAAGGTGAACTTGGGACACCAACTGATCTGTCATGTTGTCTTCCCGCTTAAGTCATCCACCAATGAGGCTAAAAACTAAGACCTGCTTTGTATGGAAAAGGCTAACTTTTTGAATAAAAAAGTTAAGAGAGTATGATGTACACTGATTTGTACCTTTCTTTCTTCAGAATACTGTGTCCTCTGAGGAAACTGATAACAAGCAAGAGGTGAGGTTCCACTTTGAATCCAAGGTCCACCATGTCTTGGAGGAACTAAGGAAGCAACTCTTTCTCCTGGTGACATTGCCTGGGTTCAATTCTGGCAAAATTCCATTAAAAGTCTCCAGTAAATGCCCTGTCTATCCACTGGCCTGAAATTCCAGGGGCGCATCACACCCCTAACCAAAGCCTTGAACTTTCTGCAGACCTGATTATACTGGGCCAACAGTATGGTGGGCTCTAGGTCAGGGATGGTGGAAGCAGCGCCTTTACTTAGTGGAGTGGAGGTGCGGGTATGGGAGAAATATTATGGGATGGGCTCCTGGTAGCCCGATTCATATCTGTCTCATTTCTCTGAGTGACTCTGCTACCACCATCCAAGGGAACAATAGGAACTAGGAACTTTCTCCTCAAAACCTGGAGACCCACCATCTTGAGACCCACCCTCCCTTCCTAACATGAGCTCAGCCAACCATAAAAAAAAAAAGAAAGAAAAAAAATTTTCCTGTCTAAAACTTGCTCACAAAAAACACAAGTGTTTACTAAATGTCAGAAATACCAGGTTTCAAATAAGTTTAGTGTGGCAGGAAATGTTTACTAATGTCTGTTGTTTGAAATACTAAGCCTCTTGCAATTTATTTAAGATATTTTCTTGCTGTCATCTAATATCTGGTAAGCATCTAATTAATGCCTACCAAAGCCAAGACTTTGACTCCAGGAACGTTTCTGTTGCTAACATAATGGTTTATTTAATAACTATTCTTTCTATTGGAATTAGTAATATATTTGCTAAGCAAAGGGATAACTTAAATTTGTTTTCCTTAAGATTCTATTTGAAGGTGCTAAGAATTTCTAATAAGGAAAGTCAGATAAATGACCCAATATATTTGCAATCAGAAGTGTAATAGACATTAACTGGTTAATTGAGCTGCAGTTTATACACATGGATAACACAGTCGCCTGTTGATTATCCAGGCTAATAGGGAGGGGTTTTAGGTTTGGGGGTGAGCATTAATACATGGATGCTCTGATCTCCTGAGAATTGTCATAGAAAAAAACAATCTCACAATTATGCACCTGTATTTACCGCATTATTGAATTTGGTAAATTAAACAGTGTCTAAAATGATCAAGGAAAAACATGTTATCGATATAAATTTATAACTCATACATTTGGCTTGAAAATAATGTTTATGAAAAAGCAAGAAAAATGACTCAGAATAGGATTCCATTTATCCTTGCGTTAAAAGGGAAATTGGAAGATGCTCACTTTAGCTCTTAAAAGCCATTGAGTGCTTTGCTGTGAATACAAAGATTCTGAAACTGGGACTTCCCTGGCAGTCTGGAGGTTAAGACTTCGCCTCCCAAGGCAGCGGGTACGGGTTCAATCCCTGGTCAGGGAGCTGGGGTCCCACGTGCCTCATGGCCAAAACACCAAAACATAAAACAGAAGCAATATTGGAACAAATTCAATAAAGACGTAAAAGATTCTGAAACTAAATATAGTAAAAGACTAAGGCACCGGAAAGGCTAAAGGAAAATAAAAACCTTTACACCAATTTTTCCGATCATCTTGATTTTTAGACCCTCCCGAGTAAGTCCAATGAAAGCCCTGAGCACACAGACACTGTGGATGACGAAGAGGATGGAGACAGCCAGGACACTGACGCAAATGACTCCAGTGACACTGACCATTCCGACGAGTCTCACCATTCTGATGAATCTGATGAAGTGGTCACTGATTTTCCCACTGACGTTCCAGCAACCTCCATCTTCACTCCACCTGTCCCGACCGGAGACACATACGAAGGCCGAGGTGATAGTGTGGCTTACGGACTGAGGTCGAAAAAGATGTTCCGCAGATCTGAAGTCCAGGTAAATCCCTGAACAAGACACATGAGATGGTTATGAGTAGAGCCCAATTCTAGGGAACAAGGGTCTGCATGCTCATTTGTTCATTCATTCAGCAAGGATTATTACTTCATGATCATTGAATACAAAACCTTTTCCCACTTATTGGTCTTTGTATTAAAGTCCACATAATTTCTCCCTAATTTTGTCTCTCAATCACAATGCTATTTTTCCAAATCCTGGTTATAAAGCACTTATTCTATTTGCTTTTTTATTTATTTATTTTTTAAATTGATTTATTTTGGCCTGTGTCAGGTCTTTGTTGCTGCACATAGGCTTTCTCTAGTTGCGGCGAGCAGGGGCTACTCTTCGTTGCAGTGCACAGGCTTCTCATTGCAGTGGCTTCTCTTGTTGCGGAGCACGGGCTCTAGGCACGTGGGCTTCAGTAGTTGTGGCGCAGGGGCTCAGTAGTTGTGGCTCGCGGGCTCTAGGGTGCAGGCTCAGTAGTTGTGGCGCACGGGCTTAGTTGCTCCACGGCATGTGGGATCTTCCCTGACCAGGGCTCGAACCCGTGTCCCCTGCACTGGCAGGCGGACTCTTCACCACTGCGCCTCTGGGGAAGCCCTCTATTCGCTTTTTTAAATTAAAAAAGGATCTGGATTTAGCACATAGCCCTGCCGTGTACGAGTTCCTTTACTTTTAACTTTCGCTTTATTTTCCCTTTATGTAAAACAGATAATGAGACCTTCCTCATGGGTTTCCTCTCATACAAAATTGATGAACCTATTAAACTAAAGGAGATGACGTAATGAAAGGACTTAGTTTGAAAAAAAGTAACATGCTAGTATTATTTTTTTGCTTCAGCCAAATTTAGACATTGTTAGAGAATACCTTGGCCTGAAAGTTAAAAAGCAGAAGAAAATTACAGTGTTCCCATCTCTGGCTGTTTATTGAATTCTTCTCCCGTTTGTTCTGTGATTCAGTATCCAGATGCCACAGAGGAGGACGTCACGTCACACGTGGAGAGCGAGGAGGTGGGTGATGCACCCAAGGCCATCCTGGTTGCCCAGCGCCTCCACAGGGCTTCTGACTGGGACAGCCGTGGGAAGGACAGTCAGGAGACGAGTCAGCCGGATGACCGCAGTATGGAAACCCACAGCCGCGAGCATTCCAAAGAATTCAAGCTGAAGGCCGAGGATGACAGCTATGAGCATTCCGATGTGATTGAGAGTCAGGATAATTCCAAAGTCAGCCATGAATTCCACAGCCAAGAATTCCATAGCCGCGAAGACAAGCTAGTCCCAGACCTTAAGAGTGAAGAAGACAAACACCTGAAACTTCGTGTTTCTCATGAATTGGATAGTGCCTCTTCTGAGGTCAATTAAAAGGAGAAAAATACAGTTTCCTACTTTGCTTTTAGTAAAAAGAAAAAATACATTATAGCAGAGTGGGACAGAATATGAAATGCTTATTTCTCTGCTTAGTTGGTGAATATATGTGTGTGTGGATCTGGAAACAGATCATGGTTTTGATCATTAGTTTAGTGTGTGACTTGATGGTAACACCCTTGCACACTAAAAGCTTCAGGGTTTAGCCTATGTTCTTTCCATACAAGAAATGCAAACCATCATTGCATTTTAATGTTTGCTACCCTTTTATGAAAAGAAGTTTATGTAGAAGCAAAAAAAACCTTTTACACACTTGAGAATATAAAATTTCATGTCACTATGATCTTTTGTTTTTTAAATTAGTTTATATTTTGTTGTGATTATTTTTGTTGGTGTGAATAAATCTTATATCTCGAATGTAATGAGAGTCTGGTGGTGTCAACTGCATTTCTTATTTGATTCCCTACAGTTGCCTAGCAATTAATACATGTCATCATTTTAATTAATGTGCTGGACTTAGTAGACAGCAATCTAAGACCTTCTGGATCAAACATACAGCCCCTGGCTGAGCTAAAGTTCCCAGTCAAGGAAACAGGAGTCAAGTGGAGGTTGATATTCAGCCAGAACTCCTCCAACTATGCAGGGCTCTGTAGGCCACTTCCACTGAGCGAGAGCAAACTTTTTCTAATTTTCACAAAGCTGATGTCAAAGCTAATGAAAGCTTAGATGCAATCACAAATCAATTTTATTGGTTTTTACCATTCTCCATTCATTTTCTCAGTGAATTTATGCTTCCTTGCCCTTGGATTACAACTTGGTAAGTCCCATAGCTATTCTGATCCCTTGTAGATAATAAACAAACAGTTCCTTTGTACTGGAAAAAACCTAAAAGCTAATAATCAAAATTTTCAACTTCATTCAAAACTAAAAGTTCTGGAAACCTGAAGTGGAGCAAGGGCCTTATTTCTATACCTTGCTCCTCTGCTCTTCTTAAAGCTAGAAATCTCATTGGAAATCTAAAACTTCTCTATTAAGCAACTCTTGGGACAAAAGGGGAAAATTTTTAATTGCAGAATTTCTAAAAAATAGTTCTAATGAAAGCATAAACTCACTAGAGTACAGTTAAACCAGTGATCACAGAAAATCCATAGCCTTAAATTCTTGCAGCAACAATAAAAGGATGAAAATAAGGATACTGAGTTGCCATCTTAAAAATTAGAAAAGAGCAACAAAGTAAAGCAAAAGAAAGCACAGGGAAGGATATAATAAAGTTAAAAGTAATAGGGAACAGAAAAAATAGTAGAAATTAATAAATCAAAATGCTGGTTCTTTGTTAAAAAAAAAAAATCAGCACCACAGATAAACCACTAGCTAACCCAATAAAGGAAGAAGGGTAGAAAGCACAAATAAGAAATAAAAACAAGGAGATAACCAAGGACATGAGGAAGTTTTGCAAATCAGAAGCAACTTATAATATTTTGCACAACTCAGTCCAAGTTAAACGGAAAACCTAGATGAATTAGATTATTTCCTAGGAAAATACAATTTACCAAAATTAACTTTGCTAATCATAGAAAAGACAAATAGACAAACTTCTATAGTGGAAAGACAAAAAGTTATCAAAGAACTAACTATAAAAACTAGACCCAAATGACTTTACAGTGGAATTTTATCAAAACTTCAAAGACCAGATAACCCTAATACCATTTAAATTGTAGCAGAAAAAGAGAACTCTCAAGTGATCTTTAGGAAACAAGTATTACTTTGACACTCAAACCTGGTAATGATTGCAAATGTACACACACACACACACACACACACACACACACACACACACACCCGTATAAATCAGTCTCACTCATAAGTAGCAGTGGAAAAATTCTAAATAAACAGAATCTAAAATCAAGTTTAAAGAAGGCATCATAATCAAGGGGGATTTATACCCAAACAATGATGCTTCAATATTGGTAAATTCATTCCTATAATTCACCATATAGTTAGATCTAGGGAGAAATATGTCATATGATTAGACTTATAGATGATAACAAATAATTTGTATCAGTCAGCTATTCCTGCGAAAATAATGAGTAACAAACACCCTCAATATCTAAGTAGCTTAGGACATCAAATATTTTTCTTTTTCTCCTTCAACAGTCTGTGGGTTTGCAGGGGTTGTACTTCAGGCTGTAGGATGGATTCAGGTCTGCTCCGTACGTCTCTCTATCTAGGATCAACTATCCAGGGCATGTCTGTCTTTCTGATGGTAGAGGCAGGAACAGAAGACAGGTGAGCAGAAACTTATGATGCTTTGGGCTTAGAACTGACACACTGTCACTTTTGATCAAACCCCTTTGTTCAAAGCAAGTCATACATGTAGAAAACAAACTTATGGTTACCAAAGGGGAAAGGGGGGGAGGGCTAAATTAGGAATTTGGGATTAGCAGATACACACTATATAACAGATAAACAACAAGGACTTACTCTATAGTACAGGGAACTGTATTCAATATCTTGTAATAACCTATAATGGAAAATAATCTGAAAAAGAACATATATATATATATATATATATATATATATATACACACACACATATACATACATATATATATATATATATATATAACTGAATCATCTTGCCATACACCTGAAACATTGTAAATCAACTATACTTCAGTTAAAAAAATTAAAGACAGGGCTTCCCTGGTGGCGCAGTGCTTGAGAGTCCGCCTGCCGATGCAGGCGACACGGGTTTGTGCCCCGGTCCGGGAAGATCCCACGTGCCACGGAGCGGCTGGGCCTGTGAGCCATGGCCGCTGAGCCTGCGCGTCCGGAGCCTGTGCTCCGCAACGGAAAAGGCCACAACAGTGAGAGGCCCGCGTACCGCAAAAAAAAAAAAAAAAAAAAAAATTAAAGACAGATCAAGTCATATGATCAAACCCAATATCAACGTGCAGGTTAAGTACAGTCCTCACACAGTGAATCATGAACGAGGAAGGGAAAAAAGAATCGTGAACAAATAATAAAGTGTAGCACAGCCCTTGACAAATTTCAACACTCATTCATAGTTTCATAAAAATAAAATAAAAATTAAGGGACATTTCCTTGACATGATGAAATATTTTATATCTCAGCCCCAAACCTGCACCATACCTAATGAAGAAACATTACAGGCATTCCCATTAAGATCAAGGACGAAGCAAGTATGTCCTCTCTCTCCACCACTATATAACGTAGGTTTGGAGATATAAGCTAATAATAATAAACATTTAAATGCATAAGAATTGAGAAATAATTCATTTATATCTTTAGGTAGATTATATAACACAACACCTAGAAAACAGAGAATCAGTGCTAAAAATAAAACTAACCAGTTCTGAAATATAGCATGGTATAAAATTTAGCTAAGAACATATATAGAAAAAGTACTAACAGTGACCATTCGAAAGGTATAATGTCATTTAATATAGAAACAAACAAAATAAAAGATAAAATACTTAACAGGAAATGTGCCAAAACTGTTTCGGAAAACTGTGAAACACTCCTGTAGGACAAAAAAGAGGTCTTAAACGAATAGAAAAACATTGTTTGTTCTCATATAGGAAAATTCAACATCATAAAGATGTCAATTCTCCCTCAATAATATATAAATGCAATGTGATTCTAAATAAAATAAAAGTAAATGTTTCCCCCTGGAGAGATGCAAGCTAATTCTACAGTTCATATGGGAAAATAAACAACAATATGAAGGAAAATCCTGAAAAATAGAAGCAATAAGGGAGGATTAGCCCTAACAAATATTCAATCAGACTCTAAAGCCTCTCTGATAAAAACACTGTGGTACCAGCAAATAGAGCGAACCAAAAAGCAAGTCCTCATTAGACACCAAATCTACTGATACTTTGATCTTGGACTTTCCAGCCTCCAGAACTGTTACAACGAAATGGTGTTTATAAGGCACCCAGTCTGCAGTAGCCCAAACAGACCAAGATACCACCATCCTGTTGTCATCATTAGTCAAGTGCACTGGGCTTCCAACGTACCTGCTTTTGTTGACACTTCATCACAATCAGCCGTAGGCGATAGCTGTATTCATTGTGTTGTGGTGTGTCATCAGACATAAGCACCCCATTTCCCATCGGCAAGTGGCTCAGCAGTGTACTCAAATCCAAAGGTGCGACCAAGATAATCCTGAAATTGCATTTTTGAATGGTGGTACCATTAAAGACCATCCTCTGTACTGTATCCCTCAAGGTTCAGTGAGAAGACAAGAAACACACCAGTAATTTAAACAGGGAAAATTTAACGTAAAGAATTATTAACTAGAAACAGGGGGTTAAGCATAGGAGATTAAAAAAAAAAAACCTTAACGATACCATAGGATTGAGAGTACTCAAATAAGGAATGATTTGGAGAGAGAGAGGCAGTCTCCCCCAAACTGAGATAGCTGCAGCCCAGGGGATGACAGAGCAGTTTGCGGTGTCATCCTGGGCCAGACCTGGTCCATAGCTGGTGGGCTGAAGTCGCCAAACAGGGCACTTCCCACTGGAGTGCCAGTAAACTGAGGCTGGCAAGCAAGAAACTTGATGGTACAGGACTGAGCAGGGAACTGCCCGCCGGGATGCCGGCGAAACCAGCTGGAGAGTGAGCTGTACTGGATGCTCTGCAAGCACGTCACAGCACCTGTCCTTCAGGAGCAAAAAGAGAGGATGAGGACGCCCACCAGCCCAGGCAGCCTGTTCCCCGCAGCGTCCTTGCAGTGCCCTCTGCTGACAAAGCTTGCCATTGTGCCAGCTGGCAAAGGAAACACGCTTACGGGATCCAACTCCAGTATCACGAAGTGGCACAGAGGCAATGGACCCTGAGAAGAGCAGCAGTAAACTGATAGCTGTCGCAGGCTCTTTGAGGAAAAGGCTTATTCATGGTCTTGGGCAAAATGAGTTAAAAATTAAGCCTGGGAAGCCTCTTTAATAATAGAAAGCAAGAAAGCATTCAAAGACAAAATGGAATCATATACGGGGGACCAAAGAGCAGACTTGAAGGGAACCTCCATTGGCCAAAACTGGAGTAATTTGAGAGTAAAAAGAATAATGGCAGTAACAGATAATAACAAACTGGATTTCTTAATTCCATTAGTATATAGTGATAGTATAAGAGAGAGCATAAAAGAAAGATCTTCTTTGCAGATGAATGCCAACTTACAATAAATGTAGGAGAAATAATAAAATTGCAAAATCATTTTGCAACCCACAGTGTAGCATTGATTCAGGAAATGATCCCTAATGAATGTTAAAATCATTGCACAGAAGGTTATGGGGAACAGGATATTCACCTGGTCTCAGAACACCACTCAAGTAATTACTAATTCCAAAGGAAGAAGATGCTTTTAACTAAAGAGATTTAGTAGTCGCCCTCTTCATCC
Source organism: Aethalodelphis obliquidens (assembly GCF_003676395.1). NCBI lineage: Eukaryota > Metazoa > Chordata > Mammalia > Artiodactyla > Delphinidae > Aethalodelphis > Aethalodelphis obliquidens. The sequence continues at coordinate 6,936,381 of NW_020837961.1, forward strand.
AGTAATCAAACAGCCTCACTAATGGGACTATTAGATATGTACCTTCTAATGTGACACAATAAGAAGACGCACCGTCACCTATGAAATGCTTTTGTAAAAAATGTTTAACTGATTCAAATCAGAAGAAAACAAACAAATCTAGAAATTGATCTACTCTGTAATGCAACAGACTTCAACTTTCTGAAAAGTAGGGCTGCCATATAAAATACAGGACACTCACTTAAATTTGAATTTCAGAAAGACAACAAATCATCTTCTAGTGTAAGCAAGGGGCATATGATACTAAAAGATGATTCATTGTTTGTCTGACCTTCAAATTAACTGAGCATCCTGAGCGTATTGTCCTTTTCTAAATCTTTCAGTACTACAAAAAAAGTCAATGTGATGAGAGAAAAAGGAGGGAGTAGGTGAGGGAGGGTACTAGATTAAAAGCTTAAACAGGTATAACCAAGGGCAAAACAGGAACTTTGACTGACTCCTGGATTAAAAAAGAAATAAACTACACAACACTTTTGAGGAACAATTATGGCAATTTGAATATACACAGTACGTTAGATCATATTATGGAATTATTAATAGTTTTCTTAGGTGTGATCATTGCATTATGTTTATGAAAGTGGATCAGGCTTTATTCCTAAGAGATGTACAATGAAGTATTTACAGATACATCTAGCAAAACCTCTCAAAGCAATCTTGAGAAAGAAAAGCAAAGCTGTAGGCATCACTTCCTGATTTCAAACTATTTTATGGTACTGGCATAAAAAGACACATAGACCAATGGAACAGAACTGGGAGCTGAGAAATAAATATATGGTCAACAGATCTTTGACGAGGGCACCAAGAATACTCAATAGGGAAAGGATAATCTCTTCAGAAAACAATGCTGGGAAAACTGGACGTCCACACGCAAAAGAATGAAATTAGACCCTTATCTTATACCATACACAAAAATTAACTCAAAATGCATCATACAGTGCATTATACAGTGTTGGTGGAAATGTAAACTGGCACAGCCTTTATGAAAAACAGTATGGAGGTTCCTAAAAAATTAAAAATAGAACTGCTGTATGAGCCAACAATCCACTTCTGGATATATATCAAAACGAAATGAGATCAGTATATCACAAACAGATATCTGCATTCCCATGTTCATTGCATCATTATTCACGATAGCCAAGATACGGAAACTACATAAGTCCATCAACAGATGAATGGATAAAGAAAACGTGGTGTGTGTGCGCATATATATATATATACACATATATATATATATGCGCACACACACACAATGGAATATTATTCAGTCATTAAAAAACAAGGCAATCACGCTGTTTGCAATGATATGGATGAACCCAGAGGACATTACGCTAAGTGAAATAAGTCAGACACAGAAAGACAAATACTGTAGGATCTCAACTATACGTGGACTCTAAAAAATTCAAACTCATAGAACCAGTCATTTCCAGGGCTGGCTGGGGTGTGGTGGAAATGAGAAGATGTTGGTTCAAGGGTACAAACTTTCAGTAATAAGGTGAATAAGTTCTGGAAATCTAATGTACAGCATGGTGATTATAGTTAATAATACTGCATTTACTTGACATTTGCTAAGAGAGTAGGTCTTAAGTGTTCTCATCATGATACACACACGTACATAGTTACACAAGGTAATTATGTGAAGTAATGGATGTGTTAATTAACTTGATTATGATAATAATTTCACAATAAATATGTATATTAAATCACCATATTGTACAACATTTTAAAAAATCGCATCATACCACCCAATTATGTACAATTTTTATTTGTAAATCATATCGCAATAATGCTGGAAAAAGTAAATGTAAATAGATGAAGCCCCTCTGTTCAAAGACAGATTCTGATAATGATAAAAATAATAACAATAATAAATCCTACAACGTTTTTGTTTCTCTTTGTTTTATGTGTTTCCCTTATAAACAGATTAAATTTTTTAAAAAGAATTGCAATAGTACTGTCAAAGAAGTAGAATTAAAAAGCAAATAGCATGCAATGTAGCTATGAGTCTATTCTATACTGTTAAAGGTCCAATAAAGATTTAACTATTATGAACCATTACACGCCAAATAACAGGGAGACAAAATGTTACATAGCAAAAACTATTACAATCACAATAAATAATTGATGAAAACATAATAATAGGAAAATCTAGATGACCTTGGGTATGATGATGACTTCTTAGATAAGATACCAAAGGTGTGATCCATGAAAGAAAGAATTTGTAAGCTGGACTTCATTAAAATGTAAAAGTTCTGCTCTGCAAATGACAATGTCAAAAGAATGAGAAGACAAGCTCCAGACTGGGAGAAAATATTTTAAAAGACACATTTGATAAAAGACTTGTTATCCAAAACATAAAAAGAATTCTTAAAACTCAACAATAGGAAGATAAACAACACGGTTAAAAAATGGACCAAAGACCTTAATAGACACTTTACCGAATAAGCATATAAAAAACCTCCACATCATATGTCGTCCGGGAAATGTAAATTAAAACAGTGAGATAACACTACACACCTAATAGAATGGCCAAAATGCAGTACACGGACGACATCAAATCCTGGCAAGGATCACTGCTGGTGGGGATGCAAAATGATACAGCCACTTTGGAAGACAGTTTGGTAGCTTCTCACAAAACTAAACATACTCTTACCACAGGATACAGCAATTTACCCAAAAGAGTTGAAAACATAACCACACAAAAACCTGCACATGGATGTTTATAGCAACTTTATTCATTATTGCCAAAACTTGGAAGCAACCAAGGTATCAGTAGGTGAATGGCTAAATAAACTGTTGTATATCCAGACAACAGAATTTTATGCAGCACTTAAAAGGAATGAGCTCTCAGTCCATGAAAAGACATGGAGAAAACGCTAAAGCATACTACTAAGTGAAAGAAGTCAATCTGAAAAGGCTACGTACTGTATGACTCCACTGGAGGACATTCTGGGAAAAGTAAAACTATGCAGACAGTAAAAAGATCAGTGGTTGCTGGGAGCTAGGGGGTGAGGGAGGGATGAATAAGCGCAGCTCAGAGAATTTTTACTGCAGAGAAACTATTCCGTATACACTATAATAATGGATATGTCATTATATGTTTGTCCAAAACCGTAGAATGTACAACGCCAAAAATGAACGCTAATATAAACTATAGATTTTAAGTGGTAATATTGTGTCAATATGGGCTCATCAATTGTAATAAATGTACCACTCTGACCAGGATGCTGGTAATAGGGGAAGCTATGCATATGTGGAGGCAGATCTTTGTATTTTCTTCTCAACTTTGTTGTGAAACTAAAACTGATCTAAAGCAAAGTCTTTGAATAAGGGGGAAAGAATATAATAAAGTGAAAAATTTTAACATATCACTTAGATTCACTTAGGAAATAGATGACATACTCAACAGACTATTTTGACCAAAAGTTATACAGAGCAAACAAGCTTTTATTCTAGGCTAATTCAGCCTCACTACTGAGGCATTACCCTTCTGAGGTTTCTACTCAACACCCCATGTATAGCAAGGTTTCTCTGCTTTGGATGTTTGAAGAATTTAAAATATTCCCCCTCTATGAGAGCATCAAAAATTTTTCCACCTGCTCCTTTCTGGTAATTCTTCCTCTTGCCTCAGGCAGATTCTTCAAATGCTTTGAAGACTCAAGGGCAACACCCTGGAGATCTCTGGAGCTCTCTCTCTGTGTGGCTCTCTCCTCTCTGGTACTCTGTGAATTCCATCCACCTTGGCTTCCCCAAATTCTCAACTTACTCTGTCTTCTCAACTAAGGGAGACTGCACAGCAGCCAGGAATCACTCTCTAGGGAATTACTGGAGGAAACCATAGGACTTACGTTGTTTGTTTATCTTCTTTCAAGGATTACTATTCATCGCTGTCCATTGTCCAATGTTTGAAACCATTCATCATAAATTTGGACTAGTTTCTTATTTGTTTAAGGTAAGTGGGTAAATATGTTTCTGTTGCTCCGTCAGGGCCAGGAACAGAAATCCTTTAAAAATAATTTTAACTTTAAAAAAAAGAATGAAAAAGATCAAATAAAATATATGACCATGCGGAAATGAAAAGGGAGCTGGCATAATTCGTGAAAGGAATTAAGGATCTAAAATAAAGAATTAGGGAAATGAAAGCCACATTTAAAACTACGAAAATATGAAAAGTACAGTAACATGGGGGACATGATTTGTAAAAATCCTATTAAAAACAAAACCGGGAAATGACAGAAACCATTAGAAAGAGGATAATACAGAAATGAAACAGTAGCTCCAACATATGCATTATTGGTACCCTTGGATTAAGGGAACAAAACAAATGAAACAGAATATTTCAAAATTATAAAAGTAGAAAGCTTTCCTAAAATAAATGAAAATTTTAATTTACTGATTAAACCTGTACAGTATTTCCCAGAAAAACAATTATGCAGAATGATCGACCCAAATGTGTACTCTTTAAAGAACTCACTAAACAGGTAACTTTTGGGAAGAAAAATCAAGTCACCTGCTAGGGCTGAGAGGAAAAGTGTGGGTTTAATCAGACCTCTTACTTCACAGCAACATTCAATGACAGAGGAAGGTGGAGAAACGTTTCCAGAATCCCGCAAACAGGAAAAAAAAGATTGAGCCAAAAATATTGTGCCCAGCCCATTTGTTTTATGTTTATGGCAACGGAAAGGCATTCTCAATTTTGTACGTATTCTGGGAACAATGAAGCTTTAATGCGTCCGCCTTAAAAAAAACAACAAAAAAAGAACTGCTTGATAAAAAAATCTATCCCAAAAAACTAAATAGACAGAAGGAACTCAAGGAAAGGGAACTCATATTTAAAAAGTACTGGTAGAAGCTTCCCTGGTGGCGCAGTGGTTGAGAGTCCCCCTGCCGATGCAGGGGACGCGGGTTCGTTCCCCGGTCCGGGAAGATCCCACGTGCCGCGGAGCGGCTGGGCCCGTGAGCCATGGCCGCTGAGCCTGCGCGTCTGCAGCCTGTGCTCCGCAACAGAAGAGGCCACAACAGTGAGAGGCCTGCGTACCGCCAAAAAAAAAAAAAGTACTGGTAATGAGTACTGAATACACTTAAATGTATAAAGTAAATATTATCTTTATTATTTTAGGTTAAAAATGAAAGTTTATAGGCTTTGGCTACATAAAAGTTATTGTTAATTTTAAAAAGTGTTTGTTTGTGGAGAGTATACATTTGCCAATGTCCTTATCTTTCAGAAGAAGAGTCAAAGGCTACTGAACAAACATTGATGAATTAATAAAATAATTGCTTGATTCATTTAAAGAATTGATGATTGACATGAAAATTTACATTTGTAAGTAATTTCAAAATATCATTCAGACAGAAACCCAACATGGCTCACTAATGCTCTATGATCAACTGACGAGCAACAGCCCTTTTGGGTCATACCAGAGTAGGGACTGGAACCAGAAAGAGTCATTCAACACAATTAAACCATTAAAATTTACAAATTTAAACGCTCTTATATAGCCTGTGAGGAAGAGTGAGGGAAGCTACTGTAACCAAAGCAGGAAGGTATTACTAAAAGGTTAAGCACATAAATCAAAAGAACAGAACAGATCATCTAGAAATAAACACTCATATACGGTCAATTGATTCTCAATAATGGTGCAAAGGTGATTCGGTAGAGAAAGGATAGTCTTTTCAACTAATAGTGCTGCAACAATTGGATATCCATATGCAAAAAAAAACAAACAACAACCCTCTATTCATACCTCACACCATAAACAAAAGTTATCTTTAAATGGATCATGTGCTGAAATGTAAAACCTGAAATTATAAAACTTCTAGAAGAAAATATGGGAGAAAATGTTCATGACCTTAAGTGAAGCAAAGATTTCTTAAATATGATACCAAATGTACAATCCAAAGAAAAAAATTCACAAATTGGACATTATCAAAATTATGAACTTATGCTATTAAAAAATACTATAAGAATGAAAAGACATCTTTAAAAGGTCCTTTGGAATAGTATTTATAGTAAAGATGTCAAAGACACTAAGAAAGAAAAGTATGGTTCGGCATCCCCCCAAATCTCTAATCTCTTAACGGTTGCGGAGTGGGTTAGCCTACTAGCCACCCTATACGCCCTATTGAGCCCACTTAGCTCAGACGAGAGGGCCCAATTGTGTGTTCATATAGCATCTTATGCATATCATTGACACAACTCTTACCACTCTGTATGATCCACTTCTATTCAAATCTATTAGTTAGTACTACTCCAGTTGCAAGAGACAGAAACCCAAACTTAAATTAATCAAAAAAGAAATTCTTGGCTATCGAAGTCCAGGGTTAGATCTAACTTCAATTAGTGCTGGTTTCAGGGCCTCAAATGATGTCATCAGAACCTGGTAATATTCTCCATCTCCTGGGACTCACCTAGGAGCTAGACTCCAAAACAATAACAACAAAAACAACAACAATAAAAACCTTCCCAGCAACCATACAGCACTCACTGGGTAATTGCTTTATCTGTGTATCTGTGTATAGCTTGTATTTGCAAGCTAATCATACAGGCCTTGAAGGCAAAGACGACTTCTTTTGCACCCTAATCATACCTAAGATTATGCTAGGTGGTTATAAAGCAGACATTCTGTAAAGTCTGGTAGATCTGGGAAAGCTGTAAGCATCACCCATGTTGGCATCGAAAGGCTTTGGAAAAAATTCTGACATCCTTTTGGAAATCTGGGCTAGTGAAAGTAGAGTTGTATTCAAAATTTTTGAATAACTACACCCAAATGGCAATAATGAATAAGTTTGAGTTGGTAAAGAGAAAAGCCTCACACAATATTCCAAAGAGCTCTATTCTTGGCCCTATATTCTTCAAAATTCTTTTGAATGTGGCTAAAGACATATATCTGCATCTGACAAAACTAGAATATGGCAAATTATAAAAATGTATTTTACAATGTTCTTGAATAGCATGGCCACTCAAACATTATCACTAATTCCATTTTGGTATTCTTCCAGTCTTCACATTATACATATTTTCATGTATATATATTGTTCCATTATTCCTCTAGCATAAACATTTTGGCTGCCAGCTTGTCTAGACTTACATCCTTACAACTCCAAATCTGGTGGGAAGAAAAGCTGTTCTTTTCCAAGAATTCAAAAAAAAAAAAACAATCTGTTCTGATTTCTGTTGGATAGAACCAGCTCCCATGCCTGTTCTTAAATACCATTCCCAGGTGTCAAGGGGACATGATACGCTGGTTGGCCAAGCCTGAGATCCACACCCACCACTTGGGAGCTTAGCAGTGGTGTCAGCCACACCTGAGGCACTCAGGGACTCAGAATGGAGAGGATTGTTTCCCGAGAAAAATTGATTACCGTTATAATAAGAAAGGGAAATGGTTGCTGGGCTGCTGAACTACAAACTAAATGAGGCAGGGTCTCCGCTCTCCAGGACTTTAGGGTCCTGCTCAGGAAGACTATGTTAACAGACATTTTCAATATAAGGTGGTAAATGTTGTGATAAAGGTTTGCAAGATAGATGGCAAGTAAATTCAAGCAGGGAGATATGTAGAATGGATAACTAACAAAGACCTATTGTATGGGACAGGGAACTCTGCTCAATATTATGTAAGAACCTAAATGGGAAAGGAATTTGAAAAAGAATAGATACATGTATATGTATAACTGAATCACTTTGCTGTATACCTGAAACGAACACAACATTGTTAATCAACTATACTCCAATATAAAATAAAAAGTTAAAAAAAAACAAGAAAAAAAAATTCAAGCAGGGGGGCCAGGTTTGTGGCTAAGGAAGTTTCCAAAAGGAAATGATGCCTGAGTCTAGAAAGATTCGTAAGTCTTTTCAATGTGGAAGAGAGCTTGGGAGTGATGTAAAAATGTTTCCAGGCACCCTTTTCTGTTTTTGTTTTTTACTGAGGTATTGTTAATTTACAATATTATATTAATTTACGGTGTAAGTGGCATTGTTGACATGTAAGACTTGATCCCCTTGAAGGTAGGAGTCATGTCTTATCTTTGCCTCGCCAGAATTCCACATGGTACCTGGCGTCTAGTGGATATTCTATATGTGTTTGATGAATGTATTAATATTCCCTCATTATGTCTTCAACGAAAATTCTGCAGGAATTTGTAAGGTTGGTATTTAACCATATTATTCAGAGAAGAAAACTGAGAGAGATTAGATCATCAAAAATCACAGTGCCAACCAACGATGGCTCCAAGGTTACCCCCGCAGAGGCAGGGATATATCCAAACCAAACTCCAGACATTTAGAGGAATACCACAAATCCCAGCCTTCCATTATTAGAGCAGTAACGTGAGAAATAAAGTAAACATTTTAGCATGGTTGGCAGTTCTTATAAAGCCCCAAACACCAAATTTTCTTCTGATTTCAGATGTCAAGTGATTAAAAACTTATTTTACAATGTTCTTGAATAAATAAGGGCTGAGAAAAAAATTGAGAGAGAAACGTGTTTGTTTGGGTGGGTTGCTAAGCAACACCGCACATACCAGAGGCTCCTTTTGGATTTCCTTTTGAAGGTGGAATCTGTGGGACCAATGGGTACTTCAGCTTGCATCTGCTTCATCAGTTCAGATTGGAAAATAAAAGCAAAACAGGAAACAAACAGGCAATTCTAAAGTACAGAAGTCAGAGGTGTAGAGAATGCTAAGTATTAAATTAGCCTAGTCGCCTTTTAAATGACTTCTCTGAAGGTCCTCAGTGGCACTAACACTAATAGGTGAGGTTTTATAAGTGTGTCCCCGGAAGAATCGACCACACAGATGAAACAAAACCAAACAGTATCCAAGCTACATTATCTATCCCACACAGTATTTCAGGCCCTATAGATTACTGAAATTTGTAATATGGCAATAGGATGTAGCAACCAGATGAAGAAAAATATGTTTGTGTATCTCACTTATTTAATAAGGGATAACTTCTCATGAGAAATAGAGTTTTACGATGGGTACTAAAGGAAGGAATTCTGTGGGAAGGGAGAGAAATTTACAACCTCAGGGCCTGCTTGAGCAAAAGCTAGGAGCTCTGAAGGGGCAAAAAGAGTCAAGGTAAAAGCAGGAAAGAGAATATTGGTCAGCCAGAAAGAATGAATAAATAAATATTTGAGCAGGAAATATATTGGACAGCTGGGGAAGGGTTTATGAAGTCTAAGACTGAAATTAGTAGAGAAACTCCTACAATGTAGGATTTAAAGACGCTGTGGATCAAATACTATCTAAGTCATATTACACAAATATTGCTGTGCATTTTAAAAAAGCGTATTTCTTTCAACGATTTGTGATTTGAGTTTCAGGTAAGCACACATCTACATCTGAACTATGTAAGTGCGGACACGTTTTCAATCACTCTGTATTCTTTGAGGGACGGCGTATAGTCTTAGAAAGAATATTTCAGATTTTGATTTAAATAGTTGACACTACAGAAAGGGGGCATGTTATTATCATCAATTACAGAATAAAGTCTGTACTCCTAACGATGCATCTGAGGCCTTCCACGATCTGGCCTGCCTACCTGCGCTTCCCACGCCAGCCTGAGGATGGGCAGTCTCTCCTCTCAACCCCTCCCATGCTGAAAACCTTCACTACTGACTTGACACTGAATCATATTCTCCCGTCTATTGTTATTTACTCAGTGTGTGTATCTCTCCCTTGAGATTGTAACTCCCTGAAGGATGTGTCCAAAGAGTATTTTGTTTTGCATATTCTGACTAAAATAATAATGTTATTTACTATGTATAGTAAATGCACAGAATTTGCACTGAATACATGGACAGCACTTGAATTAATTTATCACTCCTTGATATTATTGTTTCTCCATTCAGTCTCCTTATGTTTCTGGACTCTAGGCCTGCTAGCAGAAAACAGGAAGAACAAACAAGAAATGAACAAGCAGAAGTCTATTGCCTTCTAAACCTTGAACTCTGGAAAATCAAAATATCCTTGGGAGACAAATATCACAAAACTAAAACCAGCATTTTGAGCAGGGAACATAATAGCTTCAAGTGGGCATAAGCTATTCCAAGGGCCCTTGGAGCCTGCAGGAGAAGTGGTGGTATGCGAAAGTTAAAAAGACCTCTACATGAAGAATTAGGAACCCCTGTCACAGCCAGAGGTCTAGCTGTGTGCCTTAAAATGACTGTACCTGACTAGATTCATTCATTTCCCCAACCAATCCGCGGGGAATGCAAGCTCTTTAATGGCGGGGCTTTTCACTAGTGTCATTGCTTGCACTCTGTCCTGGCGTTGTGCCTGGCTCCTACTAGGTGCTCAATAAATATTTGTTATGGGATCCTCTGTCTTGGTCATGGAGTGTCCATCCTCAAGAAGCTCATAGTCTGGTTAGGACAAAGACTTCCAAATATGCAATTCTAATAGATGAAAATACTTATCCTAAGTAAGCTATAAGAGCTCATAACGCTAACACTTGAGCATTTACCGTGTGCCAGGAAGTGTTCCCCATGCCTTACATGTATTAATTCACCTAATCTTCACAACAACCCCGTGAGGCGAACACTATTATTATTTCCATTTTCCGGCACAACGAGGTAAAGCCACTTGCCCAAGGTCACACAGCTAGGAAGTGGCAGCGCAGGAACTGAACCAGGGTTCAGAAGTAGCACAGTGCAGGCACAAGACAAAGAGTTAGTCTGACTCAAAGACCACTGAAGTTTCTTCTAGGCCTGGGATTGCAGAAGAGGGCACCACTGGTGACAATGAAGTGCTAGGAACACGAGGGAAATGTTTCATGAAACCCCACGCATGTGGACCATGTTGGTGCTTCTCAAACTTAGGATGCTCCAGAATCCTCAGAGAAGATTCAGAATTTCAGGCCTGAAATCCTGCAGTTTCTGAATCCATAAGGTTGGAGTGGGGACGTGGAATGTGTATTTTTAACAAGTGTCACACTGATGTCGAGAATCATGTTTTAAGAATACTAAACTAGACCTATTCTCCAGCAGAACACTTGGGCTGAGATTCTGCTCTTTTTTCTCAGGCCTGGCTCTCCTCCGGCCAGGTGTCTGTTGGGAATCCTTTGAAGATGCAATCTGGCAGCGCTCTGTTAGGGGCACCGGCACCTGTAGAGGCTCCTCAGACGACAGGCATCACAGCCCTCACCCAGGACAGTTATTGACGGTTTATTTGTCTGTCTCCTCTTGAGAGCAGGGGCTGTGTCATACTGTGCTCTGCATGCCAGCTCCTAATTCAGTGTGCAGGAAATGTCTTCTGAAGGAGACTGGATGGACTGCATCAGCCCTGCCCTTGAGAAGCTCATAGTTAAGTGAAGGACACAGATACCTGAATAGATAAACTGCAGGATTAGGTGATGGGTGGCCGTGATTACCTAAATACGAGCAGCATGCTGTGAGGGCACAGGGAAGCAGCAAAGCGTGCTGCACAGGTGGGAAACCATGCTGGAAAAGCAGGTTGGGAGCTGTAATGGGCTGAATTGTGTCCCCCTCAGAAATTCCCGTGTTGAAGTCTAACCCTAACCCCTCCAACCAGAGTACCTCAGAATGTGACTGTATTTGGAGACTGGGTCTTTTAAAAGGTAATTAAGTTAAAATGCGATCATTAGAGTGGGCCCTAATCCAATCTGGCTGGTGTCCTCAGAAGAGGAAATTGAGGCATAGACACATACAGAGGGACGACCATGTGAAGACACAGGGCGAAGACGGCCACCTACAAGTCAAGGACGGAGACCTCAGAAGAAACCAACCCTGCCAACACCTTGACCTTAGACTTCCAGCCTCTAGAACTGTGAGAAAATAAACGTCTGTCGTTTGAGACACCCAGTCTGTGGTACTTTGTTACGACAGCCCTAGCAAAAAAAAATATAGCAGCAGATTATGAAAATTTACCAAGCCAAACTACATAAATTAAATTTTTACCTTTTAAGCTGTCAGAAGCCTCCACGGGTGTCTAAGCATCAATGCGACATGAGCAGGTTTGGTTCCGAACCCAATTTGGAAACAGCGGGTACCCAGAAGTGAAAAATGATGGTGGAGTTGACAGATCCATTGTTCCAACGCAGCATAAAACAAGTCGTAAGGGCCCTGGACTAAATCATTGACAAGGGGAATGAATAACAGAGGTCCTAATCAGAGAGACCTTTGTGGGGCAAAAGTAACACAATTTGGGGGAAATGAGGTGTTGGAGGCGAAGAGCAGACAGATGAGGTTATCATGAAGTGTACTTTGGGGAGTGACGATGCCTCAGCTCTCAACTGGGGATACAGGAGGTGAAGCAGGCTTAAAAGAAGAAGGGAAAAGATAACAAACCTCCCTTGCGATGGGTGAAGTTTGAGACAACTGCAGAGCGTCCAGCTGGATGTGCTCCGGAGAGCGGGAATAAAGCTCTGGACCTGCGGCCTGAGGCGGGATTCCGTGACTCACAGACGGGGAGATGGTGGGAAGGGGGCGGTCGAGCTCTGCGGAGCATCAGCGATCCAAGAGCCCCGCGGCCGAATCCTCGGGGTCCTCGCAACGCGTGGACAGAGGAGCCAACCAGAGTCAGGAAACCCTCCAAAAAGCTGCTGGATTGGGGCGGGGGGTGAGCGCGCCAAAGGCCAAGGAAGTCAGAGATAGGACTCTGTTAGGAGTTTGCTGGTAGTTTTCAAACAGAGGAACGACCTTTGACCCTGCTACAGACCGGCTCGGGCTGGATCTCGCTTGTTCACGCCGTCGCACAAAGGGGTTTCCCTCGCTCCCTGCACCGCGGTCAACCGAGGCAGAAGTGGCGGGCGGCTAGCAGGGACCCAAGCACCACTCTGGGTGACGCAGGCAGTGCCAACTCCGGAAGCCCTCCCACCCGAACGCAATGGGGACGCCCGGGCCCCGGCTGCACTTGGGACACGGGCCCAGGCGCCGCTCGCCCAGCGCGCCGGCCGCGGGGGCGGCTGCCTCGCGCCTCCCCCTGCAGCGCGCCGCGGCCGCTGGGCGAGGCGAGGCAAGGCGAGGCGAGGCAAGGCGGGGGGAGGCGGGCCGAGGGGGCGGGCGAGGGACGCGGGACTCTGGGGAGCTCGGGGGCGGAGAGCAGGAGGCGGCGGGCCCCGGGAAGAAAGGAACATGGCTCCTGCGGCGGACAGCGCCGAGCGCGGCATGGGGCGACGGCGCGCCGGGCGCCAGTGACCACGATGGTGAACTCGAGCCGCGTGCAGCCGCAGCAGCCCGGGGACGCGAAGCGGACGCCGGCGCCCCGAGCGGCGGGCCCGGGCCGGCTGATGGCGGGCGGGCGGGCCGCGGGCGCCGGCTTCGCCGGCCCGGGCGGCCTCCGCGAGCAGAGGGGCCTGGAGATCGAGATGGAGCGCATCCGGCAGGCGGCCGCGCGGGACCCCCCGGCCGGAGCCTCGGCTTCCCCATCTCCTCCGCTCTCGTCGTGCTCGCGGCAGGCGTGGAGCCGCGACAACCCGGGCTTCGAGGCCGAGGAGGAGGAGGAGGAAGAGGAGGTGGAGGGAGAAGAAGGGGGAATGGTGGTGGAGATGGACGTAGAGTGGCGCCCGGGCAGCCGGAGGTCGGTCGCCTCCTCAGCTGTGAGCTCTGTGTGCGCCAGGGGCAGGGGTCTGGGGGGCTACCACGGCGCGGGCCCTCCGAACGGGAGGCGGCGCCAGCGAGAGGACCAGGGCCCGCCGAGCCCCAGCCCGGCCGGCGGCGGCGGCGGCGGCGGGGACCCGCTGCATCGCCACCTCCCCCTGGACGGGCAGCTGCCGCGAGTGGCCTGGGCCGAGAGGCTGGTTCGCGGGCTGCGAGGTAAGAGCGCGACCCTTGGCGGCTGATGCACAAACCAGAAGTGCGGGCGCCGTCAGAGCCATCGCCCGCGGAGGGCAGCTCTCCAGGGCTCCCGCTCGCGTTCCCATTGCGTCCCCGCCTCCCTAAGAAGCGTCTTCCGCACCTCTGCTAATTCCGTTCTATTTCCGGTACCCAGCACGGAATTCCACTGCGCCCTTGTTGGTGCAAATTCATTGGATACCTCCTTCTTCTAAAAGATGTGTCAGCTTATGTTTACCTTTGGAAATAAGTGAAAGCCGTATTAGAGCGAAGGGGTACATCTGGAGTTTGGGGGGTTTTTTTCCTTGTAGGGAAAAAAGTATTCTAAGGCAACTAATGGTGGTTGCAACTGCATATTTGCGAATTTCACTAAATGAAAACGAAACTTATGTGCTAGTACCCATGGCCTTTCACTGTCCTGGATGCCCTATTGCCCCTTACCCCTTTCCGGAATGGGTACGCAGTACAGGGTCCTAGTTGTGGAAGGGTGTCGCTGGACAGTCATTGATGTAGTTTTGGCGGTGTCTGGTTGTTTGGGGGAGAGGGAGCTGTTAAGAACGCCACGAATAGAATAAACTGTCTAGCAAAACAGTTATTCGGCCATTTCTAAGTCTAGGTATTTTTCTAAAACAGTTGCAAAGTAAATGCTAATGTTGTTTAAAAAAGTTGAAAGTATGTTTTTAAATAACTAAGTTAATGTTCTTTGAAGTTCCAATGAGACAGTGAGGTCATCAGATACCAGCTGTGTGGAAATGTGTCAGAGTTCGGTGCACCCAGCTCTCCAAAAGGCAGGAAAGGAATTTTCAAAATTGCCAGTGCCTATTAAGAGGACACAAATTTTCCAAGAGCAAATGGGATCCTGTTTTTGCAAAGTTTTGTCAGAGGCATCTTTGGAAAAGAGTTGCATTGGCTCTTGCCATCCAAGTGACTTTAACCTCTACTTTTAAGAGTTTTCCATTCTCAGTTCTTTTGAAAATTTCCTTGCCCTTCTCTTCCTGTCAGTTTTGAAAATCTTGCACAAAAAGCTATCCAGGTGTTTTTACAGCAACGTGATTAACACCAAGTCAGGCCTACACCCGAACCCCAGTTCTACCACACATTGGCTACATGACCTCGAGCAAATTGCCTAACCTCTCTGATCCCCAGTTTTTGAATTTTTTTTTTAAAGAGATAATCATAATACTTAGTTCTTGACTTGGGAGGATTAAATGAGGTGAAACATAAAACGTGTAGCAAGTCTCTGCCATGTTGTGAGTGCTTCATAAATAGAAATTAAATCATAGATTCTAAAAGTGTACATTTTGGTACTCTTACACAGTGATTATGCTAGTTAATTTGATTCAGAGCATGGTGGGGACCAAAAGATCCTTTTTGGATAACCTGTGTGAGTAGATTAGTAAGAAACTCTCATACTCTTTTCAGGTTGTTTAATTGTTTTAATTGTGCTTTTTAAAGTATTCGCTGAAGTGAGAGGAGTTTCTTATAAGTTAATAAATAATGGAAAGTCATGATCCTGTTAATTCAGCTTAAGTATTTGATAACACTTAATGTTCTTTGGATAAACTCAATAATGGAATATAATGAAATGAAATATATGAGTGTATGTATAAGTTTATCTCTTTTAAAGAAAAGTTTCAGAAAATTTACAATGAATAAGGTAACAGTAAAACTTCTAGTCAAACCTTATCAGTGGTCTAATTAGTAGAATAGAATCCTGAAAATCTTTTCTACAGAAAAATTTAGAATAAATTTTATTTTATTTCTTTTATGAAGAAATATAATTGATACTTGTCACTTATTAACATTTGTTAAATAATTAGTGACTATACTAGGTGCTACCAAAAATATATATATATATATAGCACATCACCATTTTCCTATGGACAGAAACCCAGAAAAGTGAAATGAATAACCATGAATGAGTTGTGATTTTTTTTTTCCCCCTCTTGGGATACCGATAACAAAAAATCTTATATACATTGTATAAGTAGTGCTCAGGGTCAGAAGAGAGAGTGACTTGGAATTTCTAAAGGTAGGAGCAATTACTCAAATTGGAGTGGTCAGGAGCTTCCCTGGAGGTCTCCAACCTTTTGTGACTTTCCGTAACTCACTCAGACTTCCTGGCCTCTGTTCCTCATGTATAAAATGGAAGAGTTGAACCTAATCTTCAAGGTCCCTTCTAGCTTCAGCATACCCTGTGTTGTTGTTAAATGACATGAATCTGAGCTGGACAGCAAATGGTCATTTCTCTCCTTGGACACTAAAAAGATCTATCCTCTTAGCAGGAGTAAGATAGCAATGAAGAAATGTTTGAGGCCTGATGATGGGAGGAAGTTGTGTCTAGCTAAGGAATTAAGAATTTACCCCTAAATATTAGGAAGCAGTTGGAAAGTTTTGATCAGGGGCAGAGCACATTGAAAGGGAATACGAGTCAAGCAGTGTGCTGGGCAGGAGAGCTTTGCAGAAGGAGACAGGGAAGCGGGAGGACCAGGTAGGAGGCCGCCAGTGGAGGGCTGACGGAGGCCTGCCCCGAAAGAAGCAAAGGAAGGCTGAAAGATGGAAAGACTGCTCCAGACTAAAAGATTTCCCCAACCCAATGATCTCGTTTACTTTTCTCTTAGCAAACGCTTCTTAATGCAGAGATAAAATTTGAGACTCTACATGAGTTATCATATTTTCTGAATTTCCAAAGTTGAATGTGTTTTATGGATATATCCGGGTACTGAAGTCACTTTCTGTTTGTTATTTCAGACATATATGCTTGGTTGGTTTTTTGTTTGTTTTCCTGGAGAAATCATAAAGAACTAGCTGTATTGGTCAGGGTGGGCTAAGCTGCTATAACAAATAGATACCTCCTCTCCCACTCACTATATTGTATCATCACCGTCCATATCCAGATCTTTTTTATCATCCCAAATAGAAGGTCTGCCCATTAAACAATAACTTCCCCTCCTCTTCCCCACACCCCCAGCCTCTCTTCCTCTTTCTGACTCTATGAATTTTTCTTTACTGGGTACCTCATGTTAGTGGAATCACACAGTATTTGTCCTTTCATATCTGGCTTATTTCACTTAGTATAACGTTTTCGAGGTTTATCCAAGTTGTAGCATGTATCTGAACTTCATTCATTTTTGATGACTGAATAGTATTCCCTTGTATGTATATACCACGTTTTGTTTATCCATTCATCAGTTGATGAACACTGGGATTGTTTCTACCTTTTGGCTATTGTGACTTTCCCTTTATTTTTAATTGAACCCTCACTCCATAATTGCTTCCTTTTCCCTTTTTATTTGCACTATAATTGTGAACAAGTGAGATGTTGTATTTTCATCGCATGGGGATTTTTTTTTGAGGGAGGGTTGCTACTCTGCAGGGTGTGATAAGGCTATGCTAGTAACACAGTTTGTGCAGTCAACAAACATTTATTGAGCATCTCCCTTGTGGTAGGTACTAGGGATACAGAGATGAATAATACAAGATCCCAACTCCCAAGGAGTTTAGTTTAGTAGCGGGGGTGAGAAGTGTAGGTAAATCATTGCAACGCCAGGTCCCAGTTGTGGGAGGGACCCAAAGAAGAAAGGACCTGCTCTACCTGGGGAGGTTAGAAGAAGTGAATCTTGAGTTATGTTTTGAAGGATTCAGGGGGGAGCTGGAGGAGGGAAAAATAGAGAAGTAAGACCAAGCAAGCTTGTAGCTCATTGGTACTTTTTCCTGTAGGCAGAGTCAGTGAGGGCTTCAAGCAGGGGGCTGATATGATATCATGGCAATCTGAAGATGATTCTAGCAAGAATGTAGAGAATGGGGTGAGGTGCATAGTGCCAAATGCTGGGAGAATAGGTCAGGATAAAGTGACAAAGGTGATACAGTGATAAAGTGTCAGTTGCACTGAGGATTGTGAGCTGGGATGGAAGCGCGCTAGATGAAAGAGAGAAACCGTCAGAATTGTGGACCACCTCCATGTGAGGGTTATGAAAAGGGCCTGTTCCAGGATGAAACCCATGTTTCTGGGTTGGTACCATTAACCCACACAGGGCAAATAGGTTTCTAGAGAAAGGAACAGAAGAGAAATCTCAGTTTGGGGCATGTGAGTGTGAGCTGTCTGTGGAATATGCAGGTAGATCACGCCATTAGCTGTGGCACACACCTGTCTGCATCTCAGGAGGGGGCTGCCTAAGAAATTTGAGATTCCAGCGTCAGTATCATAAGGTAGCAACTGACTATTCTGTAGAAAACGGACCAATAGTAAAAAGTCACTTCCCTTTCTGAAGGTGTCCCTGCAATTCAAATCACTGTGAAGAAGGATTGTGTATATCTTCCTAAGCAAGGCCCACATGTGTCTAAGCCCCAAAACAGGATTCTTTTATCATGTGAGTGCAATGAGAATTTGGTCAGGCAATTCACAATGACTTCAAAGTCCCTATGGATTTGGGTCTCCACGCCATTCTCAAATCTGGACCAGCTAGGCGTCAGAAGTAGGACATTTCAGATTTGGACCTGTTTCTGAAGCCATAAAAGGGCCTCTTGCCGCCACTCTATTGCTGTACACATAATATTTCTAATTCCCAGAACAACCCCACAGAGAGGTACTCTTACCTCACTTCCAAATGAGGAAGTAGAGGCTCTTGGCGTTAGGCAAGGTCTCACAGCTCCTAAGTGGCTGACCCTTCATTTGAACACAGCTTGGATTCCAGACCTCCACACTGCACCTTGTCACGATCAGTGAGTCACAGTGGGTTAATGTATTTCAGATGGGACAGGGTTAACGTGAGGCAAAAGAGCCACACTGAATTGTTTTTACCGTGGAACTGAGATATTAACAGGTGAAATGATACAGTCGCTGGAATTAGCTTCAAAATAATTGACGAGTGGGTGAGGGTTTCCATGAATCCAGGTTGGTGTTGAGTTGATACCTGTTGAAGCTGGGTGAGGGGTACATGGGAGTTCATTATATTGCTCTCTCTTTGTGATTTTTTTTTATATATTGCAAAATAAAAAGGGTTTGGAAGCATTTGGATAAAAGAGTTGCAGAATGGCATTTTTTCTAAAGTCAGTTATTTATGTTGGAGACCTTTTTGGTGTTTTGGATTACCCATCTCAGAGTTTATGCATGTTAATTTGCATATTAATTGCAAATAAATTGCGTGTTAGTTAATATGCATATTAATAAGTAACACTTATTGTTGAGGTGATGTGCTCCGACTTTGGGCTCTGGCATTGACTGATCGATCACCTTCTTACACAGGAAGGAAATGGCATATTGTCCCATGTCCCCTCATAATCGTGTTCTCCTAACAGATGGAGACATGTGAGTGCCTGGAGGCACTCCCTCCGCAGCTGGGATGATGGCGGGAAAAGACAACAGTTGTTTTTGAAGAACGCTCCCATTTTGGACGTGAACACTGCCCTTCACCATTCTTATTCTATCATCCCTGATGATAACTAAACATGGGAAGTAGTTGGCTGCAGGACAGCTGTTTTTTCCATTTGTGGATGCAGCATTTCTCACCCATCAGGATGTGAAGGGATCCCCGTATCCTAAGACTGACCCTACTACATACACACCCAGTGGGGAAACTGGATGACATTTGTAAAGCAATAAGTATTTGAGGAGGTAGCTAGAGAAATTTAGAAAAAAGTAAATGCATAGAAATATACTCACATAACATATAAATAAAAGGGCTTGTTTCTTTTCATTTGAAATGTTTCATTCAAGGGCTAGACTTAAATTGCCGTAGACCATTGCAAATTTAGCCTGAAGAAAATTCGATAGGAGTTTGGTGTTTTCTGTTTATAGGTCAAGCAAAACCATTTGCAAATAGTAAGAACCATGACTTTTCCTTATTGCGTAATTGTTTATAAACCATGGGAAAGAGTGAAATCACTGACCAAGTGAGACAAGGCAGCAGTCTCTGCGGATGGTCAAGGGACTAGCAATTTCCACTTATGCGTATATTTTAGGCCTGGCCTCCAAAAGAAATACGCCCAGAGAAATGGTGTGGTTTTATCCAGGGCTACTGAGCCTAATATTTGGCTGCCTCTGTGTTATTCTGAGCTGTAATTTTCCATGTCATCTAAGTTCGTAATAATTCTTTACTATGATGGAGTTTCAGCGAGCAAACATTCTGCTTGGTGCATTTCTTCTGAGTGAGTAATCCCCTGACACAACCACCAGGTGTTGGCAGAAGCAAACCTGGTCATAAGTCATGCTCCCCTTCCGGCGTGGTGAAACCTAGGACGCGTAACCCAGTGTCTTTGAGAGCAGTTGCTGATTTTTCCTAAAGGAAATTTGGGAGAAAAGAAGAAAAGGAAACGAAATACCCCAATTTAGGAGTAGAACTAATGTATGATTATAAGACTTAAAAAGTACATAAACACTAGCAATGAAGTCATTTCTTCCAAGTGCAAGACCATATACCATTTTCCCCTTGTTCTCTGTGTGGCTGGATTGTGGCATCAGTGGCTCGGTGAGTTTCTGTGATGGAAGGGGTTAAAGTCTGTGGGATAGAAGTGTGAGGCAATTTGCCATTAACAGCTGACCTAATCTAACAGAAAGAATTGAGAGGTTTGTCTTTTTTGGAAAACACTAAGGCTCTTCCAAGTAACCAGCAGTGTGACTTGACCACACTGCTCACTAGCTGGGGTTTGGACGGCCACCATGTCTGTCTGCTGGCTGCGTCCACAACTGTGGGATCTCTCTCCAGGCAGCTCACCATGCCTTATGTCATCTTCGGTCAGCCGGCCCAACGCTTTTTCCATCTGCTAAAATATGGAGCACGGGTGCTGCTTTTACCCTTTCTCCAAAGAGAGAGGGAAGGCAGATGAGTTCGTTGCTTTTCGTTTAAAAATCATACGTTAATTGGCATTTTTTAAAAACTGTTCAGCTAAGCGTGTTTAGTGTAATCAGTCAGCACTGAATTTCTTAAAAGGCAAAAATGGGTACAGAGCAGAGATTTTACACCGGTGTGTTAGAAGCTTGCTAGATGTTTCCATAATGAAATGGTGCTCCGACCAGGACCTCTTTTCATCAGGGGTGACCTAAAAAGTATTGTTTGCAATGTTACATCATGTACTAACGAGGATAATTAATTTAGTAACACGGTAATTCCTCCCGCATATAGGGAGGACTGATGTGTATGCATAATTATTAAACCTAAACTTCCTCTTCTCTTTCTAAATTTTTACTAAGATACTTTCTAATGAGGTTGGGAGTTTAGACAATGATCAGATCATTGCCTTGTGTTTTGCACATCTGGGGGGATAGTAGCGGCTGATGTATTCCTAAATTAAAGGTATTCCTGCTAAAACCATTTCTCGGTTGCCTTTAGAGCATGCTAAAAAAAAATCCAGGAGCATCTCCCTTAAAGGTATACTGTTTTTTATGTGTTTTTCCTTTTGCCATTCATGGGATTTTTTAAAAATAAAATGACTTCTTTTATTACTGTTTTAAAGGTCTCTGGGGAACAAGGCTCATGGAGGAAAGCAGCGCTGACCGAGAGAAACACCTGAAAAGTGTTTTACGGGAACTGGCCACGTATCTCCTTTTTCTCATAGTCTTGTGCATCCGTAAGTAGAACATTTTCTTCCACTAGAGGAAAAGTTTTGAAAATATTTGACGTGTCAAAATCGTGATTAAGAGGAACTGTAGATGCACCAGTGACGGTTAATTCAGAAGTTCTCTTCTCTGTTACCAATTCCAATTTACAGTTTGGTAAAGCTCTCCTCTCTCTTCTGGTAAACACTGATCAAAATTCGGCATTATTTGATTGGCCGGTTTGTTGTCAGTTGTGACCATCTTCACTATGAGATGCACAGGGCGACCTGCCAGACACCAGGTAACCAAGTAAAGGGATTTTTGTATTCGATTCTTAACAATAATTACAGCATTACTGTTATTACATCAAGTAATGTAAAGTGTACGCAGGAATTATTTTCCAAGTTTAACTTTCAGAAAATACAAATAATGTCACCTAATATTGCTTTTATGTCTATTTATATTTAAAAGTCCCCTTTTTTTGGATTCGGATGTGTTGTGTGGATGCCTTCACTCTAACTAATCATTTCTTCCAAATCTTCAATAATTGTAGATTTTTACTCCATAGGAAACTTACTGCAGACTCATCTCTTTCTGTTTTCTTTCTCCTTTCTTCTTTCAATACATTCCTGCATTGTCTGGGAGGGGAGGGATGCCTTAGCCAGAAACAACTCTTAGAAACCGTTTGCCTCCAAGTCCAGAAGGTCACGGGCAAAGGACTTATCCTCTGAATCAAAGGATATTGGTTGATGGAGTTCTGTTGTGTCCTCTCTAAAGCCCTTTATGAGAACAGACAGGAAGCAGATTTATGACCACCAGGACCTCTTAGCATATTCCTCAGGGAAAGGAGTTTGTTCTTACAGTGTACACTTAGAAATGCTTAAAAACCAACATCAACTGTGTAAATGGAGAGAGTAAATGGAGAGAGTCCTGATTGTAAATGGAGAGAGTCCTGATTTAATCAATACTTTAATAATGCCATTCTTATTACATTAAAATTGACCACCTTGAATTTAATTGACTAAGCGCTAAAAGCTTCCTTTAAAGATGTTTTTTGTTTACTAGATTTATAAGAAGATGTGTAAGTTGAACATAAAAGATTAAGGAAACATTTAAGCTTTTGATGTTTGTAATTTTAAGAAATTGAATATTGATTTATGTAATATTCCCGCACTGGTTTTCACTAATACCAGTAAGCTCTTAGTGAGACCCACACAGGGCACGACTTCTCACATTTTCTGAGAATTTGACTATCCAAGTGGGAACTTAAGAAAAAGAGAAAAAAAGATGTTATTTAAGCTAAAAGGTATATATGTGTGAACAACATTCGTTTTCTTGCTTTTTTCTTCCTAATTTTCTGAACTTTTCTGTTGTTTGTTTAGGAAGGAATCTCTCTCATTACCTTTAAAAGCATGTTATCTAAGAAATGCTGAAAACCTAGAAATGATCTATTCAGTACATTAAAAGTTATTAAGCAAGAGATGTGATATTTTTTAACTTTTATGTTCTGAGCTGTTAGAACTTAGAGTAAATGCTGAAGTGAAGTTTGCTTCCAGCGTAGAAATGGTGCTTAAATATTAAACTTCAGTGGCCTTAAATTTTAACAGGTAGATTAGAATCGTTATTATTACTAATTTTTTTCGAGCATGACACATACATTCATACACAGATTTTATGCAAAATATAGGTGCTCCTATAAGTCTAAAATTTCATTGTTCCCCAAAATTGCCTAAACATCAGAATCACCAAGAGAATTTCTTTTATAATTGTAGTTTGCCTGGATCTACTAAATCAAAGCCTTCCAGATATGGCCCAGAGAAGTGAATTTTCAGATGCACTGACCAGCTTCGGGAACTAGGCCAGATAAATAAACTGAGTAGCTAGAGTTTTAGGAAACAAGCTTGTCACATAACTAACTAGCGTTTTCTTGTTTATTTTAGAATTTTTATGCTTTTTGTTCTTTTTCACACTAATCACATTTTTGCTTCTTATATCAGCTACATTTCTTACATAGGCAAAGTTTTTTTTTCAAAATATTGTAGAATCTCTGGGTAAGAAGGAATCTTGGCAGTCGTGGATCAAACCTCCACTGAATGCTAAAACTGCCCCCTGCAGCATCCTTCCCAAAAGGTCAGTCATCCTGCCTCCAGTTGGGCAAGAGTTCCAGGTTAAGGGACTGACTCCTTTGAAATAGTTCATTTTATTTTTCTATGGCTGTGTTAGAAAGTTCTTCCTTATGCAAAACCAAAGTCTGTCCTCATCTAACTTCCCGTCTTAGTTTTACTCTCTAAGCCAGCCTAATACCAGGGACCTTTCCCATGTCTCTCCTCCAGTTTAGCGTGTCAGAAGTTTGGAGACAGACGTTCAATCTCCTCCAAGTCTTCTCTAGGTTAAACCTTTCCAGTTCCCTTAGCTGTTGATCATGTGATTGGAGACGTGCCTTTGAACAACCCACCTGATAGAAACTCCCTCCAGTTTATCAGAGTCCCCCCCTTTTTTTTAAGGGGATGCATTTATTGTCACTCTTCCAAATGTACCCAAAAAATGAGAAAATAACCCCCAACTCAATTCCCCTCACCTCCACAACATTCTCTCCAGCACAAATAATTTTTCCCAAAACCACAAACATAAACTGGTTCTGATATTCTCATAAATATCAGTACACCTAAGCTGCGTCTTTATTCCCGTCTTGCCCCTAGGTTGTTCATGACCATTTTTGTTTGTTTGTTTGTTTTGTTTTTTAGCTTCCATATATATGTGTTAGCATACGGTATTTGTCTTTCTCTTTCTGACTTCATTCTGTATGACAGACTCTAGGTCCATCCACCTCACTACAAATAACTCAATTTCGTTTCTTTTTATGGCTGAGTAATATTCCATTGTATATATATGCCACATCTTCTTTATCCGTTCATCCGATGATGGACACTTAGGTTGCTTCCATCTCCTGGCTGTTGTAAATAGAGCTACAATGAACATTTTGGTACATGACTCTTTTTGAATTCACGTGCAGTCTTAAGTTCACAGGCTACAGTCCATGGGAGGTAACTGCTAAAGACCAATTATGGCTGGAAAGCTCTCTGACCTTTTCAGTACTGGACAAAAACTACAATAACGGGCTTCCCTGGTGGCGCAGTGATTGGGAGTCCACCTGCTGATGCAGGGGACGCAGGTTCATGCCCCGGTCCGGGAGGATCCCACGTGCCGCGGAGCGGCTGGGCCCGTGAGCCATGGCCGCTGGGCCTGCGCGTCCGGAGCCTGTGCTCCGCAACGGGAGGGGCCACAGCGGTGAGAGGCCCGCGTACCGCAAAAACAAAAACAAAAAAAAAAAACACTACAATAAGAAATGTATATTCATATATAAATATTACTTTAAACATGGCCTTTACTCCACGTGCATAGCTTTCTCTTTATTTCTTCGTGGTAACTTCTGTGTAAATATTACATGCTTTTCTCTCTTGTTTTAAAAAAAAAATTACACTACTTAATACAGGCAGGCATTCACAAAAGCACTTGTGTTGACAACCTCTATCCCTCAAAGATTTCCATCACAACTTGTCACTTACCTTTGAATTTTAACCCAAACTGCATGAAAATATTTGGACGTGTTAATAATTTTAATGCACCTCTCTGGTTTATTCTGCAGCCTCACTCTGCCTCCTGAAAGGCCCTCACCCAGGTCACCAGGGACGTCTTAATTGCCAAAGTTTATGGGCTCCTTTTAGCCTTTCTCTCTCATTTGGTCCCAGATGAGACATTTGGCATTCCACAAACTTCCCTCTTTGGCTTCTGTGACTCCCTCTCTTCCTGTATCCCTCCTTACTCTATTCACTTTCTTCATTTTTTTCTTTCTGAGATGTGTTTAGACAGACGATTTTCTGTGACTGGGTCTTTGCCTTTCTTTCAAGGGATCTTCCCTGCAGCTTCAGCTGGTCCTGTACGCTGGCGCTCCCAAGTTCTTCCCGACCTCTCATGGACCACGAATCTTGTGCCAGCTTTTACTGGACCTCTCCACCGGTGCATCTCAGGGGCATCCTTAACATTTCTCAACCTGGACTCACCCTGTCCATCCAAACATGCTTTGCTCACGTTCTCTATCTGGTTTACTATTAACATCACCCCCATGAATGCCTCTCCCCAAACCTTGAAAAAGAATGTGAGTGATCCCTTCTGATACAGTATAAAGTTTGATATCTATGTAATACATTAAGTCGTATGTTCTATTATAAAACCCCTAATGTCCCGAGATCATTTTTATCTTCTTTCTCTGTCAAAGATTGAGAGATGTAAATTTGTTTCTAAGTGTTATTGTGGTTTTGGTAATTCTCCTTCTGTTACTAGAAGACGTTGCTTTATATAGCTTGATATTGTTATTCAATACATAAAAGTTCATTCTAGTCATATCATTGTGTAAAGTATCATTTATCAATAAAAGATCATCTTTTTCTTTAACTCAGTACTCACCTTATAATCTCCTTTGTCAGATGATTGCAATACCACTTAACACCTTTTGTATATCTAATATATATCTTCTCATTCCTTTATTTTTAACTTCATTTTGAATGGGTCTCATAAAAATTCTAAAGATACATTTTTAAATTTTTTAACCAATATTTAAGACTATGATCTAGTAAGTTTAAGCTCTTTACATTTCATGCTTTTGTCAGATTTCTGCCATCTTATTTTTTCCTCTCTTTTACACTTTCTTGGTATTTTTCATTTCTCTTCTTCTTTTTGTTACATTGGAAATTTTTTCTTTGCTTTTTATTCCACTGATCTGGAGTTTATACAGCGCAGTCCCCTTTATATAGTTTTTAGTATTTAAGCCTATATTTTTTCAGCCATATTAAGAAGAAAATGGTGTCTGTAGCCTATTTTTAAATGAGACCATGTTTTTTGGTTTGTTTTTGTTTGTGGTACGTGGGCCTCTCACTGTTGTGGCCTCTCCCGTTGCGGAGCACAGCCTCCGGACGCGCAGGCTCAGCGGCCATGGCTCACGGGCCCAGCCGCTCCGCGGCATGTGGGATCCTCCCGGACCGGGGCACGAACCCGTGTCCCCTGCATCGGCAGGCGGACTCTCAACCACTGCGCCACCAGGGAAGCCCGAGACCATCTTTTAAGACAGCTTTAGTTAGTTTACATGCTGATTAGTTGGTGATGCTGTGATAATGTTTTCTTTTCTGGCTTATTTCATAGAAAATCGAATCTGAGAGTTAAGACGAGGACTAAATAGCAGAAAAAAAATATATGCACATAGGATATCTTTTCTGGCTTATTTCATAGAAAATCGAATCTGAGAGTTAAGACGAGGACTAAATAGCAGAAAAAAAATATATGCACATAGGATATATGTGTCCTTTACCTTATATTTTTAAAATATTTTCCTCTCCTTTCTGATCCTCGTTTATGGTTATTTCATGATGTAACTTTCTTCTTTACAATTCAGTTCATTTAAAGAGTGTATGTTACCTTCCAAGTGGGCTTTGCCCATCAGGGACTGAAAGGAGAAACGATGTAACAGTCCTACATTTCTATTGCATTGAACAGTATGCAAAATCTGTTCACATAACATTTCTCCCAGTGAACTACACAAAAGCCTTAGATGTTATTATTCCCATTTTCTAGATAGTGAAACTCAGGCTCAGAAAAATTAAATACTTGTCCAAGATCCCAAGATACCGAGACCCACAATTATGAACACGGAGGCTGACTTAAGGGTGAAGGAAATCTTAAACTCAAACCCAAATCGTTCTGATTTCAAATCCCGGGGGGTCCTTTAGCTCCAGCCTAGCTGGACTCATGATGCAGCTGACCCCTGGAGTGTATGGAGCTGTCACTTGAAGATATCCCTTGGACCAGCCCACTGCCTGGCACAAGGGAGGGACGGAGTTAACGTTAGCTGACTGAAGGTGTTAGAATCGTCATCCCCTTCAACCACTAGGTGGCATTATTTCTCTGGATGTCCAGCAGGTGGCACTGCATAGCCAAGAGGATGTACCCCTTCCCTTTCAGTGAAGTTCTCAAATTCCATACAGGTCCTAAGAATTTCAAAAGCAATCAGTATTAAAAGTACAGGACAATAAAGGAGATGCATTTTAAAATCAGTGGCTAAAATACATACATATTGCATATTTATAAATCAAAAAATTTAAATAATTTGTCATAATTCTTTTTCAACAACCAAAAAAACCCCACAGGTAAAAAAATTTAAGAGTGATCTACATTAACCAGCCAATCCAAAGAAAATTCTAATTTCAAATTAATTCCAAAATTCAATGTAATAATCATTTAGTCGGCTTTGGGGAGACTTCACGACCCCTCTTTAGCATGATATCAGCTTTGGATCTGAAGAAGGCCTTTGCAGAACACATCGTACCTTGTCCACCCCTCTGTGGGAGCTGGTAGGCAGTGCTCCCCCTGGGGACACCGTGAGCACCTCTTCTTGAGGACAGAGATCACATCTTTTTTTTTTTTGCGGTCCACGGGCCTCTCACTGTTGCGGCCTCTCCCGCTGCGGAGCGCAGGCTCAGCGGCCATGGCTCACGGGCCCAGCTGCTCCGCGGCATGTGGGATCTTCCCAGACCGGGGCACGAACCCGCGTCCCCTGCATCGGCAGGCGGACTCTCAACCACTGCGCCACCAGGGAAGCCCCAGAGATCACATCTTGCGCATCTTCATGTGTAACACCTTGTCCCATCAATGGATTAAAAGTCCAAACCCTGAACTCCAGTCCGATGCAGTCTTAAGAGGTGACAGGTTATGTAACACTGGAAGAGGAGTGTTGTCCTAATTAGTGGGTCATAGGATGACAGGTGATGGAACCTAACTGTGAGGACTGGAAGAGGTCCCTTCCCCTCTAGATGCGGCACACGAGCCACGTGGTCGTGTGTGTTTATTGCTTCACTGACTGACTGCTCGAGATGCCTCGCAGACACGCTTGTGTTTGGATCACTATTATCCACTCCTCTCTTTTAATCTTAATTCTCTGTGATGTTTGGGTAGGGAAGGGGACTAGGTGAAGGAAAGATGTAATCCCCAAATCACTTATTATGAGGTTTTAAAATGCATTGTATGCTGCCTGAAGATTATTACAGAATCAGCTAAGTAGTCATTGCTTGCTGGGTGTTGAGAACTGTGGTCGAAAGACCTATAAAACCTCTGTGGTCAAAAGAAGCATAAAAGGAAGTATTTCCTTCCTCTTGAAGTGTTTTGTCATCTAATTGTAGGTATCAAAGCGTATGATACCTGCAATCATTAGAGTTCGGCATAAGACAGCACTCGTTAAAGTGCTGAAATTTTTAATAGATAACGTTGTAGCGATCTGGTTAAGGAGGAAGAACCACCATTATTGGACATTTAAGTGTCAGCCACTGTATTGGATAATTTTTAGTTTTGTTTTTTTTTTAAGAAATGCTGTTCTGCCTCTTCTTTCCCTTTATTTTTAATTTTGGCTGTGCTGGGTCTTTGTTGCGGTGTGTGGGCTCTGCTTTGTGGCACACGGGCTCTCTAGTTGTGGCACACAGGTTCCGGAGCACGCGGGCTCAGTAGTTGCAGCGTGCGGGCTTTGTTGCCCCGCGGCATGTGGGATCTTAGTTCCCCGACCAGGGTTCAAACCTGCCTCCCCTGCGTTGGAAGGTGGATTCTTAACCACTGAACCACCAGGGAAGTCCCATTTAGTTATATATTTTTTTAAACACCAAAAACTCCCATGAGATAGCTAATTACTCCTTACAGAAGAGGCAACTAAAGCTTAGAGAGTCTGAGCAACTTGTACAGCTCATACAGCAAGTAAGAGGCATGACCCAGACTCAAAGCCTGATCTCCTGTGACCTGCTGAGCCTGTACGCGATCGCCCCACCTTTCTCCGGGACCATTCAGAATGGGCTGGTAAGATCGGCAGGTCTTCACGTCAGGGGTGTGGCTTGAGTTTAGAGTGTGCCACGCAAGAGCTGGTAGGTGGCTGGGAGGCAGATGCGTCTGTTAGTCAGCATCCCAGAAGGAAAGAGATGGGAGACTCACAGCGGCAATTGTGGGAGTTCAGCGAAAGGACCGTTTACAGAGGTGTGGTGGCAGGGTTATAGGAGCCAACGAGGGGACACGAGGCTCTTGGGCAAGGTTCCCACCTCCGGGCCTGGAGGGACAAGGGCAGGGAATGGCGTGGTGTGAACCTGGTGTGGCTGGGGGAGAAGAGATGCCCCCAGCAGCGGTGGCCACCGTTAGAGGGTCCCCAGCAAACTGCACCCAGGCAGTGAGGGCGTGGGAGCAGGGAGAACAAACCCAGCTCTCTCTCTCCTCGGGCCGTCAGGTCTCCTGTGTGGCCTCCTGTGGGCTGAATGCACCGGAAACCAGAAGACAGGGGAGTCCAGTCGGTCTGCAGCGGTCAGCCTCAGGGTGCAGAGCAGGGCACAGGAGAATGGGGAGTTGATGTGGGAACAAGACGAGAGTGGGCTGCCCACGCCGTCGTAGGCAGAGGGGGCGGCAGGCGCACAGCTGGAGAACGTGGGGCTCGGCGTGGCGTCTGCTGGGGCGTAGGGCTCTCGGGCAGGGAGGGTGCTCCGGGAGGTGGTGGGAGGCGAAGTCGAAGGGCGTCTTGGAGGTCCCAAGTGTCAAGGAGGGGGCACCTGATCTTAATCCGGTGCTCAGTGGTAAGCCAGTTTTGTTTCATGGAAGCCAGTGTTAATTCATTTCTTGTATAAGCCAGAGAGCTGGGGAGGGATCCTGGAACAACGATGCAGGGAAGGGAGGCGGGATGGCTGTCTGCCCGTCCACCGGGATCGTGTGAGTGCGTGTGCAGGATCCCTGGCAGAGTTCATTTGGCCCTTTCTGTCTTCCAGTGACCTATGGGATGATGAGCTCCAGTGTGTACTACTATACCCGGATCATGTCCCAGCTCTTCCTGGACACCCCGGTGTCCAAAACGGAGAAAACTAACTTTAAAACTCTTTCTTCAGTGGAAGACTTCTGGAAGGTATTTGCAGATGACCTCTTGCTCTTGAAAATTGTCCTTTTAGCTTCGTAAATTCAGTTCAGGCCCACGGGGGCGGAATTTCATTGTGTTGTCTTGCTTCGTTTTTTGTTTTTGTCTCTTTGCTGGTGTTGGAATGTACCCCAGAACCGAGCCTGATACAAGGCAGGCACATTCTTTCAAAGATCTCTAATGTAAAATTCAACCCAGCCCTCCCCAACTTGTCACAAATTCCAACATTAGTGTTAGAGGATAAGCAATGAGGGATACCACAGGAAAAATACGAAACTGATCTGGGAGATGTGTTCAGAATCTAAGAGAATGGGGAGGGAAATTGGAAAGGAAATGATTACTTCCTTCTGGGGAAATACTGGCTAAAATTCTTAGTAAACCCTGGGGTCAGAGCTGTTGATTTTAAAGATAGAGGAACTGGGTCACAAGAACCTAAATATACTAAATAATGCCTAAAAATACTTGACATCCAAAACCACACTTGTATAATATGAATCTTTTCCACCTCAAGGGGGCAAATCACTCCATCTCTGTTGATTGTCTGATAAGGATAACACACTGAGAAATGGCTGGGTCTGTCTTTCCTACAGGCAAACTAATGAGAAACTTCTCACATGTATACAGTTCTGTGATAATGAATGCCACACTCTAAAAATGGAGGGAAGGAGGGGGGGGATGAGAAGTGAGAGAGTTCATTCACCCTATGACAAAATAATCCAGACAATTAAAAGGTCCATCTGATAGCAGACTGGTTTTCAAAACTATCATCTTTTCCTCTCCAGTGATGGTGAACCATGATTATGTGGGATGCTGTTGTAATAAGGGAAAGTGGAATTGATCATGGTTACGGATGCGTTGCAAACTGCACCCTCTCCCCAGCCTTTAGTCCTGGAGTAGAAGTCAAGAGTCGCCACGTATGAAGTGCCCATTCTGTGCCACGTGTAGCCACCATACAAAAGATAGGCATTACAGACGCTCGAGGCCTCACAGCCAGCAAGGAGATGACGGAGCAGGACTGGAGCAGGGTCCAGCCTCTCTGACAACAAAACCCACCCTTGTCACTCTACCCTGTTCACAGAGTTGCCAAACTGTTGGTCACACAAACATCCCAGGAAGGAGTAAGGCAGCCTCTGAGCTGAGAGTTTTTCAAAAATGGTGCCTTTGCTTTCAGTTTGCAGAAGGCGCTTTGTTGGACGGGCTCTACTGGAAGATGCAACCCAGCAACAGAACTGAAGGCGACGACCGAAGCTTCATCTACTACGAGAACCTACTCTTAGGGGTACCACGTATACGGCAACTCAGAGTCAGAAACGGATCCTGTTCCATCCCCCTGGACTTGAGAGATGAGATTAAAGAGTGCTATGATGTCTACTCTGTCAGCAGTGAAGACAGGGCTCCATTCGGTCCGAGAAATGGAACCGCGTAAGTGTCTGTGGCTCGGGGCCCTGGGCTGTCACGGACATTCATTCATTCGTTCTCTAACCCCTTCACCAAGGAGAAGATGCCTTCAATGCCTGTATTTAAGGCCGTGGCCAAACTTTGGCTTCTCAAGTTTTCTGTACTTTTTACCCCCTTTCAGCTTCTGCATACTTATTTTTCAGAAGGCTAAATGGCTGAGCATATCCCCACAGGAAAGAAGCTACCTTCACCTTCAGGGGTTTCTTTTAAGGTGCCTGGATCCTATTTTTATAAATCCAGTAACATGGTTCACCAGGTTGTTACTAGGAAGGTTTCTGGTACAGAAATTCTTTTGTATTAGCTCTTAGAAATAAATTTGTGTTCACACTACAATTACTTAAAGTGTATCATAAGCTCATGAGGCAGTTCTTCTGTCTGGTTTAAAGGCTGTCCTTCTCAAATGTGTGTTTTTGATTTTGAGTACGTGTCTGCATTGTGTGTATTTGCAGGGATTTTGGGTGCTCTTTGTCAACATACTTAAAACATCCTGTGTATTAAGGGAGGACAGTCCTTATTTCTAGAATTATTACAAAAAGTGAGAAGAGTTCTCAGGTTGTCCCAAGGTGGACATCTTGGGGCACAGGCCCTGGGTGAGTCACTGTGGATAGAATTGTCCTCTAAGTTTCACTAAACTAATTCTTTCAGTTCATCTAGATCCCTTTCTTGAGAACTGAGACACCAGAATCCAGATTAGTTAATACGCAATGAGGACAAACACCTTTTCCATAACCAGATTCTTCGTCTGTCGTCCAGTACACACCCTCTTTAGTACCTGGACCCATAAGGAACAAACTTACTAAACATCCGAAGATTTAGAGTAAAAAGACTGAATCGCAAAAGACGTGTTTTCCAGGTTGTGATAATGATTTTGCTCACTAATGCTCCTTTTTCCAGTTCCTGCAAAGCATAAGTTTGCACTTGAACTATGGTACCTTGTCTAATATTTTATCTCATCTCATGCCATTGGCAAGAGAGATTCATGCAGCCTCTATTCCATGCTAGACGCTATCTAAGAAGTGAATTCATGCATTATCTCATCTACTTTTCACAGAACAACTCTGAAATAGGTGTCAGCTCCATTTTATAGATGAAAACACATCACCGCTAGTGAATGGGACCAGCTTGACTCCAAAACCCATGTTTCTTTTATGACGCCACGTTGCTGCTTCCATATTAATTACGTTGCTAGAGTGGCTGCCTGCTGCCCTCAGTTCCCCGTCAGAATTCAAGCTTCTTGAGGGCAGGGACTCTGTTTTGTTCACTGCTGTATTTCCAGAGCTTTGAACAGTGCCTAGAACATCCAAGACGCTTATAAGTGATTTTCACTACAGGGTAGGCTACTGAAGGGATCCTTCTTGTGTGTATTTAAACCATCCCAGGTCCTGCCAGAGTCTGATAGAAGATGAGTGTGTATGCTACCTGTATGTCCCACCAGCTCCGATAATTCAGTATGCCCCAAACTGAGCTCGTCACTTTTTATCATTCATTATTTATTTATTTGTTTGTTTGTTTATTTTTGGCCATGCCGTGCGGCATGTGGGATCTTAGTTTCCCCAACCAGGGATCGAACCCGTGCCCCCTGCATTGGGAGCGCGGAGTCTTTTTTTTTTTTCTGCTGCGACAGGTCTTAGTTGCAGCACGCGGGATCTTCGTTGCCACGTGCAGGATCATTAGTTGCGGCATGCGAACTCTTAGTTGAGGCATGTGGGATCTAGTTCCCTGACCAGGGATCAAACCCGGGCCCCCTGCATTGGGAGCGCGGAGGCTTAGCCACGGGACCCCCAGGGAAGTCCCGGAACTCATCACTTTCTTGTCGAATGTGTCCTTCCTCCTGTTCACGGCACCACCATCTTAGCATTACCCAAAAAGAGACTGGAGTCTTTCTTCAGAAGCCCCATCTCCCTTGCCCCAGCTTCCAGATCAGTGCCAGGCTCTGTTGGCAGTCACCTCCGTGGCCCTGTCTCGGCCCTCCCTTGTCCTTCCCAGCTCACTGCTCTAGTTCAGGCCTCATCGGTTCTTGCAAGGACAGCTGACTCAGCTGTGTCGGGGTCCCTGGGACCAGCCTCACAGAGTTCAGCGATTCTCTGGAAGGGCTCCCCGGATTCAGCATATATTCATGGCCGAGCTTTACTACAGTGAAAGGAAATACGCAAAAGCAGCGGAAGGGACAGGCTCGTGGGGCAACGTCTGGAGGGAACCAGGTGCCGGGTTGTAAAGGTCCTCTCCCAGTGGAGCCACACAAGACACGCGTCTTCCTCCAGTGACGAGTTGTGACAACATGTAGGAAGCATTGTCCGAGAAGCTCAGCAGAGACTTGGTGCCTCCCATGTGTTTCTGGGTGCTGGTTACATAGGCAGGCTCTGGCCAGCACATCCCCAAATCTCAGACTCCCAGAAGGGAGGCAGGCGTGGGCATGAGCCACCTTGTTTGTACAGAAGCCTAGGCACTGTGAGCCTCTCCTTCTGGTCAGAGGAAGTTTCATATCAGTGTAGGGAGCCGTTTATCACTGAAATTCCAGGTGCCAGCCGAGTCCAGCCTGGATGCTTTAAGGAGAGGCGGTCTCGGACCCGCTGTGTTAACTCTCTTCCACACATGCGTCCTCTCTCTTTCCTCACCACTCCAGGTAACCCCGTTCTGTGCCTCCCAGAGACCTTCCCTTCAGTGACCCCTTCACGCCTGCCCCCTCGCCATCTGACCAGAGTCCACCTTTCAGCCTTCTCTCCTTCATCATATGGGCACCAAACCAAACTACTGGCGGATGCCTTGTACTTCTCCGGCCCCGCCTGGCTCAGGCTTAAAAACACCCTCCCCATCCACCTGCCTAAGTCTGAATCCTGCTTACCTTTCACAGCCTAGGTTCAACGTGGCTTCTTCCAAAGCCTTCTCTGGTTCACCTTTCCCATCATCGCTGAACCTCCAAAGAAGGCTAGCTTCCCTCTGCTTGGCCCGAGCAATTTTTCTATGATTCTTTTTTGGTTCTTCTTATCACCTACCTTGTATTTTCGGTGTTTAATTACAACTTTCCTCTCCCCACTTATTATAAATTGGGGAGAGAAAGGATCTTAGTTCATCTTTCTATCCTCAATACCAAAGACGCATCTGGTTCCTGAGAGCCTGTAAACGTTTGTGGGTTAAGCTCCCAAATGCCGTGTGGAGTCTTATTTAGTTGAGCTGCTGACCGTGGCACTTGATGAACTCGTACCTCTCTTGGCTGCAATTTTTGAGGGGCCTAGGGTCAGCTAGTCCCTGAGTAAGTCACCCTGAAAGGCAACCATATAAACTGAGAGCTAACAGCACAGGCCTCTGAAGGCAGACTGTCCTGGGGTGGGTTCCTGACTCTACCTTCAAAAGATCTGAGGCTGACTTGGCCTCACTAAGCCTCAGGGCCCTTATTCCTAAAATGGGCATAATAGCTATATGAGGATGATGTAAGAAAACACAAAGCACCGTGGCAAGCACATCACCCAGCTCGATGGGACTCACCGTTATTTGTTACGTACTCTGTCTTTGTAATTGCCCCAGGTGTTCCACTGATTTTCACCTGTTCGTTTTGTCTTTGAATTAGTTGGATCTACACAAGTGAAAAAGACTTGAATGGGAGCAGCCACTGGGGAATGATCACAACTTACAGCGGAGCTGGTTATTACCTGGATCTGTCAAGAACAAGAGAGGAAACAGCCGCTCAGGTTGCTAACCTCAAGAAAAACGGCTGGCTGGACCGGGGAACCCGGGCAACTTTTATTGACTTTTCAGTGTACAATGCCAACATTAATCTGTTCTGTGTGATCAGGTGTGTATAAAGGGCACTCACGCCTCCCACTTCTGTGTGTTTGTATATACGTCCTAGTCTGGAGTTAGACCAGAAAATCATTGCCTGCAGTTGGCTAAATGAGAGTTTCAAGGATCAGAGCTGACAGCAAGGAGGGGTGAAAACCAGAAAGCTTCCTGGGATAGGGGTTTCTGGAGGAAGGGAGTGAGGATCCGGGGATGTTATGAGTTAGGAAGAACCTTAAGTCTGGTCCAAGTTCATCCCAAGGCTGGAACCGTCCCAGACAAAGCACCGTGTTTTGCTGACGTCCATCCTTTCCCATCACGAGGATGACCATTGCTCCATGCTCTGCTACCAAGGCCCCCAGGCATCGTATCTTGACTCATTTCCCTGAGTTTCACATTCTCCGATGATGCGCACACGATTAGAACACGAGCACAGTAGTCAGGGGCTACACCTGTGCTCAGTAGGGTGCCCCGGTACCTGCTTACACTCAAGAATTACCAAAGGCACATAAAGTTCCTGCTGCAGATTCTGTGAGGTTTGTCATCATGACCATTCTGGTGACAGGGAGGAAACTGACAGAGATCCCACCGGCTTGTCTGGGACCTCTTGTTCGTTCATTCATTCAGCAAACATTTATTGGGCACTTAATATGTGCCAGGCACTGTTCAAGGCTCTTGGGATGCATCAGAAAGATCTCTGCCCTTGTAGAGCTCACATTCAACCACGAGGAGATGTTAGATGATAAACAATAAGCAAAGGAAACAAATTAATTAGATAGCATGTTAGAAGGTAATAGGTGCTATAAAACACGTAGAACAAGGCAAGGGGGATCCAGGCTTCACCCGCTTTAATCCTCCTGGTGAATGTGGCAGCAACATGCAGACGTTGCTGACATGAATCACTTGCACATATATTTACCCACCAAATAAGAAGGCTGCATTCTCATAATAGCCTTACTCTGTGATTACTTTTGAGGCTAAACTCAGCTGTGCTTTACATAGCCAGTTGGATTTTCCCAGTCTTTATATCTAATAACTTTTGCAGAAAACAATATCACATTAAATCAAGTAATAGTTATGACTAGAAATGAATGAAAATCTATTGCAATTATTGTTGAACTTCTGCTAATGATTCCAGTGAGCACAGAAAGAGGATACACGCAGGCAGGCAACTCTGACTGACGTTTAAGGAAATATCTATTTATAGAAGGTATAAACGAGTATGTCTCCCACTTCCCCCTCATACTTTAAGAGTGAATATTGTCAAGGCGGTTGCTTCATTTCTCTACATTGTTGTCTCAGTTTCTGGAGGGGTTGACGATGCAGGGCCAGAACAGGCAGAGAGAGATGACTCAGCACACAGAGGCCACTTCCTGCCCTTGTGAGTTCACACTGAGGCTGCCACAAGGCTCTTTGTCTCAGTATTGCCCTCCTGAGTTTCTGGTTCTCACCCCTACGCTCCAGCGTATTGAATAGGAAGAAAACAGGAGGTTGACAGTGCCAGGGAAGGAAGATGTTTCACACATCTTTGACCAATTCTCATTTGCTATAGTCCTTGCCTATACTTGATTATTGCTCATGCTCGAGCCCTAGATATTTAGGTTCTAGGAGTGGCCACCTGTCCTGTCCATCCTGTAACGGGAGAGATGGTTACACCTGATTGCTGACTGGAGATCTTTTAAAAGCCTTCGAGTTAAGGATCTAGAGAGTCTGTTTCTAGTGCGAAGGGAAATTGTACCATTAAGTGAATCGTTTAACCTTCTCAGTGTGACACCTACAAAGGGGAATTTGGCAAGAAGCATCTTCACTTCAGTTATTAGAAAGCACTAAAGATCAGTACCATCACTGTGAACGTAAGAGCGTATGTCAGTGTTGCAGACAGTCAGGCATTTACTGGGCACCAGTCCACTATAAGGCTCTGAGCAGTTCCAATAGCAAAATGGTCCCCGTAGGCAAATTATTTGATTCTGGTTAGGTGTCACCAAATGCATGAACGAGAAACTCATTCCCTGTCTTTATTTGTATATGAAAGAGACATCCTGCTTCTCAACCAGGCCATACATGTCTTGATTGATGACATATATTTCTTACGTTCTTGATTACCCAGTTGAAGGACTTGCATTTAATCAAAGTCCTCTAAAGTCTTGTTCGTTGATTAACTTCTACATTTAAAAATAAGCGTATAGCATTTTGAGTGGTCTCAATACCAGAAGTGTAAATGGGAGACTGAGGACGAATAACCTCTTTGGTCTGGGAGGCCTTGGGAAGGCTTGTTCTTTTTGTAACACAAAATTCTACAAGGATGGAGTTCCCGGCTGTGATAAAAAACATTTTGCCACTGGTTTGGAGTGACTTGTGGTCTCAGTTTTACTTAGAGCAGGGACAGAATAGACGATGTTTCTTCCCGGCTGCATCCACGTGTTGTTGTTACTGTTGACGTTGTTCGTCGTGTTAACTGTTCTTATTGCAACGCAGGTTACTGGTCGAATTCCCAGCGACAGGCGGTGTGATTCCGTCTTGGCGGTTTCAGCCTGTAAAGCTGATCCGATACGTCACGACGTTCGATTTCTTCCTGGCAGCCTGTGAGATTATCTTTTGTTTCTTTATCCTTTACTACGTGGTGGAAGAGATACTGGAAATCCGCATTCACAAGCTGCACTATTTCCGGAGTTTCTGGAATTGTCTGGATGTTGTGATCATTGTGGTAGGTTTGAGCACAACACCAAATCCCCTACCCTGTTATAAAAATGCGTTAGAGTCTTCGCTCCCCTCAGCGCTGTGCGTCTTGACCCTCCTGAAGGAGAATCTAAAGGTTCTCCTCTATAATATTAGCGTCACTGTTACTAACTTTCTCATGTCGCATGAGTGACCCTTCTGTGTATGGAAGTGGAGAGGCACTTACAGTAAGCTCTCACTTGGCCACACTAATAGCAAGAATGGGTTAGTAGTTCGTATTTGGCTTTGGCATGCCACACGAGATGTGGGGAGAAAGCAGTTTTGTTTATTCTGCTTTGGCTAATGATATTTTTCTTCAGCTACAGCAAAAATCAGTTTATATCTTTCTGCACATGTGTAAAGTTACGGCATAAGGAAACATCCAGGAAACTTTGGAGGTGGCAGAGAAAACCTCCCTGCAGTTTCAGATGTCCTGCAGATAGTCCACAGTGTACAAAATGTAAATGATGGCCATCAGCGTTTTCTGTAGGAGGTGCAGGAAACCATAAGGCAGAGTTATGATTGAGTTAAGACTGGGACCCCTTGTGGAGCCCTTGCCTGCCCGTGACTCTGTTACAAATTCCAACACTCGTTCAAGACGGTTCTCTTCAGCATCATCTTAATCACTTCCTTCCAGAGGCCTTAGTGTAAGATGTATTTTTGCAAGCTTTTCTCCCTTCAGCAATAACACATAATCTTCTGCTAGTCTGTTACACATTAGAGCATATAACAACATGCTTAATGGTTACGTGCTTAAAAGTCCATCCTTTCCACTGTGCAGCGACAGAGCTGCCCCTCTGAAATCTTAGTCAGTGATGCGTTATCCCGTTAGCATTCTCCCTTCTATTATCCTGCTTCTTAACCAGTGTTGTTCCTCCCCAACCAAAAGTTCATTTGGCTTTGGGAAGCATTTACGTCAAGTCATTATCAAATCATCACTAGAGTTAGTTGGGAATATATAGAAAGTATGTTACTTAATGTATTTTAATATGCTATTAAATATAGAAAAAATGTTATTCGTATGTAAGTAAAAGGAGCCTTAAGACATAAACAAGCTATATGTGTGTATTGCGTGGCAATAATGGTATTAATAGGAGCAGTAATAACAGTAATTGCTAACATTTAGAAGCTGTCTGTGCTAGGCACAGTTCCTCGTGCTTTTCCTCTACGGCACGTTCATTTAGTCCTCACGATAACCCTCTTAGCCACTCTGCCACCGCCCTCACGCCACATACATGCGTACTTCAGAAATAACTTTTACATAAAATATACGTTCCTGTAGGATACAGCACGGAACCCATCTGATCCTGATGCAGTTAGAAGTGCACCCCTTCTTTCACGATGGCTGTGTAACATCACAATTCCTGCAGCTAAACTCTTGATTCCCAAATTCTCAACAGATTAATAATGAACAGAATTACAGAAGAATTTCCGTACTTAAGGAGGCAGGAAAGGCGATGATATGGGAAATAATTTTTCAAAATATTTCTGTACTGCACGGTGGCAGAGGGCAGTTCATATACACTGAAAATCGTTCTGGAAAACAATTATTATTTGGAGCCCTAAGGATGCAAACTTTGCTTTTTTAGTTTACATGGATACGTTTATGTTTCTGTCATTGAGAATAATGGTAAAAAAGTGGGTGTGATATTATGCTAATTAATGTTTTCTTTTTTTTTTTAACCGAATACCTTCAGTGTGAGCAAAGGACTAGTCCGCGGCATTCAGCTTTTTGATTATGTGCACATATCAGTGAAATGCCACACCCTAGTGTATTTTTATTTATAAAGTGTGTGTGTGTGTGTAGTGGTGTAATTACATTTGTAAAAACATACACAGCATAGAATTTGAAATATTTGGATAAAAATAAATACAAGTAGAATTCTAACACTTTCTTATCACCTGCCTATACGTTTTAATGTTTTCATCTCACACCCCAGTGAATTGCCTCGTACCCACCTTGGAGACCGCTGGAAAAATAGCTGATGACATCATGGAAAGTGAGGCTAGTTTCTTGGCTAAGCAGCTGCAGAATTTTGCAAGTGTTTCTTTGAATACTTGCTTCCCTGTGCTCTTATTTTTTTTAACTCAGTGCTGACAAGACAACAGTTCAGGCAGTGTGCTTTCATGAGAACAAGGAACGGCTACTGGAATCCTACTTCTCCTCTGAAACCTTCTCTGACCCTTTAGAAATAGGGCACGCTTTCCGTGAAGCTTATGCCAAACGAAGAAAGTCCTTTTGTAGGTAAGAGATGAGAATCTCCAAGAAAACTCAGAGCCACGTAACGACCCAAATGCCCACCGAA
This sequence comes from Aethalodelphis obliquidens, assembly GCF_003676395.1. Lineage (NCBI taxonomy): Eukaryota > Metazoa > Chordata > Mammalia > Artiodactyla > Delphinidae > Aethalodelphis > Aethalodelphis obliquidens. The sequence goes on from NW_020837961.1 coordinate 6,976,974, forward strand.
CCTCTTTCCTCTCTGCTTCTCTCTCATTCTCTATTTTGAAGGAAGAGGCTCAGGAAATTTAGTGTATTTCTATGGCATTGTATAAATGACCCCATGTTCCATATTTTTATAAACACTTTCCCTGGGCAGAGCAAAAACAAAGGATACCTAGTGAGAGTCGGTAAAGGGTTATTTTCAGATTCAGTCAGTCAGCCCTTTTTTCTCAGTGAAGTCCATGAAGAAAAACACTTATCAGGGTATTCCAGAGAGCTCAAGGGAAGTATTCTTAGCACCAGTGCAAAAATACTAGACTAAGTCTGGGAACCCTTCACGGGGAAGACAAGGACGGTGGTGAGGCTGGCTTTTGCAGCCGAGGCTGGCAGACAGGCAGACCCTGACTCTGATAATCACCAGACAGGCAGCTCAAGAAGGGCTGATGCAGTGGTCCTTGGCCATCATCTGTGAGAAGAGAGAGATGGACCGCGGAGGTCACGGCACCTGCCGTAGCCCGCATGCCGTGGACTCGGGGTCCATGTGGGGGCCCGGTGGTTATGGCTGACCCCTAGCTCTTTACACACATACACGTTCATCCAGTGGTGATGGGTGCGAGGCGGGCCCAGCGTTCCCCTCGGATTTTTATAGGCCAGAACCAAAGCAGATGTGAAGAGTTGTATGGTCATGAGTTAAAGGACAGAAGCAAGCAAGTGGGGGACCCTTGGCTCACATGTACCCACTGCGAGCCTTGTCGAGCCCTCTGTGCCCTTCGTTCCCGCCATCTAAGACCAAGCTCATTCTTCCCTGTCACGGGCGCTCCTTTGAGCATGTCTTGTTGCACCCTTCCCCTGTGTGGTGTGATGCCAGCTTCTTAGAAGGTTTTTGTGCTCTTTGTCTCTGGGTGTTTGTCTGCTCTTGAACCAGAGTATAAACTTCTCGAGGACGAGGTTTGTACTTTTCACTTGTATTTGTTCCTCTCGAGCCTTCACACGGTGCTGTGTACACAGATATCCACCATGTGTTTGTTGAATAAAGGAAAGAATAGATGGCTGGAAGATGAAAAAAAGAAGCCCCGCAAATAAAAACAGAGCGAGACGAGGCCTGGGAAAGCACAAGGCTGGAAAGTGATTTACGTGAAGGTGGAAGAATAAAACAGAAGGCGTTCCTGTTTGAGTTTCCTTTTGTAATGAAGTGACATCTCTCGGGTGTGTGCACGTGCGTGTGCAGGCACATGCGTGCACACGTGCGCTCACTGGGTTTCTGTTCCTAACCAAGGAAGTGCGAGCAATACATTCTTTTCCTTTTTTACGGCAGTGCTCAACACTTTCCCTCCCTGTGAGTGACTTAGTTTATGCATGCCGTTGGGTGAGTAGAATGGTGGGCCCTCGAATTAATACATTTGTGAAGGAAGATAAACTAGTCACTTTAAGGTGAGTTATATATTTCTAGAACACTGCACTAATAGCTAAATCTTTTGTCTTCCAGCTGTCAGTGGTAGCTGCGGGAATCAACATACACAGAACATCGAATGTGGAGGTGCTCCTCCAGTTTCTAGAAGATCAAAGTGCTTTCCCCAACTTTGAGAATCTGGCATACTGGCAAATACAGTTCAACAACATAGCTGCTGTCATAGTATTTTTTGTCTGGATTAAGGTAATTTATAAATTTCAGGTTCAGATCTTTAATATCGTTTTCGTCTTTTTATTAACGTGAGTCACACAAAATGCTGAAGGACTTGAATTGGTTTCTGTGGCCAAGTGTAGGCAGCCAGTCCCGTGTTTACGAGTAAAGTCAGCCCGCAGGACTCACGTGACCGTCCATCTCACTGCCTGCCTGCTACCTGCACTCTTGGAAGACCTGGCTTTGGAGCTTTCATTTAACAAATGCATTAAGAGACCTTTGAGTGTCACCTGGGCCTGGGGGCCCCTGGCTGTGCTAACCCAGAGACAGGTTCACCGTAAGTGGGGTGAACCAGGTGAAGGAAAAGGAACTAAGAAGAAAGGAGGGGAAGGGTGGGGAAAGGAAAGGGAGAGATCCTGCCCTGGAAATGTTCTCCGGAAGGATTGCCTCCTTTCCAGGTGGAGGCCAGAGAAGCTTTACCTAGAACTGAGATTGGGACAGACAGGTCCTCCGAGTAGTACCTTCACGACTCATTTCCTTCTTCTCCCAAGGCATCACGTGCCTTTCCTCGTGCGTGAAAGCTCAGGTCACTTCATATACGATGAGCCTCAATTCTGGAGGTTGAGGAAATGTCATTGTTTTGAGGCCAGCTGCCAGCTTGTCACCACTTAAGTTCTACGATTGCACCATCCAGATAGGAGCTGTCAGCCACAAGTAACTGTTTAGATTTTAATTTAAATTAATTAAAATGACGTGCAATTAAACATTCAGTTCCTCAGTCACTCTGGCCGCATCTTCAGTGTTCGGTGTCTATATGTGGCTAGTGGCTACTGTCTTAGATAGCGGAAATACAGAGCATTTCCATCATCAGAGAAAATTCTGTTGAAGAGCACCATTCTAGAAGGTACTTTCCAAACAGTTACTTGTTTTCCCGAATTGTTATTCACATCTGGAAGGCCTGAGATTTATCAGAGGGCTTAGACCTCGTCCTGCATCTCTCGCGCTATTTATTCAGTTACATGTTCGTTCAAGAGAAACCATCACTAACGTACCGTACCTTTATCACAAAACAGAACAATAATCAAGATCTCATAGAAATACTACGAGGAATCGTGTCAAGTAATGTGATTACAACAACCGTCAGAAACATTTTGTTGTGCCGGATGCGCTTTATAAGAGGTCTTTAAGTACAATTCTAGAGGTTTCCTTTCAGCGTGTGCCTCAGGGTGTTCATCTCATTTAGTGCTTCGCCTGTAAATATCTTGCCCCCGAGACCTTGTGAACCATTAGGTTCTTTAAGGCAGAGATTGGAGCTCAGCTTCTAACGGATCTGCCCACTTCCTTCCGCCGAGACTCCTAGCTAGAGCCGTGCGGTATGTCCTGCCCTCTGGGCTCGAGCTGCCGAACCTGGGCAGTACCCTCTGTGCCTGTCTACAGAAATGCGCCGTGTGGCTGTGCAGTCAGATAGAGCCCGGTTCAAATCCTCACTCCAAGCCCTGGCCAATGCCTGGCACAAAGCTGATGCACAAGCAGTGACTGTTAATATACAATAAGTATTTTCTGGAGGTTTTTTTAACTAGTGTCTTCTTTTTAAAGATTTTTTTTTTTTTTTTTGACGTGGACCAATTTTAAAGTCTTTGTTGAATTTGTTACAATATTGCTTCTGTTTTATGTTTTGGTTTTTTTTGGCCGCCAGGCATGTGGGATCTTAGCTCCCCGACCAGGGATCGAACCCACACCCCCTGTATTGGAAGGTGAAGTCTTAACCCCTGGACCGCCAGGGAAGTCCCTTAACTAGTGTTTTTTTATGTTAACTCTTTTTGTTTTTACTGAAGTACAGTTAATTTGCAACGTTGTGTTAGTTTCAGGTGTACAGCAAAGTGATTCCGTTACATACCTATGTACGTACATATATTCTTTTTCAGATTCTTTTCCATTATAGGTTATTACAAGATGTTGAGTATAGTTCCCTGTGCTACACAGTAGGTCCTTGTCATTTATCTAGCTAGTTTTCATTTGTGGGGTTTTTCCTCCTTTGTTTTAATCTTTCTAGGAGAAAAATATCAATGGTCATTTTAATTATAATTAAACTTGTTTTCACTATAAATGAGAAAATATAAGTGGCTGGATTTGAAAAAAAGCAAGTCATTTTTGTCCTCTCTTTCTTTCTGTTGTAAAATATACATAACAGAATTTTCCATTTTAACTACTTTTAAGTGTACAACTCAATGGCATTCAGTACCTTCACAGTGTTGTGCAACCATCACCACTGTGCGTGTCCAGGACTTTTTCATCATCCCAGCTGCAACTTCTTTATCCATTCCACACTAACTCTCCATTTCCCCCTCCCCGCAGCCCCTGGTAACTTCTGTTCTCCTTCTGTCTCTGTGAATTTCCCTACTCTAGGTACCTCACGTAAGTGGAATCATGCAATATTTGTCTTTTCGTGTCTGGCTTATTTCACTTAGCACAGTGCTTTCAAGTTTCATTCGTGTTGTAGCATGAATCAAAATTTCCTTCCTTCGTAGGGCTGAATAATGACCCATCCCATGTATATACCGCAGTTTGTTTACTCATTCATCCTCGTATCTCATCTTCCCTCTCTTTTACAGCTCTTCAAATTCATCAACTTTAACAGGACCATGAGTCAGCTCTCCACAACCATGTCGCGGTGTGCCAAAGACCTCTTTGGCTTTGCAATTATGTTCTTCATTATTTTCTTAGCATACGCTCAGTTGGCATACCTTGTCTTTGGCACTCAGGTTGATGACTTCAGTACTTTCCAAGAGTGTATGTAAGTATGTATGAAATTAAGAAGAAAAATTTAATCATAGACAGTGCTGCCTTCTCAAGGTTAAAGAAATCTTCACGGTGGCTATTTAACTACCAAGTACTTAAAAGCAGTTGTTTAAAATGAGAATTAGGGCTTCCCTAGTGGTGCAGTGGTTGAGAGTCCGCCTGCCGATGCAGGGGACAAGTGTTCATGCCCCGGTCCGGGAAGATCCCACATGCCGCGGAGCGGCTGGGCCTGTGAACCATGGCCGCTGAGCCTGCGCGTCCGGAGCCTGTGCTCCGCCACGGGAGAGGCCACAACAGTGAGAGGCCCATGTACTGCAAAAAAACAAAACAAAATAAAAAAACAACAACAAAAAAGAGAATTGATTCTCTTTCCCAGAAACATTGACCCATCAATGCAAAGATGACAATACCTTCTGAAACACTAATGTTTAAGACAGAGCCCGAAAGTAGTAAGATATAGAAGAACAGCTATAGTAAGCCAACTCTGTTCCAAAGACTGAGGTCTTCTTAGCACCAAATGCAGATGGTAGCATTTAAGAGAGACCTTTGCCTATACTTTTATTCCTATTAAATAATGTTGCCATAAACTTCAAACTTCAGCCTATTTTCTAAGAAGAAAAGGGTATTTCTAATATTCTAGGAGAAGCTCAAACCAATACAGGAATTTTCCGTCTTTTTCCAAAGTTCTCAAATAGGCTATGAAAAACCATTTCAGACTTCCATGTCACTTAGAAAGGAGTTAGTTAGGAAATAAGATGATCGTGTTAATAGGAGTTAATGGGGCTTTGTGCACGAGGACCCCTAATTCACGTTGCTGTCTGATGAAAGTCAGGAATGGAAACAACTGTACTGATAGAGACCCAGCATCTGGCAACGTGCAATTCTCAACCCCACTCTAAGTGCATTGAAATAGTGCATCTTCATACATGTACAATTTTGACTATCCTTCAAAAATCTTTCTTTCTTACGAGATTTTAAACTTAGACTCAGGGTGACCATTGTGAAGGTTTAGGGTTATTATATTTTACCCAGATTACGTTTTACTTTCTTCGAGCCTATTGCTTTATAAGCCATCTAATAATATATTTTCTTTTTACCAAACGGAAATAACACAGTTAGCACGAAAGCATATTCTTTTGATTCTAGAAGGCTCTAGCTGCTCATATGAGTAACAAGAGTTTTCCAAAGGGGTTGACACGTTTCTGTTATTTGGTAGCTTTCCACGCTGATTAAAAAACAAAAGGTCCAGAAGTATGAAATCATCTCTTAAGAAATGTTACGTCAGAAGAATGCTGGACATGCTTTGTTTTCGTACTGTGGTGTTGTGCTTTGTTTTATTTTTGTAGCTTCACTCAATTCCGTATCATTTTGGGTGACGTCAACTTCGCAGAGATGGAGGAAGCTAATCGAGTTTTGGGACCAATCTATTTCACTACGTTTGTGTTCTTTATGTTCTTCATCCTGTTGGTATGTATACTGTTGTTTATACCGAGGTGCTTTAGACTTCATGTATCACCATCATAAATCATCATCTCTTCTTTTCTCTCGCACTTTATTCCCTATCAATTTTTTAAAGACTCAGGAATAGTAAAAAACGTAGATATTAGGAAACATATTTTATTTTACTTCTCATTCATTCACAGTTTTAAGTCTTCACCAAGTATTTTTTTCCATGATCTTTCGTTTATATATGTACTCAGTGCAAAAAAAAAGTAGATCAAGTGCAAATGTATAGTTTCCTAAAATAGTGCTTTGCCCTTTAAGAAGTAGAATACGCTTACATGCTTTTTTTTAACACGAGTGTCAGCACTTTCGTGGTCACTTGCTTGAGTGACTTTTCATTTCTCTCCTTCTTCTTTTCTTTTTTAAAAATAGAAACTGACAAAGCCAGCCAGAGGCAGGGTGTCAGGAGTAACATTTGAGTGAATTATTGCGTCTCAAGATCAAGATAGGTTGTTTTAACTTACTCATATTTAATATATCTAGAGACTGCCTACAAAAAGTATTCAAATTTTAATTTAAAACTAAATCTCACAATGAATGGAAATGGCTTTAAGTATTATTTTCAAAAATAATTCTTTTATGCTTTTGATTTGGTACAGATGCACATTTTTAACATTTTGGCCTTAAATTAATTAAGATTTTTTAAAAGGCATTTTTTTCTTCATGTTAACATTTATACATTTATTGTCCACTCCACTAAGAAAGTATTAAATTAAGTGAGCTTAACCTAGGCATGGGTATTTTTCATTTAAACACTAACACTTAAGATTTTCCTTAAGAAAATAAAATCTTAACCATTTGAAGAAAAAAAAATTGTTTCCATTTTTAATGGATTTTCTAAAGATCCTTTGTATCAAGTTCATTAATTCAGTTGTAAGAGCTCCAGAGCTGGTCCAGGTATTTAGTGCTTACGTATATGTATTCACTGATTGAGAATTAGATGTACTTTAATGGTACTGAAAGAGTCAGGAATAGCATGCAAATCCATTTATGTCTTGCTGTATGCATGTATCATTATTAGTTTTAGGGCTTCCCTGGTGGCGCAGTGGTTGAGAGTCCGCCTGCTGATGCAGGGGACGCGGGTTCGTGCCCCGGTCCGGGAAGGTCCCACATGCTGCGGAGCGGCTGGGCCCGTGAGCCATGGCCACTGAGCCTGTGCGTCCAGAGCCTGTGCTCCGCGACGGGAGAGGCCACAACAGTGAGAGGCCCGCTTATCGCAAAAAAAAAAAAAGTTTCTCTTTCCTGTTATATATTAAAGAAAAAAAAAGAGGGAAGAGTAAGCCTTTGTTACTCTCTAACATTGGTAGTACTTTGAATTCTGGAGCAGCTGAATCCCTGAATGTCTACTAAGAGAATAAAAATCTCAGGCCACCTAAGTGTTCTTTGTACGTCAGTCTGCCAAGTGAGGGACGCGATGGTGGCAATTGGAAATGCTCCAGTGTGGGCTTGTTTGAATGTTGTCCTCTAGTAGGCAGTGCACCTACGTTATTCAGTTATTTTATCAGATCAATCACTAAAACATGAAAAGCTCTTAGTTTTTGTGTTTATACTGAAATATTTATTTGTACCACTGAACAAAAAGGAACTGTTCTCCCTGTACCCTCCAGAGAGAGAGGAAGCTACTGTCAATACAGATTTTTTTTTTTTTTTTTTTTTTTTAATGGCAAGCCAAGTGCAGGGCTGGCCACTGTTCTGAGATGACTGCTGGGAGTTAACGTATTGCCGCCACTTAAAAAGCCACAGTGGCATGCGGAGGCTCAGCTGAGTCAGGAAGCAAAAGCCCTGGCATCAACAGGGAAAGACCTCCTGTTGCAAAGTCCATCCCACAATTAAGTGAAGCTTGTGAGACAGGATGGAGACGAGGTGAACTTCCTCTCCCCACACCTTCGAGAGCCATTCTCAGTCACTTTCCATGTTCTGAAATCTCTTCAGAGGACACACACTTTAATCCATTTCAACTAAGACACTTGCAGGCGTTAGCTAACCATCATTTGGAAACAGAAATAGAACATTAGATGCCTGTGTTGGATGGGCGAAGGTGGGACATGGTCCACTGACTGCAACTGTCCACCCTTAGAATCAGGCATTAAGCCAGGAACTTACGTGTATTTTATATCCTGTTCTCATTTCTGCTACAGAATCTTAAACGGTATTCCTCCTTAATTCATAGAGATTTAGCAGCTCATCAAAATAATAGAGCTCTCATTTGTTCATTCATCAGTCATTCAATAAATATTTACTGAGCCACTATATTCCAGGCAATGTGCTGGGTACTGGGGATGCAAGTGGTAAGGAAAATAGATACCAACCCTCTCCTCATGAAGATTCCACAGACCTGTGGGGAGAACAGACGTAGTACACAACTGTACAGTCACAAACCATAGTTACACGCTAAAAAGGAAAAACAATGGAAGGGCATGTTAAAGAAGGGCCTGATCAGTGGGTGTGGTGCTTTGAGAAACCCGTTGGAAATAGGTGTTAGAAATACAACCCGTTATAGTGGGGAAGGGACAAGTCAGGAAAATGAACTAACCACCACTGAATAATAATAGTAGCTATAAATTATGTAGCACTTGCCATCCGTTAAGCCCTGTCCTAAGCACTTTACGTAGATGAACTCATTAATCCTTACAACAAATCTGTAGGGGAGGTACTACTATTTCTCCCATTTTATAAATGTAAAAACAAACAAAATTTCAAATTAGGAGTAGAAGAGTTACACAATATAGTCTTGCAGCGCCAAGACAGAAACCCAAGTTTGCTTGACTCCAAAGTCTCTGTCTTTAGCATTAAGCTTTTCTTGACTCTCTTTCTACTAGGCCTGCCATGTTTCTGTTTGCAGAGGTCTTTTTACCTCCTTAGAATATGTTCTGGAATCTCAACTATTATAACAATATTTGGAATGAGCATAGAATTCCACTTGTCTGTGTTGACTTGAAATTTGAGGAGCTCTTTAGAGTTCTACACCTCTAATGATTTATGTCAGATGAAAAAATGTAGAGAACAGTTAAGCAAAAGTAATAAAATAATCCCACCGTTCATAGGTAAATACATTAATATTTTGTTCTATTTCATTATTGTCTCTTTTTGCAAAATATATCAATGTATGGTTTTGTAAGTAAGAATATATATTGCATTTTCCCTTGCCATGACAATGGAAAAACTAATTTTCCCAAAGAATTTGGTAGCAAAGCTATTAATTGATGACTTCATAAAATACTCAAATTGTTAGAAAAAGAAAAAGACATGTCAAATTTTAGATTGATGTTAACAAAATATGTTTAGGTTTCTTCTTTAATCTCTACCTGCCTTTGGTTTACACACAGAATATGTTTTTGGCCATCATCAATGATGCCTACTCTGAAGTTAAATCTGATCTGGCCCAGCAGAAAGCGGAAATGGAACTCTCGGATCTTGTCAGAAAGGTATGACAAGCCCTAATTCTCAGAAGCGTTTTATTTTCTATATAAAATGGACATTGTTTCAGCCGGATTGCCAAATCAACATTGATCCATTGACACCACTTAAAGTGTAGATTGCTGTGTTCCAGGAATAATTTAAATGTTCTCTACATCGGAGATAGAGATGGATATAATGCTAGCTTGAACTTAAATTCTGGGAATCCTTTAGTGCCCTAGAATTAAATTCTCAGTAATCTCTTTTGCCTCTTAAGAGCTGAGCTCCTGGGTTCATCCCCTTTATTTATTTTGATATCTCCTCTAGTCGGCTCTCACTTTCAGATCCAGAGTTCAGAATAAACGGGAAGGGAAGATTATATAAAGACATTTTCCCTTCGTCTATCTTAATTACGATTTAAAAAAAAAAAAGGGAAAGACGTTTTAGAGGCAAATATTTTGTTGTTCACTCTTTACCCTGACCTTCCAGGGAAGTGTTAAAATAGTCAAAGGAAAAAGTCCTTGGAGCAAGGCCACGACCTAAGGGCCTGAGAACTTTCACTTATGCACCTTCTCAGGAAGCGTTTAATTGTTCATGGAAGGGCAGGGCAGGAAAGCTGGGCAGCTTTGTTCTTCTTCATGTGACTTCTATGCTTGATTTAAAATATAAAACTTCAACAACAACAAATAACTACATCTGAAGTACACAGCTCGTTCCCTGTCATCATTCAGCTAACGCACAGTGGCTCCTTAACCATAATATTTTTCCATTTGGTTCAAACCACAGGACAATGTTGTCTGTGAATCATGTTGAAACAGAGAACTTCCGCTTTGTAAAACAAAGTCCCTTGGACAGGACCTAACGTTTGTGTTACCCTGAATTTTGCATAATAGTCGATTACATTCTAGCAAATCCCCGGGGTAATACAAGCAGTCCTCACTTTGTACTGTGGTTCTGATGTGCACAGTATCAGTGATTTCAGTTAAGTAACACGAGCCTCTCAACATAGTTCAAATTTCAGTTATTACAGTATACTGACTGTGAGTAATAGCACGAAGGACAAACTTCACTACTAGCTCTTCAGGTCGTTACATAAATAACAGATGTGCATCATAATCAGTGACTAATAATGTCACTTCTTTCAAAGTCAAGGATGGTCACTGAGCATCTGCTCTTCAGTTTACATACAAAACTTGTAGTTGTGTTGTGCCCTCATCTCCCAGTGATAAACCGTGTGACATTTTACAAATACGCATAATTAAAATAGAGAATAGGCCAGCAAAGAAGAAAGTATAGGAAAGAAACAAGGAATGATAACACTGGAAGTGAAATTAAAAACAAACGTAATGGATTTACAGAAGAAATACGTAGCTGGCCAGGGGAGCATTGACACTGCCACCGTTCGAGAGCTAGACGGCAGCCAGAAGAACTCAGTGAAGGCAAATTTATCAACATAAATGAGGAAAGTGACTGTGATGAGTAGGATAAAGGTGTCTCAGAGGAAATCACACTGGCAACAAATTTCACATTAAAGGAGCTCTTGGAGATATTTCACAGCTTTGAAAGTGCAAGGGATAAAATGTTGGAAGCTGATACAGGTTAAGAAAGGATTATGATAACTCATCAAGACGTAGAAAAGATGCTCGCTCTATATTGTAAGTTACACAACAACAAGAAGAATGCAAGCACTGTTCAGACTGCTGTAGATACGTTTTTTAACAAAGAAGTGAAACTTTAATTTTCGATGTTTCTACTGTTTAAAATGTCAACATACAAGGGCTTCCCTGGTGGCGCAGTGGTTGAGAGTCCGCCTGCCGATGCAGGGGACACGGGTTCGTGCCCCGGTCCGGGAAGATCCCACATGCCGCGGAGCGGCTGGGCCCGTTAGCCATGGCCGCTGAGCCTGCACGTCCAGAGCCTGTGCTCTGCAACGGGAGAGGCCACAACAGTGAGAGGCCCACGTACCGCAAAAAAAAAAACAAAACAAACAAACAAACAAAAAAAATGTCAACATACTAAAATATTCATTTTACTATTTTTTAAATTTCCCTAAAATTTATAACCAACACCAAGGGAGTTTTTAACGTTTTAACATTTTGACAGAAGTTTTAAAGGTCACAGAACAATCATAATTTTTCCTATGGATCATTTGCATCGCTTCACACAGTTGCCTGGGGGTTTGCACAGCCGCGTGCTGCCATGCATAGCAAGGTCTGCCTGCAATGTATTAGTGAAAGATCCTCATCTCCATGTCACCGAAATTTTTTTACACACGTGACATATGTAAGGAAATTACCAACTATGAAATAATATAGAAAATAATTAATCCATGACTCAGGTTTCTTAGTTTTCTGAAGAACTGTTGCACATTCCTACATATTCTGAGACAGACAGCTGTGGAACACAGTGATTTTCATTCCTGTAACCTAAACGTGAACACAAACCAAAAGGCCCCTAGTTCTTGATTTATGGAAAGACCCTGACTCTTCCCATATAACTCTCCCACAAGAGCTTCACAGACAACTCGGGATGCATCCACCATTCATCCAACACATACTTGTTTTGTGGCCCACTTACATCAGGCACTGTTCTTGTCACTGGTTTACAGTAGTTACCACTGCAATTGGAAGGCAGAGCAAATGCAAAAGGAGGGTAAACTAAATGAAGTCTTCTCTTTCCAACAGGGCTACCATAAAGCCTTGGTCAAACTAAAACTGAAGAAAAATACCGTGGACGACATTTCAGAGAGTCTGCGGCAAGGGGGAGGCAAGTTAAACTTTGATGAACTTCGACAAGATCTCAAAGGGTAAGAATCAAAATTTCTGTGGCCCTGGGAAAGTCCTTATGTAAAGATAAATCCTTGGTGATAGGCTGACCCAAGTGCTCATGAAGACACTTCTTTTTCAGAGGTGGGTGTCTTTCTGGAATGTATTGTAAGAGGAGGACTGGCCCTGACTCAGCAGTTTCTCCTTTCCTCCTGCATGTGGATGTCTCTGTGTATGGGCTGGACCACGTACATGATTGAGTTCATCTGTAACCTCTCACTAATTTCAGGAAGGGCCATACTGATGCAGAGATTGAGGCAATATTCACAAAGTACGACCAGGATGGAGACCAAGAACTGACAGAACGTGAGCACCAGCAGATGAGAGACGACCTGGAAAAAGAGAGGGTGGGTCTAGTTTAGGAGCACATGATTGATTCATTACCTACCGTGTTTCAAACACCTTACTAAGTAGTGGATTACTGAGAGCGTGTGTGTGTGTGTGTGTGTGTGTCTTCTCTTTTTCCTTCTCTCTCTCTCTCTCTCTCTCTCAATTGATGTAGTAGTACCCTGCTTACTCCAAAAAGGATGGGAGTTTGGGGGAGAATGGATACACGTACATGTATGTGTATGGCTGAGTTGCTTTGCTGTGCACCTGAAACTGTCACAACATTGTTAATTGGCTATACTCCAATATAAAATAAAAAGTTTAAAAATATATATATTAAAATGCAATGTTAGCATAAATGTAAAAAGAAGAGTGAAGCAAAACAAAACAGATATAAAACTGAATGTGAATGAAACTAAAAAAAAATGCATTCCACAAAAATACATATGCTTAATAAGATTGAGCAACAAATTTAGCCCTAAGCTTTCTAGAAAAGCCACTTGAGGGGAAACCTGAGTAGTTATATACTTCACAATGTCCATGAGAATGGGAAAAAAAGATTTCTCAGGAGAGATACAATTAATTCGTTGTTCTTTAAATTATCATTTATAATAAAATAAAACTAACAGCTGCCTTCCATTTGAATACTTACTATGAAACTGTTAAAAATAAACTTACATGAGCTTTTATAATCAGAAAACATAATTTAAAGCTTTAACTTTAAAAATAGATGGTTAAGGGCTTCCCTGGTGGCGCAGTGGTTAAGAATCCGCCTGCCAGTGCAGGGGACTCGGGTTCGAGCCCTGGTCCAGGAAGACCCCACATGCCACAGAGTAACTAATTAAGCCCGTGCACCACAACTACTGAGCTTGCGCTCTAGAGCCCGTGAGCCAAAACTACTGAGCCCGCGTGCCACAACTACTGAAGCCTTCGCACCTAGAGCCCGTGCTCCGCAACAAGAGAAGCCACCACAGTGAGAAGCCCGTGCACCACACTGGAGAGTAGCCCCCGCTTGCAGCTAGAGAAAGCCCCACGCCCAGCAACAAAGACCCAATGCAACAAAAAATAAATAAATAAAACTAAATATATTTATTAAATAAATAAATAAATGGTTAAACAAACAAACAAAAAATCATGGTAATTGAGGTACAGAGAATACAAATTAACGTCACACAAAAAAGCTCGTTTCCTATGAGGAGACAGTACAGAACAGTGGTTTCCAAATGCTGCTCCACCGAACAGTGCCAACAGGTGAAAAACCTCAGTCATAGTGAAACATGAACAAGAAGACAATGAGTAATATTTTCACATGGCTGTATTTAATACAATTCTTATTCTAAGACTGTATCCTTCCTTACTTTGTAGCTATTACCTATGTTAACTTTTATGAAAAGATGATAATATATTTCTTCATTTACTTTTTTCTCTGCTTTGCTCTGTTTTTACTGTCCTTTCTTGTCCAAACAAAAAGTTAGCAACTTCTTGCTGGTCATTAAAATCTGTTTTGAAAATTTGCCAATCTAAAATTGAAAAGTATGAGAATCACAGTCTGGTGTTAACCTCACAGAAATCCTGGGTAAATGGCACACACCCATTTCCCATTTGCCCATGCCCTCAGTGAAGCTTCTGTGGAGTCTGGGGGTTCCTGCTCATCACTCAGTGATACCATGTTCTCCAGGAGGACCTGGACTTGGATCACAGCTCTTTACCACGTCCCATGAGCAGCCGAAGTTTCCCTCGAAGCCTGGATGACTCTGAGGAGGATGATGATGAAGACAGTGGGCATAGCTCCAGAAGGAGGGGAAGCATCTCCAGTGGGGTTTCTTACGAAGAGTTTCAAGTGTAAGTATAAAGGAATTGGCAGAATTTGAGTTGACAGGAATCAAAATGACACTAAGTAGTTCCTCCCACCTCTCTCAATTTGTCTTTTCCATTACTAATCATCAGTTCTTTTTTATAACTTTTATTGGTGTTTTTTCTTTTTATAAAAGTAATATGTTCATTATAGGAAAATTAGCAAATAAAGAAAAACAAAAGAAAATATTAAAATCTCTCATATTCCCAGCAACCAAAAATGTCAGTTAACATTTTGGTGTTTGTGTCTCCATTTACATGTGTTTATTTTTTAATGTTTTTATGGCCTAGCGTATGGTATATCCTGGAGAATGTTCCATGTGTGTTTGAGGTATGTTCTGTTGTTGTTGAGTGGAATATTCTATAGATGTTTTTTTAGGTCTAATTGGTTTTTAGTGTTATTCAGTTCTTTTATTTCCTTGTTCTGCCTAGTTTTATCCACTTTTTGAAAGTGGGGTATTAAATTCCCCAACTGTTACTATTAAATTGTCGACTTCATTTCTGTGAGGTTTTACTTTGTATATTTTGAATTCTGTTATTATATGCATACGTGTTTATAATTGGTGTGTCTTCCTAATTGATTGACCCTGTTTTCATTATAAAATGTCCTACTTTATCTCTAGTAAATTTTTTTGTTTTAAAGTCTTTTTTATCTGACATTACTATAGCAACTCCAACTTTCTTATGGTTGCTTTTTGCATGATATATCTTTTTCCATCCTTTTACTTTCAACCTGTTTGTATCTTGGAATCTAAAGTGTGTCTCCTTTACACAGCATATAGTTGGATCTGGTCTTTTTATCCAGTCTGAAAATCTCTGCCTTTTAATTAGAATGTTTACTCCATTTATATTTAATGTTATTATTGCTATAATTGGATTTAGTTTTGCCATTTTATTTTTTGTTTTCTATAGGTCTTTTTTGTTCCTCTTTTCCTTCTTTGCTGCTTTCTTTTACATAAAGTGAATATTTTCTGGTGTAACATTTTAATTCCTTTAATGATTTTTTTCACAGTATTTTTTAGTTATTTTCTTAGTGGCTGCTCTAGGACTTTACATATACAAATCAACTTATCAGAATCTACTTCATATTTATACTAAGTTAATTAATCCAATGAGGTATAGAAATATCGTTTCTATATAACTATCAACTCCTCTCCCTTTTTGTGCCATTATTATACACATTTACTTATGTGTATTACAAACCCAACATTGCATTCTTATAATTATCACTTTATATAATTTTATGTCTCTTAAAGGAGCTGAGACAAGAAACAAGAGATAAGTATATAGAGTTTGTTGTATTAACCTTCTTACTTACCATTCCTGGTTCTCTTCATTCGTTCCTGTGGATTCAAGTTACTATCTGACATCATTTCTGTACTCCAATGCAACTTTGCTCTTACCTACCTCATTTGTCCTGTTATTATCAAATATACTATTACATTTTTATATGTTATAGACCCAATAATATAAGTATGTACATATCATCTTCTACAATTGCTTCTTAAATCAGTTAAGAGAAAAAAGAAGAAATATGCATTGATACTATCCTTTATAGTTAAATAATTACCATTGCCAGTGCTCTCTTTTTTTTTATGTGGATTCTAATGACTATCTGGAATCACTTGCTTTTAGCCTGAAGAGCTTCCTTTAGTATCTTTTCTAAGGCAGGCCTACTAGCATGAATTCTCTGTTTTTCTTTATCTGGGATATTTTTATTTCACCTTCATTACCTTCTGGTCCCCACTGTCTCTAACGAGAAGACAGATGTTAGTCTTACTGAGGTTCCCTTGTATGTGACGAGTCATTTTTCTCTTGCTGCTTTCAAGATTTTTTTCTTCGCCTTTGTCTTTCAGTATTCTTACTATACATCTGAGTGTAGATCTCTTTGCATTTATCCTACTTGGAGTTTATTAAACTTCTTGGATGCATAATATGTTCATCAGATATAGGAAGTTTTCAACCACTATGTCGTCATGTTTTTCTGCTCCTTTCTCTCTCTGCTTTTCTTCTGGGACTCCCATTATGTGTAGTTGGGGTCTTAATGATATCCCATGTTTCTCTTAGGCTCTGTTCATTTTTTGTCATTCTTTTTTCTCTCTGTTCTTTCTTTAGATTGCATAGTTTCTGCCCATCTATCTTCAAGTTTGCTGGTTTTTCTTCTGCTGCCTCATATGTAGTCTTGAGACCCTCTAGTGAATTTTTCATTTCATTTCTTATTCTTTTCAACTCCAGAATTTCTCTTTGGTTCTTTTTAACAGTCTCTCTCCCTTTATTGATATTCTGTATCTGATGAGGCAACACCATCATACTGTCCTTTATTTTCCTTTACACATGATTTCATTTAGTTCTTTGAATATATTTAGAACAGCTACTTGGACTTCTTTGTCTACTGAGTCTACCTGTATCTGGGCCTTCTCAAAGGCACTTTCTGTTGCCTGCTTTTCTTTCCTGTGTATGGGTCACATTTTCCTTTTTCTTTGTGTCTCGTAATTTTTTTCTTTTTTTTGAAACCTGGAGACGTTAAATAACATTGTATATATGTATAAATTCCCCTTCCCCCCAGAGCTTGTTTTTGTTGTCGTTTATGCGTTTGTTTTTTAGTGAAGTCTGTTTCCCCCACGTTGTGAAGCTGCTGACGTCACTTCTTAGAGGTCACACGCTGACCATACACACCGTCATCCTGGGAAGACAGAGGTTTTAGCAGGGCTTGCATTGTCTTTTCCCTTTTCTTCTTCTCTCTGTTACGCCTTCTGCGTCTGCCCCTTCGGTTCTGCTAATTGTTGGCTGATAGGCCTATTGTTTTCAATAATGTCTTGGGATACAAATTTCTTCACAGTGTGATGCAGTGAAATGCAGGTCCCTTTGCAGGGGTAGGTTTTGAAGCCAGTCTTTAGCTGTCTTCTTAGCTCTTTCCCTGGTTCTTTCTGGTAAACTTGCCGGTAAACAGTGTAACCTGATGATCTCATGAAGTGACCGGCCTCCTCTTAACTGCTTATCACTACAGTCGCCACTGTTTTCGAGAGCATTCTTAGGCTTGACTACCCACAGTTTGTTCCAAATTAAAGCAAGTTCACTTGGGGAAGCTTTGGAGCTCTGTCTATGGCCTGATTCTCCCCCTAGGCAAAACTTCTGTGCCACTGCTCCAGAACTAGCGGCTGGCCCATCTCTCTCACAGTGACACCCCTGCTTCATGAATACGGCGCTGGGCTGGGATGGCAGCCTTTGGCGTTCTCAGCTCCCCTCTCCCAGCATGGAAAATCCACCCTACCGTTGGAAGCTGAGTGGAAGAAAAGAGCCTTCTGCCTCTCATCCACTCTTGCCTGGATTAGAGCCTCTGCATTGTGGATCTGGAGGTGGAGGCATAGGGATGAGAAATGCTGGCAGCCTGCCCCTCCCTCCCCCCTCTAGGAGCTGACGGGATAGGGCTGGGTGTTCTTTGCCGCGCCCACCCCCAGTGGAGCTCTGTCACACTGACCTAGGGAGCAAGAGAGAGGGCGGATGGCGGCTCCAGTATCACTCTTATTCTTACTGAAATTTAGTGGATTTTCTTTTTTTTTTTAACATCTTTATTGGAGTATAACTGCTTTACAGTGTTGTGTTAGTTTCTGCTGTATAACAAAGTGAATCAGCTGTACGTATACATATATCCCCATATCCCCTCCCTCTTGCGTCTCCCTCCCACCCTCCCTATCCCACCCCTCTAGGTGGTCACAAAGCACTGAGCTGATCCCCTGTGCTGTGCAGCTGCTTTAGTGGATTTTCTTAAATAAAAGCTTCTTCGTTTGTTGTATGCCCTTAAGAAAATTTCCAGAAATTAAAAAAAAAAGAATAATTCTCAGAAGTTATGGTTGTTTCGATGGGGAGAGGGCCTCCAGGGCTCTCATGCCACCATTCCAGAAGTTTTGTCTCCTATTAAATGTTTTTAAAGTGTTTATATAACATTTTGTTTATTCAAGATAATAGGATCATAAGTGAGCATACTATTTTCTAACTTCTTTATTTACATTATAGCTCACATCCTTCTATTTCATCATTAGAATGTGAACATCATTCTATTGCATTAAATACTGTCACAGTATAATTTCTGGTGTCTTCTTAGAATTCTGTTGTGTAGATGAAGAATAATATATTTAAGCAATCTTCTGTTAATTTTTAAAGTAACCATTTTTCAGTGACCCACTATTAATAAGCAGAACCCTAGGGAATATCCCTGTAGCCAAAAATTACGCACATACTTATGTCCTTTAAAACTTTTCGAAAACTGGAACATCTGAAAGAAAGAACAGGCATACCTTTTTCTGATAGGCGTACTTCTGATACAGTGTTGACTTGCGAAAAGGTTGTGCCGTTTAGCGTTCCCACCAGCAGTGTATAAGAGTTTCTCTCTAAAGTTTGAGACTATTTAGAGAGTGGTTTAGATCATAATCTTGTTTAAGAAAAAAAAAAATCTTAGCATTTCCATTTGACAAACCAACTGGGCCGAAAAGCCAGTGGCTTTGCCCCTCTCAACCACGTTTCCTGCAGCCTAGTGAGACGGGTGGACCGAATGGAACACTCCATCGGCAGCATTGTGTCCAAGATTGATGCTGTGATAGTGAAGCTGGAGATCATGGAGCGGGCCAAACTGAAGAGAAGGGAGGTGCTGGGAAGGCTGCTGGATGGAGTGGCTGAGGTCAGTGGTCGTCTGAAACAGAAACACCCTCATGCTATGAAGTATCAGGGTCATAGTTTGTAACCCTTAATCTGAGAGGATGTTTTTTCCCCATACCTGCAGATCAGTGCAGATAAAATGATAACCCAGAGGTGTTGCTTCCTTAATACTCCTCACACTGATGCTAACTGCCCTAACTGGACTGTAGAATTACTATAAATTACTATAAATTTATTACTATAAATTACTCCATTGATTCTCAGAATCGCCATTAAGGCTGGTGTTATTGCTCCAGCCTTACCTAAGTACAGATGATTGGGTCCCCAGATTTCCTAAGGCAATTTCTAAGTACGAGAGGATGCATCACTCTGCCTCAACATCTTGGTTTCTCTTTCCTTGATTAGGATGAAAGGCTGGGTCGTGACAGTGAAATCCACAGGGAACAGATGGAACGATTGGTGCGGGAAGAGTTGGAACGCTGGGAATCCGATGATGCAGCTTCCCAAATAAGTCACGGTGTAGGCACACCGGTGGGACTAAATGGTCAGCCTCGCCCCAGGAGCTCCCGCCCTTCATCCTCCCAATCTGCAGAAGGAATGGAAGGTGGAGGTGGAAACGGGAGTTCCAATATCCACGTGTAGGACACGTGCTACTATATGTGTTCTTCATAGGTGAGAAGGTGACTGTCCTGAGTTGCCGTGACAGGTACACTATTTATATGCCCTGACCACCATATATGATGCTGGTCTTTGTGACCAATCGTTAATTCTTCTGCACTTTAATTTATTTTAGATAAACTTTGCCCATGGATCAAAGAAGATGTTTTTTCTTTTTCTCATATAAGAAATCCAGGTGTAAATATTGAGTACAGAAAAGAAAATCTTTGTAAAGTATATTGAGTGGTATGCCCACTTGGTACCATAACTGAGTCTCCTCAGTTGACAATGAAGTAGCCTTTTAAAGCTAAAAAAAGAACTGTGAAAAGGCTTCTGAGTTTTTTATTTCCAATCACAAAAATCAGTATTGTCATTTTTGCCGAGTGTGTGAAGGGAAAATAGGGGCATTCCTTTCCACTGAGGCTTCGCTCATGGGCTTAATACATAGCTTTCTTTTAAGAAAGGAGCCTTTTATTTCAACTACCTTCCTGGGGTACACTTTTCTAAAAGAGCTAGAGAAGAACCCCAAACCATAGAATGGGTATGTAGTCATTATGCTAGAATTTGTATGAATGGTTACGATAAATGTTGTTGAACACTATGCTTTTTTGTTATTTTATCATATCTAATGCCTGGGGGACTAACCATTTCTCTTAATTTTTACACTGTTTTCACTCTCATTTGAAATGAGCTGCATGAAACCACTAAAGACCAATTGTGGGTTACAGTGTCATCTCTGACCATAGCACAGTAGAATTGGAAGGAGCCAAATCACTAAACTTGATTTTTTTCTAATAATTAGTTTAATATAAAGATTCATCCTTATGTCTTTTCCCATGTGGCTCAACTTATTTGCAACTGAATTTAATGTTGTAACTAATCTAGGAAGGTCAACTTACTAAATCTTTTAGGATGTACTGAACGTTTTAACTGAGTAAATATGTTCATTTTACACAAAATATTAAGGACTTTTGAAATTCATATAAAATATTATAAAACTAAGGTTTGAGTTTTATACCATTTTAAGAACACAGAACTCAAATTCTCTTGATCCTGCGTTTCAAAACTAGAATTTATAACCCAAGTGGAGCTCAATTTAATGAAAAGGAGTTTGGGTTACTGGAAGTTCAACCATTATCAGAAGGTATAAACTAAAGTTTTTGAGTTTGCAGCAGTATTTTTGTTTTTTTTGTTTGTTTGTTTGTTTTTAATAGGAGAGGGCCTCCCCAAATTTATGGGGAAGAAACCTATTTCTCAACAAAAACTGAAAATCTTATTTTTCAAAACTGAGTAAGCTGACCTTTGAGAGCAAGAGAGAATGCAGTGCTGGTGAATAACTCTCACCTGGAGAATAGCAGAGAGGCCTGTTTCTAATACTGTAGTTTAAACCCACATCGTTGTTTATTTAACTGGTAGAATATGCCAGCAAATCTTCAAAGAGAACATGAGCAAACCGACCTTTTTTAGCTGGCTTCTACAGAAGTGACACAGATTGGGTTTCTTTAACAGTTATTTCCCACGGCTCATCTCCATCTTTGCTTTCTTTTGAATATGCTACACAAAGTTCTTTATTACTAGGTACTAAAGTTTGCATTCCAGGGATATTGCGTGTACGTATTTATGTATGTGTACCATGTTGTTACATGTAAACAAACTTCAATTTGAAGTGCAGCCATGATGTGGCATCCATGTGTACTGACCAGGTGCCATATATCAATTATGGTCACTAGAAAGTCTGTATGATACTTAGTATCATACTGTTTTTCATTTCACCTGTAAAATTTTGCAGAGTTCTTTCTCTTTACTCATAAGTTACATATTGTTTTTTCTTCTTTAGTCACGGAGAATTACCTCCTTCTCCCTCCCCTATCATCTTCCCCTCTATAATGGTATCATTAAGAAGTTGTTACATATGCAAGTCTCTCAACAATCAAGAGTTTCATTAATGTGTAATACTGAGCACTTTACTTCCTAATAAAGACTTAATAGCAGATGTTAAGAGTTGTCTGTTTCTTAAGTAGAAGCAGTTGGGTAATTTGTCTTGTATCATGAGACTAATAGTAAAGGCTTAGACTTTGAAAAAGGCATCTTTCTATGTTCGGAAACAACGATTGACACATTACTTCTTCTGCAGTAGGTACCTCTAGTAAGTTATTCTGATGACTATATTAGTGTTTCCTAACGTACAGCCACTGCATTGTACTTACGCATTCCTATAGTGAATGGTTGGCTCCAATATTTCTGCTGTTTCAAAACCTTCATACATGATTCCCCTGTTGACTTTTCATGAGTTCCTCCGTGGGTACGTTACAAGAGGTGGGATGCTGAGTCCCAGGTATATAAACATTTAATTTCACCCAAAACTGGCAGGTTGCCCTCCAGAATAACGGCAGCAGTCTACAATTTCACTACATGCATGAAAGTACCAGTTCTACCCAGACCCTCACCAGCACTGGTACCATCCAGCTTCCTAATCTTTGTAATTGAATGGTTTTGAAATAAGGTGTCATTTTATTTTGCATTTCTCTGATTCCTAATAAGGTTGAACGTTGCCTTATATAGTTGTTCAACATTTGGGTTTCCTTTTTGTAAATTGCCCATTCAAATCTTTAAAATAGTACACTTTGATCTAATGGGAAACAGGTGTGTTTCTGTTCATTGTCTATTTTTCCACTGGGTCATAGTCTATTTTGTTGATTTGCATAAGTTCCTTGTGTGATTTAAATAGTAATCCCTTATCAGTTTTGGACTGTTAATATCTCTCATCAGACTGGTAATTTTGTCAATGTTTCCTTGGTGTTCATGTATTAATAGTAATATCCATCAGTATTTTTTTTTCCTGTATTGTTTTGGGGGTTTTAAAGAGACCTTTGTAAGGTCACAAACTTCTATTTATTACACTTACAGTTTTACTTTCACTTTGAATACATCTTAAGAGTAACTTTGCATAAGGTCCATAGGTATTTTTCTCCATAGAATTGAGCCAGTTATATCAGTACTCTCTATTAAATAGGTCATTTTCTTTACTAGTTCATGGCATCACTGATATATTTCAGGTTCATGTATATATGTGTCTATTTTTGAATCCTTTAGCCTCTTACACCCATCTCTGAATGTTCCTGCACAATAGGTTTTATTATGACTTTGTAGTATGTCCTCCTTCGTACGTGCCAAGGTCTTCATATGTGTTCTCCTCTTTGGCCCTCTTTTTATTGACTAGGCTATTTTTGTGTACTGTTATTTTTCCATATAAATGTCAGAACAAGTTTGATGGGTCCCGGGGCATGAGGGTAGGGGAGGAGGAAAGAGAGCAGAAAGTCCTGCTGAAATTTAGTTGGAATTGCATTGAATTTATTCATTAGTTTGGGGAGAACTGACGTCTTTACAATATCAGAAACATAAGTCTTCATCTGTTCAGAACTTCCTTAATGCCCTGTTTCTTTAAATTTCTTAAAGATTTTATGCATTCCTTAATATGGTTTTATTGCTACTATGAACAGTATCCTGTCTTCCATTATATTTTCTAGTTCGTTATTGCTGACATAAAGGAAAATTACTACTTTTTTTATAAATCTTACATATATCATACTTGTTGAACTCCTCTACTACCTCTAATAGATTCTGCATTGGTTCTTTGGGTTTTCTATGTAGAAGACCAGCTCATTTGTAAATACGGACAGTACCATGTTAGACGCTAGCAATAATAGTAGACATGCTTGTCTTGTTTCTGGTCTTAATAGGAATATGTTTTAGCTTGTGATCCTCTAAAAGAAAACCAAGGCAAGGACTTGAGTTCAGGTGATACTAGGAAACTGGAGTAGGAAACAAGAGTGAGCCAGGAAAGGAGGAAATTCATACACAGGTGTGTCATTGCAGTTGACTCTGTAGGCACAGAAGCCCAACTCCACCTCTGAGAAGGCTGCGGAATGCCTCCTGTAATTCCTTATCTGAAGAACATAAGCCTGGGGCATTGGTCCACTGGCTCTGATCCCTGCTGGTTGAGCGGTGCTCCTGGGGTGTGAACACCCCTGCAGTTTCAGGCTACACTTGCACGCGGGCCGAGCAGTTTCCTTCAGCTTTGGAGAAGGCCCTAGCACAGAAAAGGGAAGAGATTTGTGGTGCAGGCTGGAGGAGGGGTAATTGATGTCAACATGATCTGAGCTCACGTGGAGCCGTCCACCACAGCCGCGACCCAACAGAGGTGCAGAGGAGCTAAGACACAGCACCAGCGCCATGCCGATGCATGCATGCCCACATTAAGTGCACTCTGGACTTTTCGAGGGAGGTCAGCAAGAATCTCTAGAAAACACAATACAGGAGGGGCAGTGGAGCTAGCTAGTCCTCACTGCTGCCGCTGGTCACAGGCCCAGAATTACTTCTTATTCTCTCCTCTACCGTCCTTTTTAGAGGTTCCTCATTCTTGGCCAGAACTTCAGTTGTACTAGGTTGCTTGCCTGTTACAATGATTCACACCTTCATCGCTAAGGGCACAGAGCCCTTGGTTCCCTAGTCCTTTACCAGACTGCCTGTTAACTATGACCACCTAGCATGGAAACACCAAGTTCCCTCTGCGAATTCCCTGCCCCATTATGTAGCTCTGAAGTCTAGCCCCTCCTGACAGAGATGACAATGCAGTAACTGCTTCCTTTGCCTGCTGTTCCACCGGTGTGAGGATCTCAAAGTGACTAAGTGGCAGACATACTGCTAGTTTCAGGTTTAGTGGAGCCCCTGCTGTATTCCCAGGTGAAAAGGTACCCTCACTCTTGAGGATTCAGGAACTCCAGTACAGCAGTGCCTCAAGCTACAGAGACAGGAAGCATAAATTCTGCAAATGGGTTTAATGGGAATGATACTGAGAGAGGCCACTGTCATTTGGCACATGGACCTGTGTGTTCTAACGGTTGGGAACAGGCACTCTTGGTTTAATGCGAGGGTCTGCAAACTTTCCATAAAAGGCCCGATAGTGAATGTTTTAGGCTTTACGGGCTGCAATGGTCTCTGTTGCAACTACTTTGACATCGTGGTGCAAAAGCAGCCACAGATCATACAAACAGGCATGAGCATAGCTACGTTCCAGTAAAGTTTTATTTACAAAAAAATAGGCAGTTGGCTGGATTTGGCCCACAAGCCCTGGTTTGATGCACAGGACAATCCTGGAGGACGGCACTACTCCAGTCCCTGCCAAGGGGGTCATGCATGAACTGGCATGATGCCAGTAACCACTGTGATGTCCTGTGGGATGTAACAGTAATTGCTAAGATGTATGGAGCGCATCCTATGAGGCAGGTGCTTCTAGCCACTTTACATGCACCACATGCATTACCTTATTTAATCTTCACACCTCTGTGGAGGCAGATCCTATGAGGATCCCTATTTTGTGGATAAGAAAGATACAGAGTAAGTTAATCAAGTCCACAGGCCTGGGAAATGGAGAATGACAAAGTGGGAAGTGGGGGAACTTTTACCTAACTGTAGAGATAAACAGACCCTGTATTCACGTCACAGATCCTGAACTTCTTTTAGGTACCACTTTCTAGCTTATATTGAAGCCACTGTCCCCATCCTGGCTTCTGCACATGTTTACAAAAGTGACTCCCACAGATTGGGCACTGGTACTACTGCAGTACGTTCCAGATCTCAGCAAGGAAATAACCTGTCACAGAGTATTTGGCTAGTCACAGTCTCTGAAACCCAAGTTTCCTCATCTGCAAAATGAAGATGAGACAGCTTGAGATTTTCCAAACTACACAGTCAAGCCTTTCAATCACTGAGACAATGCCTCAGCTTTCCTGCTTGGCAAAGAAACGGGGCCAAACCAAGAGGCCACGTCCTCACTTGGATCCGAGCAACACCGCTTTCAACCGTCATGACTGAAAGGCTGTTCTGCGGGGTTGCCGGGTATAAGAATGATTCTGCAGGTTAAAAAAGGTTTGGAGATCCGGTGATGTTAACGCACTCCCTTAGTTCTAAATGTGATTCTGATATTTAGGTGGATACAAAATAGATGGCTTTGAACACAACTGTTGCACAGTTGTGATTGGATCAGATCGAATCATAAGAAATGTACGTTAAATGGTCTTAACTCCTTATTACAACCCTCAGTATTTCCCAAAGGATCACCTGGATTTCCAGTTCCACTCCTCAGAGATTCTAAGTCAACAGGGGAAAAAAAAAATAAGTCTTTCCTTCCTTTCTTCCTTCCTTACATAGCATGCCAGATGGTCTTTTTTTAAAAAAAACTATTTTTAAAAATATTTATTTATTTATTGGCTGCGTTGGGTCTTCGTTGCTGCTCACGGGCTTTCTCTAGTTGCGGCGAGCGGGGGCTACTCTTTGTTGGGTGCGCGGGCTTCTCATTGCAGTGGCTTCTCTTCTTGTGGCACATGGGCTCTAGGCACGTGGGCTTCAGTAGTTGTGGCTCATGAGCTCAGTAGTTGTGGCTCACGGGCTCAGTAGTTGTGGCACGTGGGCTCTAGAGCACCAGCTCAGTAGTTGTGGCGCACGGGGTTAGTTGCTGCGTGGCATGTGAGATCTTCCTGGAGCAGGGATCGAACCCACGTCCCCTGCACTGGCAGGCAGATTCTTAACCACTGCGCCACCAGGGAAGTCCCTACTTCTTAGTTTCTACTTTTGTTTTTTTTTAGGCCGCGTCCCATGGCATGTGAGATCTCAGTTCCTCAACCAGGGATCGAACCCACACCCCTGCATTGGAAGGGCAGAGTCTTAACCACTGGACTGCCAGGGAAGTCCCAATTTCTCAGTTTTGACATGCATCATGGTACATAAAATGTTAACATTAAAGGAAGCTGGGCAAAGGGTATACAGGAACTTTCTGCATAAGTTTTGCAACTCTTCTAATAAATCTAAAATTATTCCAAAATGAATAGTTTATTAACGGGAGTGGGAGGCTTACTTAAGGATGTATCTATACACACAGGAACACAAAAGTGAGCTGCAGTGACGTTCTGATAATAGCAACAGAGGGGAGTATACAAGTGTCATTTCAAAAATAACTCAGAAGAGAGGAAGCAGTATTGGAAGGGGAGCTCAGGGTTGCGGGGGGGCTTCTGTGCACTGGTCATGTCCTATTTCTTGACATTGTTGGTTGCACAGGTGTGTTCCTCCTCACGGGATTGTACTTTTCCCTACGTTACCCTTCAGTAAAAAAGTTTAAAAACACTTCCCTATTACTGGGAAAGGTCGGAATGAAAAGATGTGTAAGTAAATGAGATGTATATGTAAGGAAGGAAAAAACCTGTATAAGCCCAGTTATTCTATCATAAGTCTAAAATTTTCAGAGCTGGGAAGGATCATAGAAATCACCAATCCTGCCGTGGACAGTTCTTTATGCAGGTAGCCCTGGAGACCATAATGCAGTGCGGCTCGCAGAGCCCAGACGTCTGTATTGGAGCAAAATTTCTCAAGAGATTATCATGCACACCGAGATCACAAACCACTGAACTACCCCCCAGGAGGGTAAGTCACCAGACTCCTGGCCCTCTACACCTGTAGTCCAAAACCCAGCTGAGACCCCTGAGATATTCTAATTCCACTAGAGGGAAACTTCAGTAAGTTTTAACAACATTAGAAGGCTCATCAAAGCTTTTTCTATCGGGCTTCCCTGGTGGCACAGTGGTTGAGAATCTGCCTGCCAATGCAGGGGACACGGGTTCGAGCCCTGGTCTGGGAGGATCCCACATGCCGCGGAGCAACTAGGCCCGTGAACCGCAACTAGTGAGCCTGCGCGTCTGGAGCCTGTGCTCCGCAACAAGAGAGGCCGCCATAGTGAGAGGCCCGCGTACCGCGATGAAGAGTGGCCCCCGCTTGCCACAACTAGAGAAAGCCCTCGCCCAGAAACGAAGACGCAACACAGCAAAAATTAATTAGTTAATTAATAAACTCCTACCCCCAACATCTTCTTTAAAAAAAAAAAAAAAAAAGCTTTTTCTATCATAATGGCCTTTTTACCCCACAAATGACACTGGGTTTTGCCAACAAGGTTTGGATTTCATACTTCTACTGCAGCATCAATGTATTTGTTATTTATTATTTATTAAATAATGGAAGATCATAGATTCATATAATATTGAAGCTATTCATTTTAAAGGGGAGGAAGAAACCAATACCAGAAATATTAGTAACTTGTCACAAGTTTCTAGAACTCGATTTTTTTAAGGTCAGTAAATTAAACGAGATTTCTTCCCCGTGGTTACTGTCTGACTAGATGAACTAATACGTAGTACATAATGTCACTAGTTTATGACTTGGGTTCTTTCAAGTATAATTCAGTTCACTGTAATTTCTATAAATGTTTCTGTTGAAAATAATCCTTGCTGAAAAACGGTATGATGGCAAGTGAAAAGAAGACAACCAAAAAGTCAGTGAATACTGAAATCAAGGTGCTCCCTTTTTAATGTGGGGTAAATCATGTAAGTTAAAGAGGAACTTAGGAGAATTTTTTAAGGAATAACAGTTTCAGGTAGGCAATTGTAAGGAAGATCACGATCATGCATGCCAAGGCCACGTGATTCCTCCACAGGCCCCAAGGTGAGAGATCGATGCCCTGGCTTTCCAGAAATTCTTCGCCAGTACATCTGAAATTCAACAGAAAAAGAATATGACTTCATTCTTAGCATCTGTCAAACTTCACTCAATATATTCACTGTTCCTTTAAAAAGCCTACAGGTTACCACGTCTTAAATACCCATCCCTTCGTTTATAACAGAAAACAGTTTGGGAGGGCTTTTTGGTGGGTGGGTGGGTGTCTGTGTGTTTTAGCTTTATAATTCTGTTTTATTGGGATGTGACGGGGGCCCACAGGTCAGCCATATGCATCGTAAAAATATACAGAAAACAGTCGTTGAGTGCTTACTGCTAGATTCTGCTAGATACTGTGAAGCCTATAATAGTTTAGGTAAGCCCTAAAACAACCCAAATTTAAAAGGTGAGGAGACTAAAGTTTAAGGAACTTGGCGAAATTTACAGACTCGTACTTTGAACCAAGTTGCCAGCCTCCCCGAGTTCACTTGTTTCCAAGTCTATGATGCTGCTCTCCTCAAAGGGCAGAAACATTCATCAAGGAATTTTTCACTGAACACCTGATGGGAGAGTCTCAGCTTCAGCAGATGGTATCTACGGCCCTTACAAAGATGATGAAAGCCCTTTATAGAGCTTATTATCCACAGATCAGCCGTACGAAAGAAACACAGGCCGAGAGTTCTAAAACCAGGGGAAAGGCCTTAGTGGGGCTGGAGCAGAGCAGGATGGAGTAGCCCTGACACAGATTCGAAAAGGACCTGGTACTAAAAATACCTGGCACAAGCGTAACTATCGCCTGGTACCATTTTTGTGCAACTCTTGGAATTTGGCAGTTTAAAAAAAAAAAAAAGTTACACCCAGACCAAAAGAAAGGGAGTGGGCAGGATGAAGAAAGCTTCTCTTCACAGAGGTTTTCTGGCAATACTTCTAAATAGCAGTCTGTCCTATTATTAAGAATTACTTCTGTTCTACCTAAATATTCATGAGAGTTAGGCTACCAGCATTCTCTTTCCTCTCATTAATCAATGTATCAACATCACACCATTAACAACCATCACTGAAAAGGAAAGTGTTGCTCAATTTGAAAACAACACCTCTGATTTGATTAAATTCTGCATTTTTGTTTATTATACAAAAAATGGGATTTCCTTCTCTGCTCACTGAAATATGTGGTTCTTTCCTTAGAGGAGACATCCTTTAATAGGGAGTATTCCAAGTCAGTTAAAAAAAGAAACAAAAAAAACCTGTGCAGACTTTGATTTCATGTTGTCTCCTAACTGCAGGAGGAAGAGGCATGAGTCAGGACTGTGCAGGAAAATGTTCACCCTCCCCAACCCCTGCTGCCCTTTCAGCTCTTACTGCCATGGGTTGAGCTCACAGGAATTGTAAGTTCATGGCGTACACTTCGTATAATCCGTACAGTTCTGATACTGTTAAGGCCGTGCTACAAATATCAAAGCAGCTCATTTCAAACTCAAATGTTCTAAAAAATAAAAACTCAAACCCACAATCCAAACTGCAGAAGGATCTTTTCAAAGTGCCCCAAACAAACAAGTAACACGTAAGAAACATTTCTCCAACTGAAATACGATTTTGACCGTAATAGAATACCTAGGAGTTGTAGAGCACTTTCACGTGCATTAGCGTACAACCCACTTTATAGATGAGAACATCCAGGCTCAGAGAAGTCAGTGTCCCTGAAAGGACTCCCCAGCTCTAAGCCCAGTGGTGTTTCTGCATCACACCACAACAGTAAGCAAACCCATTAAGACAACGAACGCAAACTCACATTGCATAGCTACAGGTACTGTTTGTTGTTACGTTGAGTCCTGGGCAGAAGTTTTGTCCCAAAAATTCATTATGCTGCAAAGCCTGTAACACAAGTGGGAACAGGGCAAGGAAAATAGTTTTAAATTTCAGAAAGTTTCCAAAGAATTATCACAATCACATCCTCTGAGTTTAATCTCTGTTGCTATTTCTAAAAACAAACCAAGCTTCACGTTCACAGTCTTTGTCACACCAAAGTAAGTAAAATTATTTTTCCTGGCAATCAAGAGGCCAAGGGCTGGGATTCTGGCTCTAATACAAAAGCCAAGAGGAGAGATCTCTGGCTATATTATCCCACAGTTCTTTCCTTCTTCTCTCCCCAATTTTGTAACTCCATAAACACTATAATTAAAATGATACAGTGGGGGCTTCCCTGGTGGCGCAGTGGTTGAAAGTCCGCCTGCCGATGCAGGGGACACGGGTTCGTGCCCCGGTCCGGGAATTCCCACATGCCGCGGAGCGGCTGGGCCCGTGAGCCATGGCCGCCGAGCCTGTGCGTCCGGAGCCTGTGCTCCGCAACGGGAGAGGCCACAACAGTGAGAGGCCCACGTACCGCAAAAAAAAAAAATGATACAGTGGTACTCAATGACTATTGTTAATTTATAGTAACAATCTTTTGTATTGTTCCGGTTTGTTCTCATCCAAACCACTTATAATTCTTGGGAATTAGAAACTTAATTATATTATATTAAGGCACAGTTTTCTCTGGAGTTGATTAGCTTTCTAAAGCCAGTAGTGGCTGTATTGTATGGTCTTTGTTTTTCTTCTAATTTCCCTTTCAAGTTAAAATATGTATTCTAGGGCTTCCCTGGTGGCGCAGTAGTTGAGAGTCCGCCTGCCGATACAGGGCACACGGGTTCGTGCCCTGGTCCGGGAGGATCCCACATGCCGCAGAGCGGCTGGGCCCGTGAGCCATGGCCGCTGAGCCTGAACGTCCGAAGCCTGTGCTCCGCAACGGGAGAGGCCACAACAGTGAGAGGCCCGCGTACCGCAAAAAAAAAAAAAAATGTATTCTAGGCTCCCATCCTCTCATTAGTTTCTTAAATGAACTGAAACACTGTATTTTTTTATATCAATTAGTAATCTTTGTCCTTTACTCTGAGTTATCTCCCCATCCTTCACCTCCCTCAAACAACAGGGCGACTGGAGAAACCCCAGGTGATTATCAAGGTGACCCAAGGCTTAACAGGAAGCTCTCCTTCATTGTCCTAAAACTTGCACAGCCCATGGCTGGGGACGTGAGATGCTTAGGCGTTACTCTGGTTGTTCCCAGCAATGGGAACAATGAACCAGTCAAAGCGACAGACAAGGAGAACATACCGCAAAGCCATATCGAGGAATGCTGAAGTACTGAAGCCATGAGAGCCAAGGCACGACGGTTCTGAGATTTACCAACAGCCCTGAAAATATCTACAAAAAACAAGTACCAAGAATCAGAACTGGTGGAGTGATTTCATGAAGAATTCTAGCAGATACCCTCCTTAAGTCCCCGACGGCCCTGTGAACACTTCTGCCTTGAAATCCCTCCCACTACTCTGAAGACTTACCTTATCCTCTTTGTATATGTGTATCTCTCTAGAGCTGAGGCTGTTTAGGGTTCTAAAGGAATAACAATATACATTTTATTTAACTGGAAGATTTTTAATTGTTGAGGCTTTTACTTTCTCTGTAACTGCACACGGTGGAAGGTCAGTAAGTACTGACTGCTCTAATGATACAACCAACTATATGTTCCCACCAATAAACACACCCGAACATATCCTGAGCACCTCATGCCCCTATTTCCATTAACACAGTAATATTGACAAGGGTTTGCTTTCTATCTCTGTATGACTTTAGGAATAATTTTGGGTTCAAAATGCATGCTTAAAATAACCCAAAGACTGGAACTGGTACACAGCATAATATGGTAAAGCACAGCATAAAATATGGTCAATACCTTCATTTAAAGCTACCAAAAAGCAGTATTACAATGGAAATTCCAGGAGGGTCTGCTCCAGCAAGAGATGGCTACGTGAGAAGAGGTTCACGTAAAACATCTCCTAACTGGCACAAGGCATGCTGGGACGGGCATAACAATGACAGTGTTCCTGGTGTGACTACATAGTTTTAAACTTGACTTAACCAAGTGCTCAATACATAAGACAGCATCTCTGAGTAAAATACGGTCTTATGACTGGTTTATAAAGTTCTATACACAAACCCTTAAATAAAAACAAATCAAAGCATCTAATATATCAAATGAAACATTTTTATATTTGAAGAACATCTTATTTATTAGATGACATTATAGAAAATACACATAAAATTGATCACTTTCTCAATACTGTTTAGATTGGTACTTTTCAAACTCAGAAATGGAAGAATTAAACTTTGACACGAGTTGGTACTAATTACCTACCTTTTAAAGACAGGTACTGCTACTCTAGCAGAAAGGGCATGTGGATTAAGTAAATAGGCTACACATTCCTGTTTACTTGATGTTAGTGGGGAAATGTGATAACTGGTTCCCTTCACCTATTGAATCACCTTTGTGCGTGCAAAATGTAGGGCTGTGGGGACTTCCCTGGTGGCGCAGTGGTTAAGAATCCGCCTGCCAATGCAGGAAACACAGGTTCGAGCCCTGGTCCGGGAAGATCTCACATGCCGCGGAGCAACTAAGCCCGTGTGCCACAACTACTGAGCCTGCGCTCTACAGCCCGCAAGCCACAACTACTGAGCCCGCGTGCCACAACTACTGAAGCCTGCCGCACCTGGAGCCCGTGCTCCGCAACAAGAGAAGCCACCGCAATGAGAAGCCCGCGCACCGCAACGAAGAGTAGCCCCCACTCGCCGCAACTAGAGAAAGCCTGCGCACAGCGACAAAGACCCAACGCAGCCAAAAATTAATTAATTAATTTTAAAAAATGTAGGGCCACGTGAGGTTAGGATTAAATAGCTGTTTAAAAAAGGTAAACAGAAATATATTGACATAAAGGAATGTCAGGAACCCAGAAAGGAGGGGACCTAGTACTGGAATTGTTCAGTATTTTTAAAACACTCCTTTTCAAAATACTGGAGGGACACAAGATAGGCCCATGCCACATGCTGCTGTTTTCATGGAACTAAGTTCCTACCTTGCTTGGAGAGTAGTTCCTCCAACCAAACCATCTCAGCGGCCAGTTAAACAAGCCAGCAGTTCTCTCACACCAGCAGGGAAGTCAAACAATGAGCCTGTCATTTCTACAATTTTTTTAAATTTGAAAAATCAAAATTTTTCTGGTTTTTAAAGTTCCAGTCGATCAAGCTTTCACGATATGTCACCAAGAGGCATCTTTTTAAAGCTCATCGGTAACAACATGTTAACTAAGGTCATAACAACTATCTTAGAACAGTAGCAAAAAAGGCTGGATAAGGTGAAGAAAAAGCTGGTACGTTCTCTAATAATATAAGCTATACTTCAATATACGGCCTCCTTAAAGCAAAAGGATTTACAGAATCCTCAAGCAGGTTTTACAGGATAGGTGAATCCTGGGGGAGAACAAAGGGAAATAATTACGTCTCAGGGAAGCACAGTTCATACTCACCATCATAAACACAAAAGAGATGGTCATGAGAAGTGTTGCTATGGATACCACGCTCTGACCTGCTGCTATGGCCAGTGCCATTGAACTGGCTGAATAAGCCACCATCATCAGGGTAAACATCATGACGAAGAAGGCCTCCACCTGTGGTTTCAATCCTTAGGGAGCAAAGAGGGGGTTAATCCAACTGTCTACGTCACGGTGTATTGTTATTGTGCAAATAACACTACAATATTTTGAGAAACTAGTATCAGATGGAAAAAAGTCCATCCTCTATCCAACCACCCTGGGTCACCACTTTCATTGTTCCCCCCGATATAACTGTAGGAAGCTATATGCTATATGCAGTTTTCTTTTTTTAAAAAAATTTATTTATTTTATTTTTGGCTGTGTTGCATCTTCGTTGCTGCACGCAGGCTTCCTCTAGTTGCGGCGAGCAGGGGCTACTCTTGGTTGCAGTGCACGGGCCTCTCATTGCGGTGGCTTCTTTTGTTGCAGAGCACGGGCTTTAGGTGTGTAGGCTTCAGTAGTTGTGGTGCACGGGCTCAGTACTTGTGGTGCACGGGCTTAGTTGCTCCATGGCATGTGGGATCTTCCCAGACCAGGGATCGAACCTGTGCCTCCTGCATCGGCAGGTGGATTCTTAACCACTGCGCCACCGTGGAAGTCCTGCAGTTTTCTTTTACAGGCTCACTGCATGAGCACTTTTGCACGTAACACTCGTGCTTCTTTATTTGTAATTATTAACCATTTCTGAGTGCCTGAGGTGGAGAGCTGCAGGCAACACAACTGGCCAGCATTCTACTGCCTTCTCTCCTAAGAAGGAAACTTGCCAAGACCACATTCACTTTACCTAGACATCACCACATTACTCACTGTTTGTTGTAAATGTATTAGTGAAGATACTGGGAAGGTCAGGATTACACGCCTTCCCAGTGGTTTTAAAATCTGGGGGACGTGTCCATAATCCAAGTCTCCCAAGACAAATCACCCTGTAACTCTGGGATTGAGGACGGGGTTAAATTAAGTTTCATAAAACTGCTCTGTCAACGAAAACAGGCTCATACTGTGGGTCATACAAAAATCTGAAGATTTTGGAACAGCCATAAGAACACCAGTTAGGAGTCTGAGGATGTAGGATCTATGCCTAATTCTTTACGAAACACCTCTTATTTGTAAAATGGAATTTTACACTCAATGAATAGTGCTTTGTCAGAAAAGAAATATTTCTGGTGCGTGTGTATGTGAGAAATATACGGAAATTCTGATACAATGAGCCTGGGGTGTAGTCTAAACACAAGGCATAAAAAAATCAATCTGTCTACATCTATCGAACAAATATTTTTATTACCAGAAGTCACTATCTTTCATTATCTTCATACACACACACACACACACACACACACACACACACACACACATATAAAAATATAAATAGATAAGTAATAAATATCCCAGCTCCAGCTCCTCCAACATAGTGTCAAATAGTTTTAGGAATTATTTCCATGTTTGTATATGACACAGAGCATCTCTGTTTATAAAATATAGTTTTATAAATAGTTTTAAAATTACTTTGGAAAAAGTCTTGCAAAAATCTCCTCAGAGAAGAGTTATTCCAGAGCATACGTAATGAACAGATGCTTCCTTATCTCAGGACTTGATTTACAGCTTTGAGAACCAAGGCACGCCTGCAAAAAGTCCCCTCACATCCAAGACTAAAAACACATACCTTTTGTTTCACGGCTTACCTAACAGGAAGTATGTTATACTAGTAAATATAATACTTGGTAACATCCTCATGGGGAGTAAATCAGATAACAGTTTTCCAAAGAAGTAAGATGACACTCTGTAATATCCACTGATATATTCATGTCTAAAAACAAAGATTCACATCACACATCCTACGTTAGTTGAAGAAGGCAAAGACCAGAAGATTAGACCACTTGGCTATACCTATTTCCGCTGCCACCCTGGATCTAAGAACTACAGCTTCCAGGTCCTCGAGGCTAACCCACCACCCTTCATCCCCGTCAGCGCCAGGCGCATCTCACGTGTGCGCCTCCCCTGGGACATCACCCCCCAAGGCTCTGTGCAGTGACCCCTCTTCTCATTGCGTAACTCCCTCCAAATGCCGGCCAGTTCGCCCTCCTAACACACACGCCAGGGGGACGGGACCTGCATCGCCTCCCTCTCTTCCGACAGTGGCTCTCCTTGAAGGCCAGCATGTCTGAAGCTGATCTCAGAGGTCACAGAGGCTTTTCTTTTTCCCTGCTTCTAATTATGAAGAAGGTGGTGTTGCTACTCTCCGAGCCTCAAATGCAGCTTTGGGTCACTAATCTGTTTTTACTTCTTCCACTATCATGATAAAAAAAAGAAAACGGTACTTCCTTCCATGATCATGCCTGCCCACCACACACCCCTGTCAGCTCTCAAATCCTCTTTTCTTCCCTCTGAAGTTCTAGATCCCTCCTCTTCCTGACAGCTTCCTCCTGTAAATCCAAACTATTCCACCAAGATCTTCATTCTTCCCCTCTCTAATGATTCCTTTATGCGACATGTAAACACGCAAATCTCTTCCAACTTGGAAAAAAACAAGAAACGAAACAGCCCACCTTTATTTTAAGGCTGTCCTCTGGCCCTTCCGTTCTCCCTTCCACTGAGGGCTCGGTCTACATTCTCGGTCAGCTTTACTCCTCACCTTGAATTTACTGTTCAGCTCACTACCTTCCCTCTACCAAGCCCCTCCAACTTTCCTTGTGACAGTCATCATGACTTCTTCCTTTTCAGCCGCTTTATTCCCTGCTTTCTCTGCAGCAGTAGATTCGTGGGCTAGGCCCTGAACTCGAAACTCCTTTTTCCCTGGGTATCAGGCCCCATGTGCTCGTGATTCTCCTCCCAGCCTCTGAGTGAACACTGGTAATCCCCAAGAACCAAGCCATGGCCTGATTCTGGATATGACCAGTTTGACCAGTAGCCCCCTTCCTGAAACAGAGACCTACTCACATAAAGAGCTTCTTCTCGACCACCAGGAGCTCCACGGCCGACACACTGCTGAAACACTGGTTGGTGGTCAGGAAGAAGAGTACCCCGGCTCTGTGATGAGAGAGAGGGAACGAAAGCACTGCAGTCAATTAAACATTCTTAGGTCCTTTTCCTACCTGCAAAACTCTTCCCTCAAATGATATCTTAGCACATTAAACAAACGACTCTTCTGGTCGAAACTGAGAGGGAAGCATGAGCCCCATCAGGCCACTCCCTCACCCCCGTGTCTCCACAGTGATACCCCTGGGACTCCATATAGCACAGTTTGAAATTCATGACCCAGTTTGCTACGGACTGAATTGCGTGCTCCCCAAATTCCTGTGCCGAAGCCCTAACCCTCAGCGTGACGGCATTTAGAGATGGTGGCTTTGGGAGGTGGTCCGGTTTAGACGAGGTCATGAGGGTAGGGCCCTCGCAATGGATTAGTGCCCTTAGAAGAAAAGGGCGAGACATCAGAGCTTGCTCTCTGCCATGCAAGGACACAGCCAGAAGGCAGCAGATCAGAAGAGGGCCCTCTTCAGAACCCGACCATGCTGGCAACCTGATTCCCAGAACTGCGAGAAATGAATTTCTGTGGTTCAAGCCACCCAGTCTGTGGGTCCTTGGCCCCGTCTATGGCAGCCAAGCTGACAATTACATAGGCCACAAAAATACTATCACCCTGGATTTTAACTAACAAAATGCCAACTGCAGCTCCTAATGTGTGAACAGAGAAACAGGGAGCCAAATACAGCTTGCAAAGGTTAAAAGCCGCTATTAGCCACTTCTTCAAAAGTGGAGTAAAGCAGAAACTACGACGAGGCAAAATGAAAGACTGTGGAGGGACATCTTATTGTATACATCCGCCTCACCACCACCAGCACAGCCTTGATAGTCTCCTTGACCACCCACTGCCAATGGGGTTTCTTTCCAACGGGCTCAAAAAAAAAACACCCCAAAATAATGCTCATAAAGGAAAAACTAATTTGTGCACCTATGAGAAAAGGAAGACTATTAATGCTTCTCTCTCAGTAAAATAACTGAAGTTTAAAAAGGAAAGTACTCAGTTAATCTACACTTCGACAGAAATATGAATTTCATGAAAGCATGCCCACAGTCCTGAAACACTGTTGGGCTTTCCTTCCTAACCTAATGATTTAATTGACATTGAGGATGTGAGTTGAAACGAAAAGAGATGAGGCAGCACATCACTTAAATGACACACAAATAAGAGAATTTTTAAAAATGTAAACCCAAGTGTATAACCCTCTAAAAAAAAGAGTCCACAGACACTCAGTAATTGGTTTTAACACTCCCTCCTCCCAAAATAAAGAACTTAAGGAACAGGCTGTTTTAAAAGTAAATGTTTAGGGACTTCCCTGGTGGCACAGTGGTTAAGAATCCGCCTGCCAGTGCAGGGGACACGGGTTCGAGCCCTGGTCTGGCAAGATCCCACATGGCACAGAGCAGCTAATCCTGTGTGCCACAACTACTGAGCCTGCGTGCCTAGAGCCCGTGCTCTGCAACAAGAGAAGCCACTGCAATGAGAAGCCCACGCACCGCAAGGAAGAGTAGCCCCCACTCGCCGCAACTAGAGAAAGCCCGTGTGCAGCAACGAAGATCTAATGCAGCCAAAAATTTATTTATTTATTAAAAGAAAAGAAAAAAAAAAGAATCCACCTTCCAATGCAGGGGACGCGGGTTCAATCCCTGGTCGAGGAACTAAGATCCCACATGTCTCAGGGCAACTAAGTCTGTGCGCTGCAACTACTGGGCCCGCGTGCCCTGGAGCCCACGCACCACAACTAAAGAGAAGCTCGTGCACTGTAACTACTGAGCCCGTGTGCTCTGGAACCTGCACCCCACAACTCGAGGGAAGCCCATGCACCACAATGAAGAGTCCGTGCACCGCAACTAAAGATCCCGCATGCCACAACTAAGACCCGACGCAGCCAAATAAATAAGTAAATAAGTAAATGTTTATACAATAAATAAATGGAAAAAAGCCAGGCCTATAATGCAAGCAACTATGCTACTTTCTGCACACAAATAAGCCTAATATCAACATAAAAGCTAATTTCAGAAACACAGGACATGGCAACAATTCAGCTCAATTTGTTAAGTGTTACATCTAACGGTACAATAACGTTCATAAAGATTTTGAACTAGTACATAGTGAAATTCCTCCTAAATCATAAGATAATTTATTTTACACTAAACAGATTTTATTGTTAAAGAATTTAATGTATTCTAGTTCTTTTCAAGGTGGTAGTTCATGTCTGTAATATCTGCTTATTGATGCAAATGTTCTCAAAATATCTCTTCCCTTAATATACATTTATTTGTTTAGCTATCTCCACAACTCTGTAAGGTAGCTGTTAGGCCAAAGAAGCTCATATTCCACACATCATTATACAGGTTAGAGAAAGAACAAAGAGAGCATCTCCCCGGAATAATTCATTCCCACGAAAAGAGAACCAAACCACACTGGCCTCCAGGGCAGTTTCAAATGATAAAAAGTGGCAGTAAGCTTAAGTCAAAAATACAAATTAAAATAGCTCCAAAGCTCTATTTTTCCAGAAAACACTTGAAGAAACAGTTAACACTCTTCTAAATTTCTCTGGATTCTTCTACCAAGAGCTTTAATGACTAGATTTCCAGTTCCTGTCTTAAATTCCAGTTGCGGACAGACTCCCCAGTATCTTTTTCCAAATGCTTCCCATTGCACAACACAAAAGACCCACAGGCTCTGGATTCCTGTGTTATATACTCTGTGCTTCACGAAAATATGGCATCTACAGAGGGTACAAACCATCAATTACTAGCAAGTTTCAAATAAACCAGAGAAGAACACAGCCCTCGGGGAAGATAAAAAGAAAAACAACATAACTCTGGAAAGAAGCTCCAGTAATTATCTCACTATCTGATGCCCCACAGGAGATAGCTTACTTTACCCGAGTGAAGAATTGACTTTTATGCTCGTTCTGAAGAATTGACTTTTATGCTCGTTCTTCCCTTCATAAACAATCATCCTTTCCCAGATATCAAAACAGATTCAACTTAAGCTACTACCACTTTGCTCAATAGTGAAATGGGGATAAAACCATCCACTTCTTTGGCTGGGAGGGTAACCTGAGACCCTGGATGTAAAGCCCGGAGGACAGTGCCAGGCCCAGGGCGGCTCTCAATAAATAAAGCCAAGAAGAACTCTGCGGTCTTCCACTCTGCTCAGCACCTCTATTCACCGCATGTTGTGTTCCATTACAAAGTCTCCTCAGGAAACACAGTTTTAAGGGCACGTTATGACTGAAACCAGGTAAGGTAAACTAACGTAAGTACTAACCCTACAACAGAAAAAACTGAGTCCCCACCACCACCCCATGTCAAACAAATCAAAACCTTAAAAGGAAATTAACTCACAGGCAACAAAAGAAAAAATCAGATAAACTGAACTATGTCAAATTTTAAAACTTTTGTGCATCAAAGGACACACCAACAGGGACTTCCCTGGTGGTCCAGTGGGTCAGACTCTGCGCTCCCAATGCAGAGGGCCCAGGTTCAATCCCGGGTGGGAGAACTAGATCCCGCATGCATGCCGCAACTCAGGAGGCTGCACACCACAACTAAGAAGTCCGCATGCCGCAACTAAATGATCCCACGTACCGTAACTATGATCCGGCGCAGCCAAAATAAATAATTAAATTAATAAATATATATATATTTTTAAAAAAGGACACACCAACAGAATGAAAAGACAACACACAGAATGGCAGGAAATACTTGCAAATTTATATCTGATAAGGGGTTCATATCCAGAACATATAAGGAATTTAACAGCTCAACAATCTTCAAAAAATCCAATTAAAAGATGGTTAGGGCTTCCCTGGTGGCGCAGTAGTTGAGCATCCACCTACCGATGCAGGGGATGCGGGTTCGTGCCCCGGTCCGGGAAGATCCCACATGCCGCGGAGCGGCTGGGCCCGTGAGCCATGGCTGCTGGGCCTGCGCGTCCGGAGCCTGTGCTCCGCAACGGCGGGGTGGGGAGGCCACAACAGTGAGAGGCCCACGTACCGCAAAAAAAAAAAAAAAGATGGTTAAAGAACTTCAACAGACATGCTTCCAAAGAAGAAACACAAATGGCCAATGTGCACATGAAAAGGTGCTCAACAATACAATAATCATTAGGGAAATGCAAATCAAAACCACA
Organism: Aethalodelphis obliquidens; assembly: GCF_003676395.1. Lineage (NCBI taxonomy): Eukaryota > Metazoa > Chordata > Mammalia > Artiodactyla > Delphinidae > Aethalodelphis > Aethalodelphis obliquidens. The sequence goes on from NW_020837961.1 coordinate 7,017,737, forward strand.
ATGAGATACCACCGTCCACTAATGAGGGTAGCTATTAAAAAAAAAAAGAAAACAAAAGAAAAAATAAGTGTTGGTAAGGTTGGGGAGAAACTGAAACCCTGTGCACTACTGGTAGAAACGCAACACAGGTAGCTACTGTAGAAGACAGGATAGCAGTTCTTCAAAAAATTAATGGAATTACCAAATGATCCAGTAATTCCACTTCTGCATATATGCCCAAAAGAATTTAAAGCAGAGACTCAAACAGATATTTATTTGTACATCCATGTTCATAGCAGCATCATACACAACAGCCAGAAAGTGGAAACAAACCAGTGTCCATGGACAGATAAATCGATACACAAAATGTGGTATATCCATACAATGGAGTATTATTCAGTCTTTAAAAAGAAAGAAGTTCTGACGCATGCTACACCGTAAATGGACCTTGAAGATATTATGCTAGGGGCAATAAAGCCAGTCACCAAAAAGACAGATACTCCATGATTCCACTTACATGAGGTACTTAGACTAGTTAAAATCAGAGACAGAAAGTATAATGGTGATTTCCAGGGGCTGGGGAAAGGGAGAACAGGGAACTGCTGCTCAGTGGGTACAGAGATACAGTTTGGGAAGATGAAAAAGTTCTGGAGTTGGAAGGTGGGGAGGGCTGAACAATAACGTGAATGTAATTAATGCCACTGAACTAGACACTGAAAATTGGTTAAGAGGGTACATTTTATGTTCTGTATATTTTAGCACTAAATAATTGATTCTTCCATTCAGCTTTCAATTCTCTGACTTATCCTACTCCTCAATTTACCCTTTGCTTATCTCACATTCAAATTCCTAATGGATTTTCATAAGCTTGAAAGAAAAGTAACAGCACATTCTCAAAGTCAAGGTCCAGACTTACTCACCTGTTCTGGATTCCTGCAGGATCATTCTTTAGATCGTAGAAAATGGCACCTATAACCAGTCCCAGAACGATTGTTACAATTATCTTTTCAAAAAAAAAAAAAGAATTTCAATTAAAGGTCAAAACTTAACACATTATTATTAAAATATATCTGGCTACATAATGAAACTCTCCATTGATATAGGTATTTTAAATGGCTTGGCCATAACAGTCCTTGGGAAAATATAAAACAGTGTATGTTTTTTTAAATTGAAATAAAAATAATTTATCTGTGTGCCAGGGAGACTGACAGGCGACACAGTAGAAAAGCTAAGATTTCTCCCAGTGCTTTACCAGGCCCTACCAGTTCATGGTCCAGTTCAGGCTACTGGGCCTGGGAATGCCATAGAGTGTAGCAGAACCAGGCAAGCACCTAGCAAAATAGTCTGGGGGGTAAACTAAAGTCCGAGTGGCTAAGATTTGTGGCCTGAACTCTCAACCTTTGTGCTAGTGAACATGCATAGTGTGATATTTCAAGAGGCTCCAATAAAAACAGGATACCTTTACTCTTAACATGAAAAATAAATAAAAATGAACAAAAATTTTAAAGCACACATGAAAAAAATTCTAACAATGTAATTTGGCAAAATAAGGAAGTAGGGGTCGGGAGAGTCCCCGCCTGCACTGGAAAAGTGCACTGTCACTGTCACCAAAGCATTCAGCCAGCTTTCTCTGAGGGCACCCGAGTGCATCCATTACCCACCCTCCTGTCACTGCTTCTCCAGCAACCTCAGCCCGGAGGGCCTACAGCCAACAGCAGGACTAAGCTGCCAGTGCTTTGCCACTCTTACCTACCTTCACCCACTCACTCTTGTTTGATGACTCCTAAGAAGACTGGATAAACATCACTCTGGTTTTTAAGACTGACAAACTGTCTCTTAAGGACACTTCTATAAGCGAAGGGTTAAGGGTTACATTATAATTTATTTAAGGAAATTCTACTTCTTGTACTTTTGAATTAAATTTAATTAAATGAATTTTAAAATATAGTAAATGATAACCTAAAGAAAACAAAATATTCCACGATGTACCTTGGAAACTTCAAAGTTTAAAAACAAAACAAAACAAAAAAACACCTCAGTACTACAACAGTGCAGTAGTATCAAGACTTGAAGTAACTTGTCAAGACACTTTTGGCATGAAGCAAACAAAATTGCAAAACAGAATCATGACCTGTGAAGACTAGCTCATGAAGACCAGTCTGGAAAGAATATGATTTGAGATGTCCTTAAAAATTGCCTTGCTAAAAAAGACAGTCAGAAATTTGAAACAAAAAAATCTATTACCCTGGCATATTTTAATTACCTTCAAAATATACTATAGTTTGGGCTTCCCTGGTGACGCAGTGGTTAAGAATCTGCCTGCCAATGTAAGGGACACAGGTTCAAGCCCTGGTCCGGAAAGATCCCACATGCCGCAGAGCAACTAAGCCCGTGCGCCACAACTACTGAGCCTGCGCTCTAGAGCCCGTGAGCCACAACTACTGAAGCCCGGGTGCCTAGAGCCCGTGCTCCACAACAAGAGAAGCCACTGCAATGAGAAGCCCGCACACCGCAACGAAGAGTAGCCCCCGCTCGCCGCAACTAGAGAAAGCCCGCACGCAGCAGCGAAGACCCAACACAGCCAAAAATAAATAAATAAAAGTAAATAAATTTATAAAAATATATATATATACTATACTTCACGTCAACAGATCAAGCTTCCAAAATAAATAATAATAACCCCATCAGCATGTGTGCATGCACATGTACACAAAGTCTATACTTTCACCTTGTATAACTATAAGAATAGTCAGACTTTTAAAACTGGACACTCCACATGCTTTGTTTCTTCTATATTCAACCTTAGTAACTTATGTTAACAGACTGTCAGTTTTATCCTTTGGATGTTTCCTAAAGGTTTCAAAATTCTAAAAGTATTTTCAAGGAAACTCTTCAAACACATTGACAAAATGATTAATCTCATAATTTTGTCATGGTTTTACAAGGTGTGTCTATGTTTTTCCTTCTTACATTAAGGAAAAGAAAATAAACAGGAAAACTAAACATGGCTTAATGGAGCAAAGAAATTCTATCCTATGGGTTCTGTGCAGCTGGCCTCTTTTGAAAAGAAATTTCCTAAATGTGTTAGTCTATCTTTGTTCAGATGTGTTTGTCAACATTTCTCAAGGTGGATTCTAAGGGATGTTTATGGCTGTCGGTGAAAAAATTAATCCACGGCCAAATGTTAAATGTGCTAATAGAAACAATGAATCTCCAAGAGATACGATAGTATTTTCCAAGTGGATTTGATCAGGAAAACTTTGGCACATTAAATGAACATTAAATCTTCTCACACAGATAATCCGTTCATTCCAGTATCTTCCAAAGACCACCTTTGGTTAAATGCATTACCAGAAGCAAAGTCTAACTCGTGTAAATGACTCGTTCAAACCCAAGTATGGCTGTAAGACGACCCATGCCAGATTTATCAACAGGAAGCCATAAAACATTTTAATAGCTCCACATTCAAACACTTAGAGAAATAAAAGACACACTCACAAGATTATAAAAAACCCTAAACCGGAAGTCAGCGAGCTGTGGCCCCCAGGCCTCGTCCAGTCCACGAGCAAGCATCGTTTTTTACCATTGTATTCATGGTTGAAAGAAAAAAAAGAATATTTCTTGCCACATGAAATTTACATACAATTCCTATTTCAGTGTCCGTGAATAAAGTTTGATTGGAACACAGCCATGTTCATTTTTTTAAATGTATTTATGGCTGCTTTCTTGCTAAAACGGCAGACTTGACTACTTGAGATAAAGACCGTGTGAGCTGCAGAGCCAAAAGTATTTACCCTGTGACCCTTTAGAAAAAAGGTTTGCCTACTCCTGTCTTAAGCTAACATTCCAGCATTGACGCATCTGAAGAAGAGTCCCCCCCACCCCACGCAGATGCTCAGGGAGATGCGAGGTTCTATCCCTGTTCTGCAAGGTTGCCACTGCTCTGAACATTGTTGGGATTTCTTTTGTGGAACTGAGGTCACTGAGGAGGTAAGTAGGCTGAACGTGCAACTTGGAGGCACTAGGCATGGGGTTTGCATCTGAAGAAAGCTTAGCATCAGGAGGTGCAGAAACTTGGTGTACTATTACAGAGAGCCCCACATTCCAATCACCTCTGCCCAGAACTGCCATATGGAGTCATCCCTTGGTAGCGGCAGGGGACTGGCTCCAGGATCCTCGTGGATATCAAAATCCACAGATGATCCAACCCCTTACATAAAATGGAGTCGTACAGTCAGTCCTCCGCACCCATGGGTTCCTCCAACCTCAGAGTGCGTGGAACCCGGGATACTGAGGGCCGACAGTATGTGACTTGGACAAGGCATTTAGAAACCACTTTTAGAGGCAAGAGAAATTTATTTTCCAAATAAAAAAATCTAATGCATAAATCAAACTAAGAATCACCTGCCGTATATCATCTCACAGTTGAACAATGGATAACCAGGTTGACCTTACTTAACAGAATTTTTTCCCCAATGACATCAAATCTACTCTAAAAGGATAAAAACATACCCTTGATTGAAAGTACACAGAAGTGTTCATGTTCTGACAGAAATGCCAAATAACAAGTGCAAAACTGTTTGGAGCAATTAGCAGTATGTCTCAAAGAGGGATACAGGCTCTCGGCATTAATACTTAGGAGGCGACAGTACTGCGGTATGAAAATGATGGTGCACGTGTGGTAAGAAGTCAGTGATGTTTCACTGGAGACGACAACATGCCATCTTTTAGCACTTGGCAGAAGTTCAGTGATAATAAAATCGGCCAACCCCAAAATAACTGGCTAAACTGACTTCCTTAGAAAGGATGGACCAATGAACTGGGAACATGAGGATTTTGGATGACAGAGGGCTTAAGAATAACGGAAGAATCATGAAGGAGTAATTCTCAACAACTATCAACGGAATCAGCCGAAAGAGAAAAAGAACATGATTTCAGCTTAAGAGAAAGTCAGTCTGACAGTGGAGTCTTACTGAACAGAATTCAAGCCGCCGGCTTGCTACCTCTGCGTTAACCTCATGCTGTTTTAGGTGTCCAGCGCTCTCCTAAGATCAGAAGCCCTCCACGAGGAAGGTCGCTCATAAGGAACAGCATTTGCACACGGGCTCCTTGCGCAGACAGTGGTCAGCCCTACAGCCCTCAGGGACATGACACTGAGCTGAAAGCTTCCCTGGCCCCTTTCCACCTGACGTAAGATGCAAACCAACCCCTTCCCTTGCTCCTCCTCTCCCCGCCCTTCCCTTCCTTCTCTCTTTCTCTTCCTTTCTCCACTTCTCTGCTTAAACTCTCTTCCTAGCCCTTTTTACCACCTGACATGCTATATAGCTTATTGCTATATGAATTGATCCTCTGTCTCTCTTCATAAGGAAACAAGCTCCACGAGAGCAGGGATTTTATTTTCGCCCACTTTGTTCACTGCTGTGTACAAGCTCCAAGATGTAGCACGTGATCAGTAAGAACTTGTTGAATGCATCAGGAAATGAACGTGCGAGGCCACCAGAAAACCTCAGATGTGGTCAAACGTTTCCTTTACTTCACAATTTATGAAAAAAAAATTTTTTTCTACAAAGATGATCCATTACAGCTTGTCTAAATTGTCCAAAATTCTGAATTAGACAGTCCAAAGAAAACAACCCATTAAAAAAGAAATCTTCTGGGCTTCCCTGGTGGCGCAGTGGTTGAGAGTCCACCTGCCGATGCAGGGGACGTGGGTTCGTGCCCCGGTCCGGGAGGATCCCTCATGCTATGGAGCGGCTGGGCCCGTGAGCCATGGCCACTGAGCCTATGCGTCCAGAGCCTGTGCTCCGCAACGGGAGAGGCCACAACAGTGAGAGGCCCGCATACCGCAAAAAAAAAAATTAAAAATTAAAAAAAGATTAAAAAAAAATAAATCTTCTGTAAGTAAAAACGTAATTGGGTTTTACTTGTTTCTATACCCCAAATGGAATGGGGATAAATAAATACATAAAAGTGTGGCTAGAAGGTAAGCATATCCTAAAATAGATTGTATCAGAACCTAATGCCCCCAAATGAGTATTTTACAGCATAATTAGAAGACTCTGCCACGTTACCTGAGCTATAGAAGCCTGGGGATTACCCAGTAAGTTTTTGAATGAACGCCTGGAAATCCATCTAAGCTGATGACAGAAGGAGGTGGCATAGGTGATCTCCTTGTAGACTGAAATCTTCTTCTTTCTCTGACCCCCTGAGAGTTGCTCTAACTCAGCTTTTGTTTCCTTGAAGAAGGAGGAGTTGGCATAAAACTCAGTTAATTTTCCTATGAGTGGAGTATCTGTCTTGGAAGGCTCTTCAGTCTCCTTGGCTTTGGAATAAAAGTGGATAAAGAAGGGAAACATTCTTAACAAAATAACAGCTGATTTCGTCCATTTTTCTGTAACCCCTTTCTTAGAGTCTTCCCTAGTACCTTAATTCTAAAGCTTGAGTATAAAAAATTATGAGAGCTGTCACTGCTTTACAAAGTAGAAAGACAGAGTAAATTGGCCTACTTCCTTCAACTTACGGATACAGCCGACTCATTGATCTTTTCCTAATTATGATATTTGGACGCTAAATCTTTTAAAATAGACTTCTCACCATATGGAGTTATAATTCCTAATAAAAAACCTGGTCTTCGCTTTTTACAATGTGCAAATGCATAAACTGTCAAGTTTCTTATTTCAAAACACTATACAGTTGGCCCTCGGTATCCACAGACGTTGAACCCAGGGGATAGGGAGGGCCTACTGTAAGGGACCTGAGCATGCTTGGATTCTGTTATCTGCGGAGGTGGGGAGGGGGAGTTCTGAAACCAATCCCCCATGGATACCAAGGGGCCACTATGTAAACAATGGGCACTTTTAAAAAAATGGGAACTGCCCTTAGAACTGACACCATCCTATAAATGCTCATTTACAGATTAAATCAAAAACAGCACTCTCACAGACAACAAAATCTGTGTTGACTGATGCTATGAGATTGAATGTCTGTGTGCCCCCAAACTTCAAATGCTGAAACCCAATCCCCAATGTGATGGTATCTGAAGGCAAGGCCTTTGAGGGATGATTAGGTCATGAGGGTGGACCCCTCAGGAGTGGGATTAGTACCCTTATGAAAGAGGCCCCAGAGGGCTCCCTCTGCACTCCCACCACATGAGGAGGCAATAATATGGTCGCTCATCTATGAACCAGGAAGCAGGTCCTCAACAGACACGGAATCTGCTGGCACCTTGATCTTGGACTCCCAGCCTCCGGAACTGTGAGAAATAAATGTTTATTGTTTAAACCACCCAGTCTATGGTATTTTTGTTACAGCAGCCAAACAAACTGGGACAACCAGTATCAGAGGACAGCACTGATGTAAATTCACACAGCCATGTTTTAGTGAGCTACCACGTGGCTAAGCTTCATCCAACTCAATTAGGCAATAATCTGTGACTCTCAACACGTCTGCTTACCTTCACCGTCTGTGTCTTCTCTGTTTAACACCACAGCACAGGAGTCTCCATTAATGACGTCCAGGAAGAAGTCTGCAGGGTTATTATACGGCTCACAGTGGTAACCTGCAAGAGAAGGTAACTCAGGTACACAAACGTGACAGTCTTGGGAAATAAAGACTCAGTGGGTGAGGGAGGCGTTGCTGGGCGAGACAGGATCTAACAATTTCTCCCTCTTTTCTTCTCTCTTCTCCCCTCACGAATTTACCGCTTCCTTTTAATCGCACAGTATTTCAACAGTTTTCTGACTCTTCACAAAACAGCACACTCCGAACCAACCTTGGACTCTTAGCAAGTCTTCTGTTAGTGCTTGGTCCTTACGCATTACAATTCAGGAGACCTGAAACAGCTATCAACATGCTCTGGTGCTTACCAGAACTTCTTCAGAAATCTAGATATAAGTCCAAGAAAAAAAAAAAAAAGCTATAGAAGAACTAATGTTCCTTAAAGCCAGCTAAGGCATAGCAGGACGGTGTTTGGGAGAGGCCTGGGGTATGTTCTGCTCTCCAAGTTCACCTGGGGACTGCTAGAATGCCAGTACCCACTTTAGCAATGATTGCTTTTGCCCCTATTAAACTCAGGTCCAAATGGGCCTCTGCTATGCTCCTGTAATTCCAATATAGAGAACAAATCACCAGAACATCATTCTCAAGAGAATGTGGCTGGCACAGCACAGCTGAATGCTTACCTTGACTTCCTGTGGCACTGTAATAGGGAAGAGCAAATCTGACTCCATATTGGATCTGTTTCTTTTACTTTAACCTTTGTATTCTATTGCTTCTGCTACAAGTTAAGAATGTTGCCTATAGCCTGAAATATTCAGGATAGCCCATTCTCAAGGGTCTGACCTTTAAAGGTGGAACACTTTTCCATTCATCTAGAGATAAAAAGTTGCAGAACAGAGAATAACGTTTGTCTTGTTGGAGGTTTACAGGAACACCAGGACCAGACCTACATGGACAGCTGCAAGAACAGAGGATTCCGACACTAAGAAGTTTTCAACAACCAGCCACACCCCCTTCCCTTTTAGTATAAAAGAAGCCTGAATTCTAACATGGGGAAGATAGTTCTTTGGGACAGTAGTCCACCACCTTCTCGGTCTGCTGGCTTTCCGAATAAAGTCTCTATTCCTTGTCCCAACGACTCATCTCCTGCTATACCAGCCTGTCGCGCAGCAAGCAGCGTGAGCTCAGACTCAGAAGCAACACGATTATCTGAACTCAGCTTGGCCTGTAGTCTGATCCTTAGGTTCAGCCCCCCTAAACTCCCTAGACCCATGCAAGGCTTCTTAGTTTTAAATGACAGAGATTAAACCAAAACATTTTAAAATGTGGTTAGCAAATACTTAAAACTATATCTGAGTTCATGGAGCATCGTCTATAATCATGTCCAAGGATCTCTAAAATGAAGCAGATTGCGTAAGTCACCAAAAAATGACGTATTTCCACTTAAACAGAACCAGGCAGTCCAGAGCCATCAGAATGTTGGCCCACTGAAGTCAGACTTACGACTAGCCATCATATCGACAGGTAATTCACACACACGCTAAATCCGCAACCTAATGTTACTAGAAAATTAAGTAGCATCTCCACAAACCCCCAATCAAGGTGGATCAACTTCCCATGTAAGGGAAAAACATGATAAAGCCTAATCTCTATCATGGTCAAGAAGACAAATACTGTAGGGACATGAGGCCTTTCCAAGAATATTCAACTGACAGATAACCGGCTATGAGACCAATCAATGTATTGAACTGTTAGGGAAAGGTCACCAGAACTGAGAAGGAGAACAGATACAGACCCAGCAGAAATACACACACACTCACACTCACACACACACTCAAACAGGACAGAAAAAGATACCTAAACAACAAGCTGGCACTGCAGAGTGAAGAACTAGCACTAAACTAACTGAAGATGTTTCGGAGTAGTGGAAACCATGCTGTATCTACTCGAAGATGAAACAGCACTCCAGGTGACCCCTTTGTTCTCCTTTAGGATACTATTAATGAAGGATCTTACTTCATAAAGAAGTCAACCATACCAGTGGACGCAAAGTAACCCAAGGCCTCCTGAGCAGGCCCGTGGAACATTAATCTTCCTGAGGCCAACAAGGTAAGGCTATCAAACAACTTGAAGATGGAATAACGAGGCTGATGAATGGAGAAGATGATTGTCCGTCCTTGTTTAGACATCCTGAATTAAAAGTGAGGAGATAACGAGTCATTAAACATCTGAAACTTGCGTTTCTTGGCAACATATTTTATTATTCCTGCCTTTAGATCATTTGTTCCTCTTCCAACTTGATTTTCTCTTACTAAATTCTCATCTCATATTATCTGTCTGATAGGCAGAGAACGTAAATTCAGTGCTTTCATGAAACACTACAGTTTCTAAAGTGTGTTCCATGGGTAGTCTAGAATCAATCAGAATATTAATTAAAAATACAGATCCCTGGGCTTCCCTGGTGGCGCAGTGGTTGAGAGTCCGCCTGCCGATGCAGGGGACACAGGTTCGTGCCCCGGTCCGGGAAGATCCCACATGCCACGGAGCGGCTGCGCCCGTGAGCCATGGCCACTGAGCGTGCGCGTCTGGAGCCTGTGCTCCGCAATGGGAGAGGCCACAACAGTGAGAGGCCCGCGTACCGCAAAAAAAAAAAAAAAATACAGATCCCTGGACAGTCTACTCAGACCTATTGGGTCTATGGAACCCTCTTTTTAACTAGCACCCAGGTAATTTGTAAGTACACTCAAGTTTTAAAACTTATTATGAACTAAATATTAAAACAATGGTCATATGCCCCATCCTCATTGATCATTTAAGACTTCTGGCTCTTTAGGAACTGGTTTTCATTCTTCTGCCCTAATAATACAATTAACATTACTGAGTACTGACTAGATCTTTGCTAAATACTTTATAGATGACCTCATCTAAATTTACACAATATTGTTATGAGGCAGTACCAATAATAATCATTACTGTTCTATATCAGATAAGGCTTAGAGAATTAAGCAATGGCTCCAAGTGTCACTGTTAGAAGGAGCAGGGCTGGGATATGATCCCTGGTCTAATACCATGGCCAAAAGACGGTAACTCCTATCTTTATACAGGAGTTACTACTTATGGGTAGAAGAAACAAAGGCCAAAATCACTATTCAAAATCTGGTATTATTGAAAACACTTTATGAGAAGAATCACATCAATTCAAGCATTTTCTAAGCACTTACTATATGCTAGCCAAGAAAGTTTGTTCTGCCTCAAAGATGACAGGCCAACAGACCAATCATTTCAATACAAAGTGGAACAGAAGTAGCTGAGGGTACCCTCAAACGAGCTAATACAAACAGCCTCCTGACCGGACTGCTGCCACTCACCCTTGCCCAATTATACAGCCTTTTCTCCAGACAGTTGCCAGTCCTCCGTTCTAAAACTCTCTGAAAGCTTCCCATGTCCCCTAGAGACATTAAAAGCCATAGCTCTTATAGCGGCCTACAGTCTATATAATCTGCCACCCACTCAATTCCATCTCATGTCCCGTTCTAACTGTTATGGACTGAACTGTGTGTCCCCAAAATTCATGTTGAAGTCCTAATCCCCAGCACTTCAGAATATAACTGTATTTGGAGATAGGGTCTTTAAAGAGGTAATTTTGGTTAAATAAGGTCATGTGGGTGCCACAATCCAATAAGGACCAGTGTCCTTAAAGGAAGAGGAGACTGGGACACAGACACATCACGGGAAGATACAGTAAGGACACAGAGAGAAGACAGCTATCTACAAGCCAAGGAGAGAGGCCTCAGAAGAAACAATCCTGCCAACTCCCTGATCTTAGACATATAGCCTCCAAAAATTTGAAAAACTAAACTTCTGTTTTAAGCTAACCACCCAGTCTGCGGTACTAGGTTATGGCAGCTTGAGCAAAGTCATCAATAAGAGTCCCCACCCCTCCTGAGGTCACTGGGTTCCAAACACATCAGCAGGCACGCTCTGCCGCAGGGCCACAGCTGTTCCCTTCCACTAGAACTCTCTTCTCCCATATATCCAGGTCTCGCTCCCTTGCTCCCAACTCAAGCGTCACCTCGTTGAGGTCTTCCCTGACCATCCTATATGTGATACAGCACCTCTATCCCACCACAGCCATCTTTTGCTACTCTCTTAGCCTGCTTCATTTTTCATACAACACTTCCATTTGTTCATTGACTGTTTCCCTCCAACAAAGAAGGAAGAAATTTTTGTCTGTGGTGCTTACTGCTGAGTCCCTTGCACCAAGAATAATACCTGGTACACAGTAGGTCACCATATATTGGATGAATGAAAGAATAATGTTCCCCTAGCGTTTACCTCTTCAGAAGCAAAAGGACAGCATTTGCTGTGCTGGAATCTAAGCCAGTTGTGGGCTCATCCAGGAACAAGATGGAGGGATCAGTAATAAGCTCCATTGCAATACTAGTCCTTTTTCTTTCTCCTCCAGACACACCACGGATAAACTGAGTTCCCACCTAAAACACAGATATTATTGTTATTAACAATAAAACCCACAGCCATTATCGTTTGTTGAGCTCCCGACATGTATGTGCCAACCCTATAAGAGGCACTTTATCTCATTATCCTCATTTATTCTGAACAGCAAATAAATGACTATGTGGGCAAAGAGGTAGGCTTCTCTTTAATTTGAAGAGTAAACTGAGGCTCAGGTCAGAGCTGGTAAGTGGCTAAGCCTGATATGAAACCCATGCTTTTAACAGTTCTATATGTTTCTCATCAAGCCATATATTTCATTTTAAGACAGTTAAGCCAGAACACTAAAAGATATGGCCCTGACGGAGTGAAGCCACAGACCACAACGGGAGCTGAAGATAGGAGTAGAAAAGCTGCTGAAAGCATCTATAATTTGTTAGTCTTTCTTACAGCTTCCTGACGCCCCCTTCCCTGCCCCCGCCCCGCCCAAAGTCCTCAGTGCAGCTGTGCAGCTAGGAAAGTTCACTTTCTATCACACCACATTAGCACTTCTTAAATCACCATGAGGTTTACCAAATTGAGCCCTCCCGTACCCTAACTTGCTGCAGAATTCCCGGCTCATTCTTTCAGACAAATTCAGAAGGTAGACTATTCTACAGGGTAACTGGCTGGGCCTTTCAACTAGTCAGTGTCACTGTGTGGTAGGGGACCAGAAAGGTTTTGGGGGAGAAAGGAGATAGGAAATAATCCTTATATTAAGAGTCTTCAAAGAGATAGTAAGTAAGTGCTGTTCATGCCCTTGACTGGATCCTCTAACAACTGAGCTGTGCCAGACATTCTGGAGGTGACATGGGGAAATGTGAGTGAATACGGCTCCACAGAGCTGAGATTAACACACCATCAATTCTGTTAGTTGATAACGGTATTGTGGTAATGTAGGTAAATATCTTTTTTTTTAAGACGCATAATCAGTATTCAAGAGTGAAATGTCATGAAATATACAACTTTCTTTAAAATACTTCAGAGAAAAGAAGCTGAAGTCATTATGGGAAAAGATTAACAACTGGGAAATCTAGGTAAATGTTATTAGTAATTGTGCCATTATATTAAGTATACTACAATCATATCATCACTATGTAACAGAGAAAAACAAACCTGACTCCATATTGAATCTATTCCTTTAGCTCTAACCTTTGTGCTCTGCTGCCCGTGCTTAGTCATGCTGGCTCTGCACCTTTTATGAAAGAATGTTGCCTAAAGCCTGAAATATACAGGATAGCCCATTGTCAAGGCTCTGACCTTTCAAGGTGTACCACTTTTCCATTTACATAGAGATAAAAAGTTACAGGGCAGAGAATGACATTTGTCTTGTTGGACGTTTATGGGAACATTGTGACCAGATCCACATGGACAGCTGCAAGAACAAAGGATTCCAACGGGAAGAAGTCTGCAACAGCAACCAACCAACCAACTCCCTCCCCTTTTAGTATAAAAGAAGCCTGAATTCTAACTTAGGTAAGATGGTTCTTTGGGACAAGAGTCCACCATCCTCTTGGTCTGCTGGCTTTCCAAATAAAGTTGCTATTCCTTGTCCCAACAACTCATCTCTCAATTTACTGACCTGTCACGCAGCAAGCTGTTCGAGCTTGGACTCCGTAACAACTGAGTAATCAGACTATACTCTCTACATTTGTTATGCTTAAAATTTCATAAAAAGTAAAAAAATTTAAATGAAGTACTTCAATGAATTAGATAAATACATTCTAAGTCAACAACTCCCTTCAGCTTATTTTTCTCTGGAAATCCACGCAAGGAACTTAGGGCGATAACTGCCTGTTGGTAGAGAACTTTTACCTAAGGGTAAAGAATGGTAAATACCTTATTGGGAAGAAAATCAAGCAATAAGCAGAGCTAACACAAAGGAAAACCCAGTCGCTTACAGGAAGAATTTAGTGGAAACTGGTGGCATCTCAGAGTTATTTTTCCAAACAAACTACAGCAAAATATACTTTACATTAAATAATGTCAGAAAGTATCGTATGAAACAGCAGCCAGCAGGATACCCCCATTCTTCGTTACGTCTACGTAAAGGATATCACGGGGGGACTAAACTAGGGCCATCACAATCTAAAAAGCTCATCTTCAAGGAAAGCTTCAGGTGTTTTCCCAGCAAAGCTTTCATACCTAGTCACCGACTGTAAAGTTCACTCGTTCATTTCATTTCTTCTTCCCGATTCTGTATAACCCACAAAGGGAATTACTTTTCTCTCTTGCCCACGACTTTTATCTCAAAAATCTAAAAGAGCCCAGCACATACCAGTCTGTAAGTAAATACTGGCAGAAGAAAGGGGGAGGGACAGTGAGGGAGGGAGGGAGGAAGGGAAGCCAAAAGTGCCAAAAGAAAGGCTCTAGAAAAACAACCTGGACGCCACACAAATTAGAAATAAACCCTAATTTGACTGGATGTAACTTTGGAAGCCAAACTGCAGCAAAGTGAAACATACAGAGCAGGAACCCTTGGATTTTCATCATGTACCAATTCCAGAAATATACCTCTCAAAGGCAATGGAACAAAGTCCCCTGGAGGAACAGAAGAAGGACAGCTAAAAGGGGAAAAGAAAAAAGGAAGAAGGAAAGTTAGCGTGAAGACATGGAATGAGATGTGACGAACAATCAGGGTGGGAGAAGACCAAGGGCTGTAATCACACAGAAAGGGCCATGTGTTCTTTGCAAAGAACACTTCCACATGCTGGACCACACTGCCACACTTCATTTCCAGGATTCAATCATTTTTAGGTTTTTTAGCCTGGTTAACTTCCATCTTCATATCAAGTAAGTAGTCACTTTTCTCATGGTTACAGAAAGCAGCCACTCTTTACTATACATGTTATAGAAAACTTCTGAACAAGTTATACTATCCACACAGGTGAGTCCGATTTGCGGGCTATGACACATTTTCCACATTACCTTGGAATCTGCCACTTTATCCAGACCTAACTCTTGAATGACCATGTTAATCCGTTCATTTTTTTCATGATTTGTCATAGTTGTTGGAAGCCGAAGAGCTGCTGAGAACTGTAAATTTTCTCTCACTGTCAGAGTTCCCATCACGACATCATCCTTAAAGCAAAATGGCGTTTTAACAAGACATAGCAGGTCTTTTCTAATACCCTCACTCTTTGGTATATGTAACTTACCCACAAAAATAACATACCCAAGGAAAGTTCTAGCTAATAATGCATTATACTTGCAATTATACAAGTTACAACTAACTCCATATAACAGCTGCAAAGCCTGATGAAATCATTTTCATTCCCTACCTGTACACCCAAAGAGAACACAGGTAATTGTGATTATTACTAGCAAACATTTCTACACTGCTTGATACAAGGATTTGCCAAAACACTGTTCTAAGCTAGGTGAAGGAGAGAGGTGAAGGTAAAGGAAAAAAGTAGAACAGTAATGTTTTTTAGAAATGATATGATAACAAGAATTGATATCATTGCCCTCACAAGGATCATATTCCAGATTCTCCCTGACTTTTCATTTAATACTGTCCTGAATTTTACGGGAGATCATGAAAAGCTGGTGTGAAGAGAAGTTGTTTCTACGAGTATGTCCCGTAGTCAACTGGAAGCACACTCAACCATTAGCCAAGGCACTTGCCAATACAGAAACAGAAGAAATCTAAAATGCAAATCCACAAATACTTACTTGTACCACGTAACCTGAGTTACATTTAAAATTGGCAGGTCGAGGTGCTCCGTTGATCAAAACATCTCCAGATAACCCATGTGGATCCTTCCTTGCAGCTAAGACATCTAACAACCTATAAAAAGACATATGTTATCGTTATTTATTCCCTCCAACTCAGGCTTTACCTCTCAGCTAATCTGAATCCAAATTCCGCTCAAGTTCGAAAATTAACTGACCAAGAAGTTATATGGTTCAACTAAACATATAGCTATATTTTGAATCTCACCTTCCTTCTTTTTTACTATATGCTGCAATAAAGCCCAAAACCATGAAAGCAAAGCACTGCTGGCTGATCCAGCACAGACTACCCAAAGTGCCCTCCAGGCTGTCTGACCTCTGGCGTTCCAAGGCAGGTAATGTGCTCCTTTGTCTAAGACACAAGCCTTCACTGATGCCTTTGGCTCCATGTCCTGACTTTCAATTGTATCCCCTTCCTTTTCCTCTCCATAGCTCAACTCATAGCTGACAGCTATATGCCAATCACCTTATCATGTCCTCTTAGTAAAGCTGACCTAGTAAGACCTTCCTGGCCCTTAGGACAGAACCCCAAACTAGCACAACTGCACATTATCCACAGCAACTAGAACCAGACAAGACATGCAGAAAATGTTCAAGAAATACCTGCTCACATAAGAGAGATCTTTAAAAGCACACTAAAACTGGAGGTGGGGGGCCTCCCTGGTGGCACAGTGGTTAAGAATCCACCTGCCAATGCAGGGGACAAGGGTTTGAGCCCTGGTCCGGGAAGATCCCACATGCCGTGGAGCAACTAAGCCCGTACGCCACAGCTACTGAGCCTGCGCTCTAGAGCCCGCGAGCCGCAACTACTGAGCCCGCGAGCCACAACTACTGAAGCCCGCGCGCCTAGAGCCCGTGCTCTGCAACAAAAGAAGCTACCGCAATGAGAAGCCCGCACACTGCCGTAAAGAGTAGCCCCTGCTCGACGCAACTAGAGAAAGCCCGAGCACAGCAACGAAGACCCAACGTAGCCAAAAATAAATAAATAAAATTTAAAAAAAAAAGAATAGGTGAAGGAGATTTAAGAGGTACAAACCTCCAGTTATAAAATAAATAAGCCATGGGGATGTAACATACAGCATAAGGAACAGGGCCAATAATATTGTAATAACTTTATATGGGGACAGATGTCTAGACTTATCATGGTGATCATTCATAAGGAATGCAAACGTCAAATGTCAAAAAGGATTAATCTCCAAAATTTACAAGCAGCTCATGCAGCTCAATAACAAAAAAACAAACAACCCAATCCAAAAATGGGCAGAAGACCTAAATAGACATTTCTCCAAAGAAGATATACAGATTGCCAACAAACACATGAAAGAATGCTCAACATCATTAATCATCAGAGAAATGCAAATCAAAACTACAATGAGATACCATCTCACACCAGTCAGAATGGCCATCATCAAAAAATCTAGAAACAATAAATGCTGGAGAGGGTGTGGAGAAAAAGGAACACTCTTGCACTGCTGGTGGGAATGTGAACTGGTACAGCCACTATGGAGAACAGTATGGAGGTTCCTTAAAAAACTACAAATAGAACTACCATATGACCCAGCAATCCCACTACTGGGCATATACCCTGAGAAAACAATAATTCAAAAAGAGTCATGTACCAAAATGTTCATTGCAGCTCTATTTACAATAGCCAGGAGATGGAAACAACCTAAGTGTCCACCATCGGATGAATGGATAAAGAAGATGTGGCACATATATACAATGGAATATTACTCAGCCATAGAAAGAAACGAAATTGAGTTATTTGTAGTGAGGTGGATGGACCTAGAGTCTGTCATACAGAGTGAAGTAAGTCAGAAAGAGAAAGACAAATACTGTATGCTAACACATATATATGGAATTTAAGAAAAAAAAATGTCATGAAGAACCTAGGGGTAAGACAGGAATAAAGACACAGACCTACTAGAGAACGGACTTGAGGATATGGGGAGGGGGAAGGGTAAGCTGGGATGAAGTGAGAGAGTGGCATGGACATATATACACTACCAAACGTAAAGTAGATAGCTAGTGGGAAGCAGCCGCATAGCACAGGGAGATCAGCTCGGTGCTTTGTGACCACCTAGAGGGGTGGGATAGGGAGGGTGGGAGGGAGGGAGACGCAAGAGGGAAGAGATATGGGGATATATGTATATGTATAACTGATTCACTTTGTTATAAAGCAGAAACTAACACACCATTGTAAAGCAATTATACTCCAATAAAGATGTAAAAAAAAAACACTATGTAGTACACCTGAAACCGACATAATATTTATGGCAACCATAATCCAATTTATTAAAAACCACACACTAAAACTACAAAGAAAAAGCTTACTTATACTGTTATACTCACGAAGATTTGCCTCCACCTGTGGGTCCCAGAATGGCATTGAGACCAGGTTTCATGATCCCACTGTAAATACAGAAATATATCAAGTTATTGGACCACTTTACAACCAGTTCTATGAATTTAGGGTTTGCATTTAATACACTCAATGAAGGCTGATAAAATTATAGACAGGGGGAAAAAACCCCACAAATCAACCGTTAAAGGAAAAAGAAACCAAAATGTCGATTAACAAAAATCTAGCACACAAAGAATGTTAACCACAAGTCAGGATTTATAAGAAAAATGACTTGGGTCCCTCTAAATTCCCCTCCCTTATTCTCCACACTGGTTCCCTGATGTAACTGACTCTGGTGAAGCATCTCTGCTACACTTATTCCTCTTTCACGGTGTAAAGTGCATTAACAAGTTCTGAGTGACACCAGATGACTAGTATCTTCATGTCACCTGACTTGCTACCTCGGTCTACACAGTTAGTAAGTCAATGGACTTCTAGAATCACCAGTAGAAGTGTTCTCACTGTACAAATCTAGTCAGACAAAGAAACAGTATATCTGAAATAGAAATTCAATGGCTGGAATAAAGCACCTCAGGGGGTTAAAAAGAAAATATCACCAAGTCTTACCCCTCACAAAATTCTTAATCAAATTAGAAAAGTAAAACATACACTCTCAAGATATATCGTCTTCTTCCTTGTAAAGTATGAGATAAGTGGACTGGAAAATTCTCCGTTTAGAAGTGGTAGATGCCACTTTCTAAAGGAGACAACCTTTAAGGATATATAGACATGGTGTACACACAGCACACTTCCAAACAGACTAAGCAGATGTTTGAGGGTGGTGAAAATTCAGATAGAAAGCAGAAGGGCTGGGCTTCCCTGGTGGCGCAGTGGTTGAGAGTCCGCCTGCCGATGCAGGGGACACGGGTTCGTGCCCCGGTCCGGGAAGATCCCACATGCCGCGGAGCGGCTGGGCCCGTGAGCCATGGCCGCTGAGCCTGCGTGTCCGGAGCCTGTGCTCCGCAACGGGAGAGGCCACAGCAGTGAGAGGCCTGCATACCGCAAAAATAAAGTAAAATAAAATAAGAAAGCAGAAGGTAGAAAAAATTAAGGCAGTTTTGACTGTGTTGAGTCTCAAGAAGAAAGCAAATACTTATCCTAACGGTAGCCAGTAGAATGACTAAGGAGGATGGACTGGAGAAAGGAAAATTAAGGGCAAGGCCTCCGCAGTTATGTAGGCGTGATGAAATAGAGGCCTGAAAAGCCCTTTCAAAACCCTGGTGACTAAATCCAATCTCTCTTTGGAACTGGTAGGTAAATCAAAATTTATTCCACAGAGAAAATGGTATCTATTCCAAGTGGATGGTCCAAAGCCAAAGGCTATTCCATTCCCAGATCATGGTTTTCACAGACGCCAATTCTATGATTACACAATTGTTGTAAGTGATGAACTTTACAAAGTACCCCCGGTGCTTCCATCCAGGAGGACCTCAGCACTTACTGACTATTGTGTTTGCATCATCACAACTGTGAAATGGCTGGTGCTAGGGTGACATGTACCTTTCGCGTTGCTCATTAGCTGAAACACTGAACAAAAATAAATGAATTAGGTAAACCAGGAACAAGGTGTAAAACAGAAAAATCTCTTATTCTTTCAGTGACTTTCCCCACAGATGTAAAAAAGACATGCTAATGGCTGGGTGAACTTTCAAGATGCATCTATCAATAGCTCTTGATGCACTTTCTTTATCAGTAGCTATCTAGTAACAGCTTCTAAAATCACGAGATACAAGCTTGTTATTCACTAAAACTCTGCGGTCAGAAAACCTTTCCAGGTTTTAGAAATATCTCCTCAAATCGAGACCAAGCAATCCGAAATAGCTAATCCCAAACTGAATGTAAACGTTCTAAGACAAAGAATTTTACAGGTCCCTCAGTTGGGTTTACTTTGGCACTAAGCCCTAGCATGACAGAAAACGACAGCAGTGTAGAATTACAGCTGCCACAGTTCCAGTTTGGAGCAGTGGCTAATTCTCCCTTCATTCATTAAACACAGTTATCTCATGTCTACTATATATATTATAACAAGATTACTCTTCTAGGACATGAGACTGAGCTGAGAATAAAACGAAGTCCTACCCCTTGTGGAATTTACATTCAAGACCAGGGATCAGCAAATGACAGCTGGTCACCTGTCTTCTGTTTTCATAAACAAAGTGTTACTGGAACAGAGCTATAGTCCTTCATTTGCGTTATTGTCTGTGGCTGCTTTCATGCTACAACGACAGGGATGAGTAGTTGTAACACAGATGGATGGCCCATAAAGCTGAAGATATCTACCATCAGGCCAGGCCCTTCACAGAAAAAGCAGTCGATGGTCTACAATTCCCTTGTCTCCCCACCCTACCCCCCGTCCTACTATCATCCCTCAAAACCGATTTCCCACCCTTATATACTGCTTTATAGCATTTACACGCAGCAAAGTCCCCCTCGCTAGACTGTAAAACCCTGCCAACAAGAGTTATGTCATCTTGTGTTAAGCCTCCGCCCAAAAGTATGTAGCACAGTGGTCTACAAGGGAAGACCCCTGAATACTGGACACACGAAGTGAAACCTAGCTAAAGGAGTCACATCACATGTATTACTTTTTTAGTGGATAATGGTTCATCCTTTGGTCTCGGTTTATAAAGGAGCAGTCAATGCCATTCCCAATGCTTGGAGCATGGCCTCTCCCTACCCTACCCTACTGTCCCCTACACACACACACACTCGTGCACACAATCTTCACCTTCTCTCTCCCCACACCCCTGAATCTCTGATTTAGGGTTAGGGATGTCCACTGTGTCTCCTAACCCTTCTATCACAGTAGAATGACACAGTGAGGTACTCTAGTTGTCTGAATCCCCCATTAGACTAGAAGGTTTCTCAGGACAGAGGACATATCTGTGTCACTAGCATCTTGCACAAGGTCAAGCACCCCATAGGCACTGGACAATTGTTGAATAAGTGAGTCTCAACATTTCCATAAATGACAATTACTTATAGGAAAACCAAAAGAAATGTTTTCAGTAAAAACAAATGTTAAGAAGTAGGAAAAGTGTATGGAGAATAGGTACAGTCTGACCAGAAAGAAAACTTAGTGACATTCCCTACTCGTTATTTTACGTTCAAATACGTCCATCATTTCTATTAGACTTCCGCTTCCCTTCTTAGTGCGAAGGTGATGAAAGTGGGTAGAGGTGCAGCAATGCCAGCACCCAAGAACACAGGCTGCAAAGGGAGGTAGGAGGAGGAGAGGAAACAGGTGGAAGGGCAGGAGACTGCGTATACTGAGGAATAAGAAGACTGACTGAGGAAACCAATGAGCACATTAAAGACAACGAGAACCAGGTTCTTTACTTTTTGAGAAGATGTTTTACAAACATGGAAATGTGGAAAGAACCTTGGAGTGTTAGATATAAATCGGAGGATGTATTAATGAGAAGTCATGCGTTTTCATCTACATACACAGATACAGAAAGTTTTAGATATGTGTATAAGCACACATGTGCGTATATTGAAACATACATATAGTCAGTCCCTACCTAGGTCTGTCCACCGAGAAGCCTAGAAGCTATAAGATCCTAATAGCAACAAACATTCCCAACACCCAGATCTTGGTTTGTAAATACCATCCTCCACATAAAGGAACATCAGCTGATCCCAGGTCTGACGCAGGGTGAGTACACAGTGAGTCCGAAAATTCTTGCTGTGCCAACAAAATATTCAAAGAATGAGAGTATGTGTCAAAAGAATGAGTTAAAACACAAAACAAAATACAGAACCTACCTTGAAAGTCTCCCACTGACCAAGTCAGGAACAAGAGAAAGATCAAGATGAATAATGACAGGACTTCCCTGGTGGCGCAGTGGTTAAGAATCCTCCTGTCAATGCACGGGACACGGGTTCGAGCCCTGGTCCGGGAAGATCCCACATGCCGCGGAGCAACTAAGCCCGTGCGCCACAACTCCTGAGCCTGCGCTCTAGAGCCCGCGAGCCACAACTACTGAAGCCCGCGTGCCTAGAGCCCGTGCTCCACAACAAGGGAAGCCACCGCAATGAGAATGCCATGCACCGCAACGAAGAGTAGCCCCCGCTCACCACAACTAGAGAAAGCCTGTGTGCGGTAATGAAGACCCAACGCAGCCAAAAATAAATAAATAAAATAAGTTTAAGAAAAAAAGATAAATAATGACAGTAATCCACTACTGTTGAAGGCTTTTGAATAAAATACAAATCCATGGGTCTATACTGATATAAATAAATGAACACAGAGATGATGAATAAAGTTTTTCCTTTTATTAGCACGCAAACTAATACATATAGAAGAGATGGATGAAAACAGAAAATCACCTTCTGGTAAATAGTGAACAACTAACTACCAGATCAGATTGTTCCTGCTGATTCGGGCAGGGCACATCCATGGCAGCTCGAGCTGGTCAGCTGAAGTTTAATGAGAAATGGGATTTCGGAATAATGTCATAGTATCTCTCCTCTCAATGTTTATCACTTACAAAGGGGAAAATGGTGACATTATGGCAAAGAAGCCTGGTAGACACCAACACGACCAGGTGACCGAGATTAGGGGGTGGGACAGAAATAAGCCAGCTTGGATGAGACTGCAGAGACACCATGGGACGATCAGCCAGCTCTGTGCAGAGCATGGCCGACCAAGGGCTCACAGGACCCACCACCGCACTCATCACGAAGCTACGCTTCCCCGGAGCTGCTCCCAGACAATGACTGAGTGGCTATGTGAGAGAGGGTCCCTATTTCTAGACAATAGGCACTGGAGGAGTCAGGGATACTGGAGCACCGTACGGACAGCTGGCTCTCACCTGGTTCAGAAAAACGTTGACGACAATGGGTATATGAAGCAACAGAGTGATGAACAAATGCAGTGAAATGTTGACAGGTGAATGGGTTAGGTTCCTGCGAGGCTTACATCTGAAATTATCTCACGATAAATTATTAATTAAAAAAATCCCCAAAGCGTATAATGAGTTTCCCTGAAGAGGTCAAGATATCCACACATCTACTGGCATGGATCGTTTTTTCTATAAATCTTCAGCTTTGGTGAGAAAAAGTTCAACTGCTGGGTATGGAGACAAACGAAGCATAACAGGAAGTTTTTAGAAGGGAGCAAAACCTCGCCTTTATGAATTCTCATAGTCAGATTTTGTTCTAGCTTCTTCCCCCATAGAGGGAAATGAGATGCTACATTCATTCTACAAATGAGATTATAAAATGTCCAAAGGAAAAACGAAAATCAAGATTCTCATCAGCTTTTCTGGAATACAGTTACTATTTTTTAAAAATAATTAACAATTTATGAGCATTTCTTTGTTTGTTTGTTTTTGGCCACACTGCTCATCATGCAGGATCTTAATTCCCCGACCAGGGACCGAACCCGAAACCCCTGCAGTGGAAGCACAGAGTCTTGACCACTGGACCACCAGGGAAACCCCACAGTTATTATTTTGAATGCTGATGGTGTTATCAAACATGAATCAAAAAGAAGACAGGGCTTCCCTGGTGGCGCAGTGGTTAAGAATCCGCCTGCCAATGCAAGGGACACGGGTTCGAGTCCTGGTCTGGGAAGATCCCACATGCTGCGGAGCAACTAAGCCCGTGAGCCATAACTATTGAGCCTGCACTCTAGAGCCCATGCGTCACAACTACTGAGCCTGTTCTCTAGAGCCCGTGAGCCACAACTACTGAAGCCCGTGTGCCTAGAGCCCATGCTCCACAACAAGAGAAGCCACCGCGGTGAGCAGCCCACACACCATAACAAAGAGTAGCCCCCGCGCAGCAATGAAGACCCAACACAGCCAAAAATTAATTAATTAATTAATTAATTAAAAATAAAAGATAAATGAGAGCACCCTTTTCCCCATCCCAGAAACTCTACTTAGTTGAAGCCCGCAGATGGGGGAAAAGATAAGAAACATTACTGCCTAAATAAGAAATGTGAGTAAGCAAGAAAAACGACCCCTGGTATCCTTTTAACTGTAAAATTTGAAAGGATTACAAGATTTGACTGAGTTTTTATGAACCTAGGAATGCATGTAAGGGTGAACTCATCTGTTGCTGAAACACACACCACTGAACCATAAAAACATTACGAAGCCTTCAGCAGAGGACACTGTTACTGTATCAAGTTACTAATTACTAGCTTTAAAACATAAGCAAGGTAAACGAACCCTCGAGCAGCATATATTTTAAATTTATTCAACCTGCACATACTCAAATCGTCTGTTACCTTCCACTTATCAGCACAAAATCTGAAGTGACCAGCATTTTTCTTGATCAGTATGCTCCACAAAAAACCTGTCAGCTTTTCAGAAAGGTCAGTTGACTCCAGTCTAGGCATGTGGCAAAAGGTAAAAGCTTTTCATCTACCATTCCTCTCCTTATTCTCATACTCAGGGTTTCTTTACGCAAGAAAGCATCAAGGAAGCAGGCATGACAGTCTGTTACTGCATGGAGAAAATACTATCTCATTCTACACAGCACCTGGCTTCCAGCAACCCAGTCTCAGCTCCCCATTGTTTCTTCCCCACCCACATCCAAAAATTTTCTCCCCTATTTGTCATCTCCCAGCCCTCTGGAAGCAGCTGGCTGCCAGTAACAGAAAGGACCACAGTCCCATATAATGCATCCAGATGATATGAGAAATGGCTGATTCCATATAGGTTTGTAGCCATACCTGACCAAAGGGCTCTTATAAAACCACTCCTCCAGGCTTGGAAAGCCGAAAAAGTTGCTTCCTTTGTCTAGGAATAATTATTTCCCCAATTAAACAAAAAAAATTAACAAAACACATAGGCCACACTACCTAAGCAAACCTAGATTCACTCCCTACTCCACAGAGAGGATTCTGCTCAATTCTCTCAATTCTGCTCAATTCTCTGGAAATCAGAAAAACATGAAAACCCTAAAGGCTATAATATAGTAAAGAGAGATACCTGGGACCCAGTAGATTCTATCTGAATGCCCATTTCTCTCCCCACTCTACAGCCCACTCCACCACCATGTGATGAATTAGTTACTGGATGAGGAGAATAAAAATCATAGTTTTATGTTGACTTGGATTCTAAAATATGAATAAGTGTATTAATTTGGATCCTAAATTCTCTTATCACTTTGGACTTCAACAGCATAACTTAAGCTAAGCTATAGTTGTCTTACATTTACATACACCTAACATGTGATCCAACTGTTTCACTGCTAGTTTAGCCAAATGAAGTGAAAGCATGTGTCCGTATATCTGTACAGACTTGTACACCTTTATCTGCAATAAGCAAAACCTGCCAGGTTCACTGCATGTCAATGAACCTATTTAAATAAAAGTTCATGCACATACTTGATATTCTTTAGTATTTCTTTCTCAACTGTTTTCCGACGAAGTAGAAAGCCACTCTTCACTGTTACTCGATAGCAGATGTTATGAAAACTTAACACAGCTCCTCCAGTAAACGTCTTCAGGTCATTGGAGGTTGTCTCCGGGATGCAATTGGTGTTTCTTTTGGACATTGGGACAGAAACTTGGTAACTCCTGGAAGACATCTGGAGTGTTTCTGCCTCTCTGGAGAGGGAAAAGCAACAGTAAGTTGACAGTAAATGAGACGGTAAACAGTAGTTAAGAGTACACTTAAAACAATTCGGTTTTGGTACAAACGTCCAGTTATAAAATAAGTTAAGTCCTGAGGATATAATCTGCAGCATGGTGACTCTGGCTAATAATACCGTACTGTATATCTGAAAGTTGCTAAGAGAGATCTTAAAAGTTCTCATCATAAGAAGAAAAAATTTGTGACTTTGGTGTGTGATGGACATTCAGTAGACTTACTGTGGTGATCATTTCACAGTATATACAAATTTTAAGTCATTATGTTGTATGCCTGAAACTAATATAATATTATGTATCAATTATATCTCAATTTAAATTTTAAATAGACACCAAAAAAATTTTAATGGGAAATTCCTCATTGGTCATTTTTATATTGATTACATGTTTAAGGAAAAATATTTTGCATATATTGGATTCGATGAAATATATTTTTAAAAATTTTAAACAAGTCCATTGTAAACCTCAATGCAATAAATAGCTCCTCCAATACATAGGCCACATCACAGCAATAAGAACAACCTTGAAACCTATATTAGGGAGGCAGACACAACTCTGAATACATACACTCCAATTAGGTGTCAATTAAACATCTAATAAGTAAATAGGGAGAGTATGAACATTTCTCAAAACTCACGAAGCAGAAAAAAGATGAACGGGAGTTAGATCTGACTTGAAAAGTGTATTACGATACGACTCAAGATCAGGGACAGACCACATGATCACCATCACCCCGTTTTTGTTTAAGTCTATGACACAGTTATTACAAAAAGGGGGATGGCCAGGCAGTCAGGGATAAGAGAGATTTATTTGAATTTAAAGCTCCAGACTTGGGCAAGATGGGAATAAAGATGCGGACCTACTAGAGAATGGACTTAAGGACACGGGGAGGGGGAAGGGGAAGCTGGGACAAAGTGAGAGAGTGGCATGGACATATATACACTACCAAGCATAAAATAGATAGCTAGTGGGAAGCAGCCGCATAGCACAGGGAGATCAGCTCGGTGCTTTGTGACCACCTAGAGGGGTGGGATAGGGAGGGTGGGAGGGAGACGCAAGAGAGAGGGGATATAGGGATACAGGTATATGTATAGCTGATTCACTTTGTTATAAAGCAGAAGCTAATACACCATTGTAAAGCAATTATACTCCAATAAAGATGTAAAAAAATAAATAAATAAATAAAGCAAGCTCCAGACTTCAGGCGGCCTCGGGGCCGGGCTCCGGGTCCGGTGGGTCAGCACCAGCTGATGCCCGGTGGGCGCCGCCGCTTGGACCTGTTGGGTGAGCGCCGGAAACAGTGGGCCCTGTCAGGCCAGAACGCTTCACCTCTTGGTATTTCCCGCAATCGCCACGTGAAGCACCTGTTGATGCAAAGCTGTCTACACAGTGGGTCTGGCCCTGGTAATCTGCCTCATTCGTGAGTTCCCGCCTGTGTTAGGCGCTGCGTTGGGCAGCTGGTTAAAACGGTGAAGAGCGGGGTTCCCAGTCCCCGGAGATGGCCTTCTGCAGAGGCAAGACTTTCCAACGCCAGCTGCAGTCCACGAGCGTGGAGAACGTGTGGGCTTTAGGGATGCTTGCAGCGAGTTCAAGTTGCGGCTTTCCCACTGGTCGCTAGTGACCACAGACACGTTCGTTTAACCTCTCAAAGTGTTACCTTATCCGTGAAAAGGAGATTGACAGTTGTTTGTGCTCTAGGATTGTGTGATTTACATGAGAGGACCTGTGTAAAGTACATGGTGCACTTCTGGCATGCCGGGGATGTGCTGTGTTTGGGGTTTCTGTCTGCCTTCCTGGGCATCAAAACAAGTGCAGTCGAACCGGTACAAGAAGACGGTCCTTCCTTCCCATCAGATTAGTGATTTTTATCTTTATCAAGGTGTTGAGATGCTTTGGGAAGGTATAAAATTTGCTGCCAGTTTCAGTCCATGACTTGGTTTAGCCTGTTTACTGAATCTTCCTAAAATATATATGTGCTCAGAAATCAACTCACCGTCCCTATTTTATACTCTGTGGAGCGCTTGATACTGTGCCCTGGACCTCACTCAGTGCCGGGCAGGGTCCTGAGAACTTACTAACCTCGTTCCTGTGTCCGTGCCGTGAGACACAGCACATACTGTCATCCCTTCAGGCCTGATGAAGAAATTAGGCCAAGGAGGGGAGAGAACACGACCAGGGTCACACAGGTGATGGCGGTTACAGCTGACATCTGTTAAATGCTTTCTGTGTGCCAGGCACTGTTAAAATGTTTTTTTTAAAACGTGTATCATTTAATCCTTGCTACTCTGTGAGTTAGGTTTCATGGTAGTGACCAAGCTGCATTTTGAACCCTTATCATTCTATTTTTGTTTTTTTCTAAAATATTAAAAATTGAAAAAAAATTACATTCTAAAACATTTTTAGTGTCATATATGTGGAATGTCGCGGGGAATGTGAAAGTGATACCTGTGATGACAGGTGTCATGATGATATGAAACATCAACGAAAACCAAGATTTTGTTTATGAAGAAAGTATTTGTATTCAATACCCCCAGGTCATGTTTTTAGTTATCAGTGGGAACTGTTCTTTGGGTTTCAGGGCCTGTTTGGAGTTCCTAAGCTCAGCGCCCCAGAAGGATTCCGTGTCGCCCAGGAGAAGGCCTTGAGGAAAACAGAGCAGCTGGTGGGCCACGTGTGCTCCGCGCCGCCGGGGCCCCAGACCGTGCTCATCTTTGATGAGCTCTCGGACTCCTTGTGCAGGCTGGCCGACTTGGTAAGACGCCAGGCATGGGCCGCAGACCACCTCTCACTTTTGCAAGTTAAGCTCAGTTTATTAGGTTCAGTATTGGACTGTAAGGTTAGGAATGTCTGAACTGTTTGAGAGGTCTTGGGTGTAATCTGTTATAGTGAAGCGTGCTGTTGAATGGGAAGAATGTACAGGAAAGGTCAGATTTAGTACTCGTACTTTAATCCGTATATTTAATAAAATAGATTTGTAATATGTAATGAAAGAATGATTACGCACATGGCAAAGATTCTTCATGTGACAGAGGTTCTTCATTTACGAAAATATCTACCAAAATTCTAATAGAACATTTACCGGTACATTTACAATAAAATTAATTGCATTAAAAAAAAAAAGCTCCAGACTTTATATGCTCCTTCAATCAACTAGGAAGATAAACTCCAAACTTCTTTGGAATGACAAAATCATTCCCTTAATGAGCAAACACACTTAAATTCTAGGAAGGTTTCAAATTATGTACAAAAATAATGGAGAAAATCAAACCAGTAGTTAAGCAGTTAAAGAATTTAAAACAAAAAGTGAGGATTAAATGTATAAATGAAGTTGAAAATATTTCAGTAAACAAATTTAAAAAGGCCCCTTTAAAGGATTTAGAGTAAGACCTTAAAGTGAACTTAACAGCTTGTGAAACAGGTTTGAAATGTGAAACTTCCATAAAACTAGTTTTAATTTTTAAAAATCAAAACAATCCATGAAGAACCTTCTCTCTGGCTATGGCAGAGTCGCTGGTCCAAACCAATTATTCTCCTAAGAACAACTGTAGAAGTAGACACAATATAAGATGCAGCTCTTTGAAGAGCGCTCTTTAATGAGAGCAAGCAAGGCAGCCAGGACTGGAGCTGCCAAGTTCCTGGAAAGGAGGGAGGCTGAAGGCACAGCCAGCACTCTGTGCCCTTTTCCCCTCGAGGCAAAGTACACATACGTGGGGCGAAACTCAGGAAAACCAGGCAGACGGAAGCTGCTAGAGGCCAGAAAGCTGAACAAATATTTAAGTAGCCTCTCAGTGTTAGGGAGACCAACTTTGGAGCTGTGAGCCTACCAGTTGAAAACCTGAAGTTTTTGAGATCCCACTAGGCCTATGACCTGGAAATATGGGCAACCCAGAAATAGACCAGCTTCCACTCAACCAAAGTGATCCACTCATACTTTGCTATAAGAAACTTAAATCATTCTGAAACTTATTATCATCCAAATTTTCAATCAAAAATTACCAAGCATGCCAGCAAATAAGACCTAATGTTCCAAAAGAAGAAAATAGAAATAGACCCATAGATATTGCAGATTGGAGTCATCAGACATCTGCGTTAAAATAACTGAGGGATACGTCTAAGAAAATAAATGAAAAGATAGACTACCATCAAAGAACCAGAATCTGTATTTTTTTTAAAAAATCAATAGATGAGTCTATTAGCAGTTTAGACACAGATTAGGAAAGAATTAGTGAACTGGTAGGCTGGTATGTAGAAAACATACAGATTGAAGAGTGTATGAAAATTCCATGTATCACCGTGGAAAAGAAAACAAAAACAAAAAAACTCCAGACTGAAAAAGTAGGCTTTTTTACTACATAAAAGAGGTATCAAGCCACAGACTGAAAAAGCTCTAGGAACACCAAAGCAGGAGACATACAAGAAAACCATGCCTGAGAATATCATAGTAGAACTGCCCCACACCAAAATAATCTGTAATGGTTCCTGTACCCCCAAACTACTCTATTGTTGTCACACTTAAAACACTATTCAATCTTGGAAACTGCAAAAGTAGGAAACCACTTAGAGACTGGTCCCAGGAAATTAGAAGACCTTGGTTTTAATCTGTGAACACAATGAATGGTAATAATCAGCTAAAATCCTACTCTCTTAAAGCAGTGAAAGAGAAGACTCAAGGTCCAAGTAATCTAGAGACCTTACCTCTTGACTCTATGGACTTCTTCAGCCAGCCCCCAGGCCTTCAAAAGCCAAACTATGCCAGTCTGATACGAGCAATTGCTTCTCCGGCCTCCATCCCCATTTGATGTTCAGCCACCGAAGACACCTTCTAACCCTCTCCCGAGGCTCATTAAGAGAATCAAATAACGTACCACTTGAATGTAAATAGGTCACTGGCTCAAGATAGACATTCATACAAAATTTTTGTGAGATCTTCTGCTAATAAAAGGCACCAACTGGAACTAAAGTACCCAAGAAAGATTATCCATGCCCGTCCATCTATCCATCCATCCAAGATACAGGGCTAAAGCTTATAAGTACAATCACAATTTTAGAAGTGTGTGCATACCGAGCTTGCCTTCACTGTGCTGGGCTTAAGTGTGTGATTCACACTGCTAGGAGGTGCTGGATTCCTCACCAGGATTCTAATCATCTTCCTCAGGAAGACAACAGGGTCTTAGTTTTTCATGTGTCACAACTCAAGAGATTAGCAGGCATAACTAAGCTGAAGCACATTATACCAAAAAACAAACTTATTTCTGACACCAATATGGAACAATATATTACTCCATGATGAAACAAAAAACTTACAGTAATGATTACAAAATTTAAAAAATACAATGTCTCAGGGCTTCCCTGGCGGCACAGTGGTTAAGAATCCACCTGCCAACGCAGGGGACACAGTTCGAGCCCCGCTCCGGGAAGATCCCACATGCCGCGGAGCAACTAAGCCCGTGCGCCACAGCTACTGAGCCTGCGCTCTAAGAGCCCGCAAGCCACAACTACTGAGCCCGCATGCCACAACTACTGAAGCCTGTGCACCGCAACGAAGAGTAGCCCCCGCTCGCCGCAACTAGAGAAAGCCTGCGCGCAGCGACAAAGACGCAAGGCAGCCAAAAATTAATTAATTAAATCTATAAAACAGACAAACAAAAAAGACCCCACCACTCTGGCTGCTGTGTGCCAAGTGTGGAAGCAAGGCCCAGTCAGGAGGCTCCTGCAGAAAACCAGGTGAGACACGCTTGGACAAAGGGATGGGCCTGGGTAATGACAGAGGGGACCTCAAAAGTTCCAGAGCTCTGTTCCCACGCAGTAAGGTTTAGATGCCTGTGAGACATCCGAGAGAGAGACAGATCTTTGGTTAAAAACTGAGAAGCATAAACAAGACTCTCATGGATGACAGACCACAAAGCCTTCTTGGGGGTCTTCAGCAGTCAATAATGTATTGCTCTCTGATTTTTAAAACATGCTACAGACCCACATTTGATTAACTGTGAACTGCTTTTCAAGAGGCATCAAGAGATTTACACTGTCATACACAACTGTAAGGTTTAGGATTTTGGCAGGTGCAGTAAGTGTCAAAATCCATAAGAAGATCCGTTGTCCCTGGCTTACCAGCCCCTTGGCCTTCTCTCCTGGAAGGACGGTGCCTCCCTACTAGCTCAGCCATACATGCTGCCCACCTTGGCACTGTGAATCAAGACGGTGTCTTCTCACCCACTTAACTCTCCCATCTTTTATCCATCTATCTTTCCAGCCCACTCCCTCTACTTATCAGAGGACAGCTCCCCTAGGACTCCCACAGTTCCTACCTAAGTTAACCTTCTACTTATGCTCTGCTTTTCATTCCCTGTTGCTTACTCAAGGACACCTACCCAGTTATCTTCCACCACCCCTCACTTTTTCTCCCCTGCATCAATTTTTCCTTCTCTCCTGATTATAAAATTCTGTAATTCTTCTCCCTTCTCCCCCTCCCCTTCTATGAAGACGGTATATAAGTCCCAAATTCTAACAGCCCCTTGGTGTCACTTTCTTTTTCTTTAAAAAAAAAAAACAACAAACTCCCACAGCTCCTGTCCATCCGTTACCCTCTCCCTCCTAAGTCCCTCTTAAAACCACTCCAATCAGGCTTCCATCCCACCTCACCCTCACACCAAAACCACTGCTGACAATATTAGGTGACTGCCAAAGTGACATATCCAATGACTTTTCTGATTAAAATGTAATTCACCGAGCATAAAATTCACCCTTTGAAAGTATGGCTAATTACGTGATTTTGAATGTATTAATGATCAATTCTTAGTCAAACCACCAGCAACACTGAAAGCTGAATATTCTCTCCTGGAAACATTTTCTTCACTTTGATTTCAGGACAAGATCAGGAAGCTCGGTTTAGGACATATGCTTTTGAGACATTCAAGCAGAGATACAGTGGACGGTTGGATGCTGACAGGAGAGGACCTAGAGATACACACCAAGTGGTATGAAGACCCTGAAACTGAATCAGAAGGGGAGTGGCTGTTGAAACACCACTGTGGCATAAAAGTTATTTTGAGCTGAAGGCATTTGAGTTCCTGAAATCCCTTATCTGCCTAGAAGCAGAGCACGCCCTCACGCAAATTGTCATAAGTCCTCTCCCCAGAAGCAACCAGGGAAAACTGACTCTTACCACCTGAGACAAAGAGAAATCTGTACCACACCTAAACAGACCTGTCAAAAACTTATCTATTTCCCATCGATTCTCCTAAAGGCCCAGTTATCTTTCCTGAAAGTCATTTGTGTTCCCATAAGTGCCCTCCTCCCCCTCTCCTTCTATGAAGATGGCATTTAAGCTCAAATTCTAACCACTCCTTTGAGTTACATTTTTCTGTGAACTCCCTTTCCACATGATTGAATCTAACCTGCCTTTCTCTCTCCTTAATCTGTCTTTTGTTGGTTTAATTTGCAGGTCCCCAACAACAGAACCTAAAAGCGTAGAGGAAAAGTTTTTCCTCCCCTCCTCTGCACCTAAGAGAGGAACGCCAAGGACTCCAAGGACTGAGTCCTAAGGATATGTTTACAATAGTGGCAATTAGGAAGCACCAGCCAAGAGGTACATAATTTGACAAAGTTAAAAATTACCAACTCCCTGGAATTCCCTGGCAGTCCTTGGTTAGGACTCTGTGCTTCCACTGCAGGGGGCTCGGGTGTGATCCCTGGTTGGGGAACTAAGATCCCGCATGCCGTGCAGTGCAGCCAAAAAAAAAAAAAATTACCCACTCCATTTATTCTCACAAATTACACAACAAATCACTGATTTTAGAGATAATAATCTGGTTCTTGATGTGTAAAAATGCTATAAATAAGGCCCAAGGAAGTGATTCTCTTGTGTTCAGGATAATTGGAGGTCAGATGGAAAAGCACCTATGCCTCTTTCCACATTCTATAGTAATATGCACAGGGAAAATAAAATAGTGCTGTCCCCTGGACACACGTGGCTACTGCTACTCAACACTTGAAATGTAGCTGGTGAATGTTTTATGTTATTTAACTTATTCACTTAAATTTAAATAGCCACAAGTGGCTAACAGTTACCATACTGGACAACACAGGTCTAGACTGTTTACTTCTTAAAAATGTATTTCCTCATTCTTGGGTTACTTGATAAATAACCAGTTTTATAACCCCATAAAAGATACATACACCTGAACACTGAGGTCACCCCACCCACTCTCATATCCATCCTGCAGCAAAGAAAAGAAGACTAGAAAAAGATGCATATACTTGCTATATGCTGTTATCAAATAAATTCATTCCTGAGTTTTAAAACAGCACAAAACTGTACTGTTTTTATTTCAAAAACAGGAGAGTGCTATATATTTCAGGTTGAGAATAACAAGTCTATAAAATGATTAAGTATACAATGGCTGAAAAAAGGCAATGCTTATTTTAGAGCTGTCTTCTGAACAACTGCTAAATTGAATTACATCACTTGCCTCAAGCGAAAACAAATGAGGTGAATCCCTAAGGAATTAAATCTGATCCCCAAACAGAATTCACATTTTACCAAAACATTTTTGACCGTGTTTCTGCAGAAAGGGGGACCCCTTCCAGGGCCCGAGAGTGGGCTCTGCTCTAACACTCGGAAATGAATTGTCCAAAGAGACACACATGCTGACAAGACTTTATTAGGGGTGCCAGGTGGAGAGCGGCAGGGTAAGGGACCCCAGGAGAACTGCTCTGCCACGTGGCTCACGGTCTCAGGCTTCATGGGAACGGGGGTAGTTTCTGGGTTGTCTCTGGCCCATCACTCTGACTCAGAGTCCTCCCTGGGGGCGTGCGCGTCTCTCAGCTAAGATGGATTCCAGCGAGGAGGCTTCTGGGAGGTTGGCAGGACGTATCGTCTCCTCCCTCCTCCTTTTGGCCCCTCCCGGATTCTCCCAGTTAGCTTTTGGAGGCAACACCTCATTCTTTATCAGGACCCCCTGCTGTGAGACAACTCTGGCAAGCAGTTATCCTGCTTGTGCTTGGCCAAGGCTGGTGGTTTCGATCCACAGTTCCCTAACAATAACAGAAATTTCATAACATTCTCATGGTGAATTTCATACTGCTTTATTCAGAATTTCAAACACCAAAGGTAGGCTAATGAAAGAAAAATAATTAATTTAAATAAAATATAACCCTGCCAGCCACCCTCCAGGGCTTTCCTCTCAGAGTCACAAAGATCTAACAGTGTATGACCAGTACGTGGATCACAGCTCACCAAACAAACTAGCACTAAAATGTTCTTCCAGCCCCAGCTCATAGTGTAGGAACCTTCCTCTCGCGCCCTTTTGGCCTTCAGCCATCTCCCAAATTACAAGTACAAGAATGATATTTCAAAGTATCTCCTTTAGACTTTACTGGAAACCTGCCACTTCAGAGAGCCACATTTGCATTTGCAAGCTAAAAATTTGCCCACACAGGCTGTTGTAAAAGCAGGGACCTAACATCCATTATCTTTGTATCCTCTGGAGCTCTTCATACCCTGTTCTCGATTATTCCCACTGAATGAAAGACTAAATCGCAAGATGCCACATCCCTGTATTAAGCAAAGTGGTTTCATAAAGATATTCTAACAACAGGAAGTCACTAAGCATCCTGTTTAGAGAAGTTAGGTTCTGGTAGCATTAGTAAACTACATGTACAAATTAGAAAGAACGAAAAGACACACCACAGAAGATTCTGCCTGGAATCTATGAAAGGTAAGGACAAATCTTAACGAACACCACCTAAGAACTCAATATATCAACACAGCTGGAGTTCACAGAAAAAATAATTATCCCGTTTCAAGGCAGAACATTCTTCCGGCCAGCAATGTCCTTCCCCATTCCTTTGCCTACAGCCTCAAATTCACTTGACAGATTACGACCAGTTCCATCCTTCTGAAGCAGCACATGGCCTCCTAGAGGAGACTAACCAGTTGTACGGGAAGAAGAGAAAAGAGAAGAAAGTTGTCCTAGTAAAGGAAAGTAACACCATTAAATTGAAAGAGATTGTGCTGGGAAATGCATGCTGTCCGTTATACTAGAGTGCAGCCTTGGGGACGGGGCAGTTAAGAAAAAGAGGCTGAAAAAGTAAGCAAAGACCATCAAAGGGTGACATACGCCCTGCAGGGAGTGAAGACTTGACTCTGGAAGCTCCGCAGGTCCCTGCAGCCCTCCTCTCACTCGTCCTACACATCCCCATCCTTCCAGCACAGAGGAGATACTCCGTAAGGCCAGTGAGGGATCTGCAGGGAACTAGTGACTTATGGAAAAAAGGTACAGGTAACAAAAACTGGGGGAACATTCCTTCCAATATAATGCCAACTATACTCATGGTTCAGCCTAATCTTTGTTTTTTGTCATGTTTATTAAAAACACGTCAACAGTAAACAGTGTTGTACACAGTAAAACTTATCCTCCTTAAGTACAGTTTTTGGACTTTGAAGGTGTATACAGTCATGGGACTTCCCTGGTGGTCCAGCGGCTAAGACTCCACGCTCCCAGTGTAGGGGGCCCCAGGTTCCATCCCTGGTCAGGGAAGTAGATCCCACATGATGCAACTAAGAGTTCGCATGCCGCAACTAGAGATTCCCACGTGCCGCAACAAAGATCCTGGGTGCTGCAACTAAGACCTGGCACAGCCAAATAATTATTTATAAATAAATATATATATATATGTATACAGTCATGTTACCACCAAAATTAAGACACAGACCATTTCCATCATCCCAAACAAATTCCCTCTCCCTCCCCCCAAGTCCCTGACAACCACAGATCTGTTTTCTGTCCCTTTTTCAATTTAATCTTAATCCTCCCTTTAAATAGATACAAGTGCACATAAAGTAAATACAGCTGACCCTTTGAAACCCAGCAGCACCCTGTGGGGTCCTCCTGGGAACAAAAGCCTTTCTGTGCCCGTGGTTTCTTATATGTAGGAAAAGGCTTCAGTCTCCTAGACCTTCCCTGAGTTCCAAAAGGCAGATTCAAACAGTTACTAATTAGAAGAGTGAAGGAACCAGAAACAATGGAAAGGCAGTAAAGAAATAATAGTGCAGGGACTTCCCTGGTGGCGCAGTGGTTGAGAATCCGCCTGCCAGTGCAGGGGACACGGGTTTGGGCCCTGGTCTGGGAAGATCCCACATGCGGTAGTGCAACTAAGCCCGTGCATCACAACTACTGAGCCTGCGCTCTAGAGCCCGTGTGCCTAGAGCCCGTGCTCCGCAACAAGAGAAGCCACCGCAGTGAGAAGCCTGCGCACCTCAATGAAGAGTAGCCCCTGCTCCCCGCAACCAGAGAAAGCCCACGTGCAGCAACGAAGACCCAACACAGCCAAAAATAAATAAATGAATAAATAAATTTATTTAAAAAAAAGGAACAATAGTGCAACCCTGGGGGCAGGGTCCTGGTTCCTCCTCAAGGGATATATATTACAATATCTTTGAGCTCTTCTACAGGAACTGAGGTCCCCCACCTGGCTGGACAACGGTAACTTCAGGCTGAGCACTAGATTCCTGGAGCACCGCCCTGTTACCTCACCACCAACCAATCAGAAGAAAGTCACACACCCTGCAGCCCTCACCCCAAATTTTGCCTGTAAAAACACTTCTCCAAAAACCATCAGGGAGTTCCGGTCTTTTGAGCACAAAATGGCCCTTCTCCTTGCTTGGCCCTTGCAATAAACCTTCCTCTGCTCCAAACTCCGATGTTTCAGTTTGTTTGACCTCACTGTACGTTGGGCACCTGAACTTGCATTTGGCAACACCTTAAACAACACAGGTTTGAACTGTGCAGGTCACTTATATGTGGATTTCTTTTCCATAACTATGTAAGAAATTTTTTTTTTAAGATTTGCAACAATTTGAAAAGACTTGCAAACTATGTAGCCTAGAAATATTGAAAAAAAATGAAGGAAGTTAGGTATGTCATGAATGCATAAAATATATGTAGAGATACGTGTAACATACAAAATATGTGTTAAGTTTTGGAGGAGTCAAAAGTTATACACGGATTTCTGACTGTACGGGGGTGCGTCCCTAACCCCTGCTATTCATTTTTCTTTTGCATTCTGACAAAATTTGCAAGGATTCTGCCCAAATTTGTCTTAATCTGCGACAGAAAACTGAAACTTCTAGAAAATATTTAGTCAAATTGCGAGTAAAAATGAAGAGTTAGACTAAGTGTAACTTACATATATGTTACATCCCGAAGTTTCTTAATCTTTGGATCAGCAGTTTCCCGGATGAAATTGTGATGTTCCCTCCAAAGGCTGCTTGTAAAATGCTACCTAGCACCCATCATCAAACGTATGGGATTCGAGTTTCTCCAGCCCTTAAACGTACTAGCCAGTAAACTTGGAGGCATTGCTTAGCCTCTCTAAGCCTGTTTCTCATCTGCTGAACTAAAATTCATTCACTAATACTCATTAGACTTCTACTACGTGACAGGCACTGGGGATACAGGAGTGAACAAAACAAAAACATACAAACATCCCTGCCATCAATGAGGTTATGTATGAAAAATGTCAGGGTCAACGGTGCCAAAGAGAAAAAATTAAAGCAGAAGAGAAAAAGTGGTCAGGGGAGTGAGGCCTTTGAGCAGAAACCTGAGGGTGGCTCTCTGGAGGCGTGACACCAAGTCCAAGTGTCAGTCTAAGGAACTGCAAGGCCAGCGGGGCTGAGGCAGAGGGAGGGAGAGCGTAGGATAGGAAATCAGAGGTTCAGGTCAGCTCTCGCAGCACCCGCGCCTCAGGCCACTGCAAGAACTTTGGACTTGGCTCCAAATGAGACTGGAAGTCACCAAAAAGTTCTGGGTGGCGCAATGACAAAATCGAACTCTGTTTAAAAAGATCACGCTGACTTGGGAATGGGGGGCGGGGGAACAGAGCAGGGAGACCACCTAGAGGCTACTGCAGCCATCCAAGAGCCCAGATGGGAACACCGTCCTGCACCCCTCCTCCCAGCCTATGACAGCTGGGTATGTTTTGCCCTAGAGACACTACCAGACACGAGACAAGCACTCAGAAACTGTACGTACCTGGTTTCTAAGGAAGAGTGTATTCAGATATATACCTTAGGATGCCAGGAGTATCCCCGGTCTGCAGCCCTTTGCCCACAAGAAGGTGGGGCTGGGAGGAAGGACTCCAGCAGGCAAAAGGCACCTACTGCCACAGCAAGGTCACGGCCAGTGGAGGTTTTATAGTGAGTCTCTGCTGTCCAGCCCATTCCAAAAGAACCCCACCTCCCCCGACTCTGCCCAGGCAGGGAAAAGCAGGGGCAAGTACAATGGTCCAGCCTCAGGCCCACGGAAACCCACTTATGTTTATGTTTTACACTCATTTTACATTTACGTTTACACTCACACTCACTTACGCTTAAGAGGGAACTGACAGACGTGGACAGGGAATGCTGCCTGCCGTCCCAGGAAACAAGAAGTGCTGCCCGTCATTGCAGCAAACCAGGCTCTGGCCACCCGCCCTGCAGCCACCATCCCCATACCTCCCGATGCCCCTCCACCAAGCCCCCATGGTGCACACCAAGGGGAAGTTAGAGAAAAAGAGGAAGCACTGTGTGTTCTGGGCACTGGCCCTAGATCGTTCATATGCATATCTAAGGAATTACTACAATGAGCCCAGATGCTGGTATCTTCCAATACATCGAAAAGCACTAAAATCATTAACCTGTGATGTCTGTCTCTTGTGACTATCAGTTGTCTTTGATGTCTGACTACACGGTTTGTTTTTTGTTTTTGTTTTTTTTGTTGTTGTTGTTGTTCAGCAAAAACTCCTAAATATCCTGGCTAGTCCCTTATTCTTTGGAGCAGTTCCTCAGAGCTCTCCAAGAGGCTGTCTCCTGAGCTTCAGTCTTCAGTAAGGTCCTCAAATAAAACTTAACTTGCAACTTTTAGGTTGTGCGTTTTTCTTCAGCTGACCGTTTTAGTGAACAACGAAGGGACCCAGAGCAGACTTCTCTCCTTCGCCTGAACTCTAGCAAAGGCCTCTTGTGCCCGGCCGCCTCCAGACGAATTTAGGTAAGTCTCTTCTGGGTCTTGGATTTCCCACTACTGGCTGATGATCCTAAGCTTTATTTGGTGGTGGATAAACTCCTCGTTGGAAGAGTAGACTTTCCTCGAACTTACTTTCAAGAAGAGGTACCTGGGTTACCCCAGATGAATGACACTGGGAAGATTCTGCTCAGTTTAAAGACGTGAGCGGGTTACCACAGTTGAGAGACGCTGGGAAGATTTTATTATGTATTTGTGGCCGAAATCTCGGCTTCTGTATGCCAGCGCCGAATAGAAATACGGAGACAGAATTTAGGAGAAAAGAGAAAAAAGTGGTTTTATTTCTTTGCTAAGTCAAGAGGGGACACAGTAGGCTAGTGCCTCCAAAAACTGTGCCCCTCCTCCCCTCCACCACCACTGGGGAATCGGAGAAGATTTTATATGCGGGGCTCGCAGTCTGTGGTATATGATAAGGATCAAAGTAGTGAAGGTCTTGCATTCTTTTTCTCCTTGCATTATTTCAAAACAGTCATCGTGGCGTCAGGCGGCCCGGTAATTGGGTCCGTCTGTCTCTGGTTTATTGGCCTGCGAGACCTTCTTTCTGAAATGCAAAAGCTACAGGGGGTGGTTTGCCGCCAGGGAGCAGAGGGAATTTACCTAAAGTTAGGCAGTGACAGGCGCAGGATGTAACGCACACAGAGTCAGGGGTGACAGGGGCAGGATGTAACTGACATAGGGTCAGAGAGTGAGAGGTTAGCTTTGTGAAGTACCAATCTAGCTACAGACACTACAGATTAGTAACAGTTAAAATAAAACAAGGAGTGATTAACTCTTTCAGGCCAGGTTATGTTTCTTCTCTAGCCTGTTCACTGTCCCCTTTACTTTCCTTGTTCTCAGGAGAGGAAAAACTTCTTTTCTATTTTTGCGGCAACATACACATACAGAATTTATTCCTACAAATACCTCCTTAGTTGGGAATTAAAGGAAATCTCACCCTAAAAATGGCCAAATTGGGATTATTCTAACATTCCAAAATGAATGTTAAAAGAACCCCAATTAATTATTTTAACATTCCAAAATTAATTAACTAAAAACATTCTAGCTGTGTGCGCAGCTACAAAAAGCCAGCTTGGTAAAACACCTTTTCAGAATTCCGACCTTAAAGGAACAAAAGCCCTTCTAGGAGGAGCTTGCATTTCTCTCCCTGGGTCTTTGAGATGTAAATGTTCTACCTGATCTTATGCCTTTTTTCCTCCCCCCGCCCCCCGCTCTGCCCCCCGTGTTTTGAGAGCTCTGACAATGGCCAGACAATGGATCTTTTAAATTGGAGAGACTTCTGAATTAGTAAATTTTTAGAGGGCTCTCACTATAAACAACTGTTTTATTGGTACCGATGAAAAGACCAAAGCAGAAAGTAAATACAAAAAAATATAACGGCTAAGCTTAACAACTCCCTTAGTTTAAAACAAATAAACAGCAACAACAAAAAAACAGTTTGGGAAGCTGCATCTGTGGTCAGTTTCCCCTCAATGGGTCTTACAGATGCTAATAAAAACATTAGATTAATTGTTAATCAGGTTGATTAACAAGGGAATAAGAAACTGAAGGGAAAGTCTAGAGATGTCTTCCCAACAAGGTGGAAATTTTAAAGGGACTTACCCTAAAAGGATAAAAATCTTTAGATGGTTAAGAAATGGGATAAATAAAACAGACATTAATGGGATTAAAATCAATGTTTTGATACAACACTAAGGTTGGATGGCCAAAGGGACCTCCATTGGTCCCCGATACTAAAGAGCCCCAAACAAGTCTACTCTACCCCAGTTTACAACATACATGTATTTAAAAGGCTGCTGGCGACTTCCTTGGTGTTCCAGTGGTTAAGACTTGGCCTTCTAATGCAGGCGTTGCGGGTTCCATCCCAGGTTCAATCCCTGGTCAAGGAGCTAGGATCCCCCATACCTCAAGGCCAAAAAAGCAAAACACAAAACAGAAGCAATATTGTAACAAATTCAATAAAGACTTAAAAATAAAATGGTCCACATCAAAAAAAAAAAAAAAAAGTCTGCTAGAAAATTACACTGAGATACCTGACCAGCAATTGTTTGGGGCAACAGGCCAATTAATCAAGTTGGCTCAACCCCTCAACTGGGGACCCCAAAGCCTTTTACACAAACATAGATAAAAGGGTTGGGGGATACAAAGAAAGGTTTCTAGGGTCAACAACAAATTGGCACTTGCCAACTACCTCTACAAGGATTAAGTCATGTGCTGCTGGAGCTGCTGATTTTCAACACCACCTGAAAGGAGTTCAGGGCAGAGAGCAGAAATGAAGCCCTCTGTGCTCTGGGAACAGCTGGCAGCACAGGTCTTCAGAGAGTTGGATATTTTCAGCAGCCAATTTTATGAGCACAATTCTTGTATCTCCTCATATCTAGAAAAGCACCAAAATCCTTCATGGTGACATCTGCTCCTCGTGACTAGCAGAAACCTGCAGAAAATATGTGCTTGACTGCATGTACTCCCCCTTCACCAAAATCCCGTATATACTGACCTCCCCC
Source organism: Aethalodelphis obliquidens (assembly GCF_003676395.1). Classification (NCBI taxonomy): domain Eukaryota; kingdom Metazoa; phylum Chordata; class Mammalia; order Artiodactyla; family Delphinidae; genus Aethalodelphis; species Aethalodelphis obliquidens. The sequence continues at coordinate 7,060,010 of NW_020837961.1, forward strand.
CCACCCCTGCCTCTTTGGAGCAGTTTCTCAGAGCTCTATGAAATGCCGTCTACGGGGCTGCAGTCCTCATTTTGCCCCAAATAAAACTTAACTCGCAACACTCATGTTGTGCGTTTTTTTTAAGTAGACACTGGGACTCCTAGTAAGACCAAGCCTAGTTGATGGGGTCTTAATGGAGGCTAAAATTAAAGATATAAGAGTTGATAGAATTGAGATGAACCTTTATAAAAGTTGGTATATTTGAATGGACTTTATATAAGATGGTTACATCTCTTCTACCAGTTATATTATGGGATAAACATTAGGTCTCACTGGGGAATGCTTCCTTTGCCTGGTATAAGATAGGGCGCATAAATCGGCCCCTCAGGCAATATTGCTTAAAAGTACTAAGGAAAATCAATAAGGTTATCTGAGCCCACACAATATGAAATAGAACTGGGAGCTAATATTCAGGGACTAATAAAAACAATAATGGAGACTTTTTTTTTTTTGCCCCTAGGGTAAATTGCTCTGGGTTTAATTTGTACACTTAGAATCTGAGGGCCTTTGTTGAATGCCCTGTGCAAAGTTTGGAAGGCATGATAGATTGAACCCTAAAGTTCTAGAACATAGAACTCTTGATTTTCAGTGTAGTTGGAAATCTTACTGATATCAAAAAGCAAATTAAAGAAAATGTAGTTGGGCAAATCAATCTTTCAATACCATTTAGGTGGCAGACTAGTTCTCTGGGGAATTAAAAGCAACTGTCTTTGTCTTGCAAATCTCTAGAAATCAGAAATGTAAGTACAGCCCACAAGGACCTGAGACTGAGCCTAATTAGCTCAATCAGGTAGAACCTGAACCCCCTTCCCTCCACCAAACAAAACAAAAAAGGGAAAAAGAGGGAGGCCTTGTTAAACTCAAACTGCTGGAAAGGCTCCCTCACCAAATCTAATTCACAGCCTCCTTCAGGATTTATCAAGGACAGATACAAATCTTAAAAATCTTTTCGACAATAGTGAAAAGCTTTAGTCATCTGAGCAAATAAATTTAACTTATTCCAAATATTACTTATAGACTAGTAAGTTTATAATGTAATAACTGATTCATGACTAAGTTTTGAAATGAAGCTATAAGATCTCTATTTATATCTGTTTATATGTCCATGTGTACATTATACATATGATATGTCCATACCTCCAGATAATATTATCAAAATTAACTTTATAAAAGACCTGTATTTAACTGACTTAAAAGTAAGCACTTACAAATTGAGTATCTTTAAATATAATAAAAAACGAACCCAAATTTCAAGTTCATGTGATCTGGGAAATATTAAGTTAATATCCAGTTTTAAAGTTTAAATTTGTTGGTTTAATTAATACAGACATGTCTTACTTTTATTACACCTAGGTTTACTAAAAGTTAAATAGTCATATTATCTCTGTTAAATTCATCAAGAAAAATCTCTTGAAATGATGGCTGACTTGGTCTAATGTCTCACGAAGTTTTCATGGGTAATCTAAACACAACTAATTCAATAGATATAAATGGGGTAAGAGCTTTTAGGTAAATTCTTTAAGAATAATTATGTTTTATGGTATGTCTACTTAAAAAATAGTTTCTCCAGATTTTTGGTGACTTAAAACTTCAGAGTTTTGCTAAGTTAAATGATGGAAATTTATTAAATGTCCAGATCCTTCCCAAATAAAATAAGATACTGAAACATTACTCAACATAGGCTGCCTTTTACGGAGAAACTAAAGATACTTCGGTTTATTAATAAAAATGTTTGATGTCACACTGAAAAATTTTCTATTAAAAAAAGCACCTATTTTTTAGAAATCATAAAGAGTATTTGTGATTTTGCCAATCTACAGAATAATAATGTGGAAGACAGTTTATAATTGCTTACTTCTTAGTTTTCACTAGAAATTAAGGTTTTTAAAAGATTAGAATTCTGGTTAATATATGTAATTGAGACAACTAAAATTGGTAAGGAAAACATCTTTGTATGAAAGGAAAAAAGGTATATAAAGTGGAAACACATTTTGTTGCGGGAAAAGAAAGTAATTTTGTCCTGGAGAGAGAGAAAGAAAGGAAAAGCGTAGGACAAAATCTGAAAGTAAAAAGAAAGTTACAGAAGGTATGTGGAAATGGAACCCTGAGAAAAGAGTTCTGTACATGGTCAGGACTGGCTAAGATTAAAATAAAGTTTAATTGAGTAAATAAATTTCAATATCAAAAGTAAGCTAGCATGATTAACATAAATATGGATCTGAAATTTAACTGAATCTTTTCATCACTGAACTCAATCAACAGACACTAAAATTATAACTAAAATATAGGGAGAGTGTCCAAATCCTCTGGATATTAAGGGGCCCTCTGAGCACACAAAAAGACAAGAGAAATGAAGATCTTGCCTAAAACCCTTCTTTTCAGAATGAGAAAGTAGGCTCAACGGCTTGCCCCAAGATTGGGGGAGGCAGGAGGTGGGGGCCAGGACCTCACAATTCATTTGAAGACATTTTGCACATCTGAAAGATGTGATCTCAACACACTATTGTAAAGCAATTATACTCCAATAAAGATGTTTAAAAAAAAAAAAGGGCATGAAACCCTTAAAGACAAATAAATAAATAAATAAAATTTTGCCCTTAAAAAAAAAAAAAGAGAGATATCTTATTTCACTCTGTCACCCAACCTGGCTTCTAGAGCATATGGTTAATTTGTGTTAAAAATAAATAAAGGAATTTAACTTCTGCCAAAAAAAAGTGATATGAACAGATTGTCCATAACATGAATACACACTGACTGGTACTTCTGATCTGAATTCAAGACTATGTATGGGGTTTGCACATAACCACTTTTATATTACATCTGTGTCTTCTTTCTTCCACACAAAGAATAATGATTCTCAACACTCGGGAGATGACAGAATCTGAATATCTCATAATTATTTCTTTGTTTTGTTGCACATTACATACATAATAATTTCAGAGTAATAAAATATTAATACTACCATCACTAATATGATTACTGAAAGTTAAAAAGAAATTTTTTCGGTGCAGCCACTATGGAAAACAGTATGGAGGTTCCTCAAAAAATTAAAAATAGGGTTGCCATATGACTCAGCCATCCCACCCCTGGGCATATACCCAGACAAGACTATAATTCAGAAAGACACATGTACCCCTATGTTCATAGCAGCACCATTTACAACAGCCAAGACATGGAAACAACTTAAATGTCCATCAACAGATGAAAGGATAAAGAAGATAAAATGGTATATATATCCAGTGGAATATTAGCCATCAAAAAGCATGAAATAATGCCATCTGCAGCAACATGGATGGACCTAGAGATTTTCATACTAAGCGAAGTAAGTCAGAAAGGGAAAGATAAATACCATGTGATACCACTTATATGTGGAACCTAAGATACAATACAAATCAACATATCTATGAAACAGAAACAGACTCACAGATATAGAGAACAGACCTGTGGCTGCCAAGGGGGAGGGGGCATAGGGGAGGGAAGGAATGGGACTTTGGGATTAGCAGAGGCAAACTATTATACATAAGATGGATAAACAACAAGGTCTTATTGTATAGCACAGGGAACTATATTCAATATTCTGTGACACACCATAATGGAAAAAAGAATATGAAAAAGAATATATATATACATATACACACACGCAACTGAGTCATTTTGCTGTACATAAGAAATTAACACAACATTGTAAATCAACTAAACTTCAATTAAAAAAAAAAAAAAAAAAGATACGATCTGTACATATCTGCCCTTCACATATATTGAGCCATTGGTCGGGACATAGTTTAAATAAGTTAATAAGCTAAAAAAAATCCTACTTCCTTATCAGAGCCTGAAAAAATAAAAATTAATGTGTTCATTGTTTTATAAGCACTTATGGGTCATCATTTGGGAAAAAGTGGGAAATTTTAACGCTCTAAACTCTGCCAATTTCATTTCTTTCCCACAAGAGACTGAACCCAAATTGGCAAATACAATCAGGGCCTCTAGAGTGTTTGAAATGTAAGGCATTACTTGCCTTGTAGAGATGCATTTGCTAGGTCACAAATCTATGAAACTTAAAAATACCAAAGCAACTCCCAGCAACACACCTAGTACCCACATCTTGGTTTCTTATAACAGCTTCCAAAACGAGGAAGCAGAGTGCCTTGGAGAAATGGTTGATGCCAGGGTTGGGGCATGGAAAATACAAAAATGAGCCTGGAGCATTTCATGATACCAGAAAGTAAGGAAATGCTTTTTAAAAAACGGGGATAGGGAGGTGGTATGTCAAAAGGGCACAGGGGCCAACCTGAAAAAAGAGCTCCCAGTGGCTAAAGATGGAACAATTTGAGCAGCAAATTAAATAATGACAGTATCGGATTATAACCTATATAATAAAATAAATATCCATGAGTCTGTACTGATACAAATAGTTGAATAAATAAATGGTGAAGGAAAAGCTCTTCCTTACAGAAGAATTCTCTTTAATAAACATCGAAGGAGTGAGAAAAACAATTTTTAAATCACCATTAGAACAACACAGTACCATGTACATCAAGTTCCACCAATGGATGCTAAAACTAGTGAATAAAGATTTAAGGAGAGGGGCTTCCCTGGTCGCTCAGTGGTTAAGAATCCGCCTGCCAACTCAGGGGACATGGGTTCGAGCCCTGGTCCAGGAAGACCCCACATGCTGCGGAGCAACTAAGCCTGTGTGCCACAACTACTGAGCCTGCGCTCTAGAGCCCATGAGCCACAACTACTGAGCCCGTGTGCCAAAACTACTGAAGCTCGTGTGCCTAGAGCCCGTGCTCTACACGCAACTGCAATGTGAAGCCCATGCACCGCAACTAGAGAAAGCCTGCTCACAGCAACGAAGACCCAATGCAGCCAAAAATAAATAAAATAAATATTAAAAAAAAAAGATTTAAGGAGAAACAAGATATTTGCATGGTCCAAGTTTCTCTCCCAAGATATCTACTAAATACAAAAGGAAAAATGATAACGTTCCATCGGAGACCTGACAAACAGCACTTAACCAAGGTCTACAAAAGTCATAAGACATCATGTACCTCTGCTGTGATGCACTGGGATTACTTCTAATATTTCTGCCCAAAATGGATAGCTTCAATCTAGTCATGAGAAAATACTGAGTACTAACTGAGGGACATTCTAAAAAATAACTGAACAGTACGCTTCAGAAGTGTCAAGGTCAGGAAAAACCACAGAACAGAAGGTTGATGAGTTGTCATAGTTTGGAGGAAACTAATGATACACAACAATCAAACGCAATGTTAACTCCTAGGCTGGATCCTGAACAGAAAAAGGAGAGTGAAAAGCCGATGAGATCCAAGTAAGTCTATAGTTTAGTCAATAGCATTTACCAATGTTAATCCATTAGTTCCGACAATGGTACTGCAGTTTATGTAAGATGCTATAGGAACTCGCTGTACCATTTTTTTTGCAACAAGTCTAAAAATAATTCCAAAATAAATAATGAAATAACCCCAATATTTTTCAATGTTTATAACGCAAGTGTAATATTAGACTTAAATTGCCATCTTTGCTCTTTAAAACCAACCCAGCCACGGCTGTATCTATTCTGAAAAGCATTGTTTTATAAAGACTAACACATCAAAGATCTCTTTCCCTTGTTTCTCATAACATATGGAGGGAGAGGAGAACAGCAATTTGATTTTTGTTGAAAACTTCAAACCACTTGAATTTTTTTGCTTGCTTCCACTTAGGAAGCAAGATAGAACACATCTCACTGCGGGAGAGGGAAGGTATATATCTAAGGATGAAATCAGAACACAATGAGGGGTTTGCAGCTCCAGGAAAGAGCTAAAAGTAGCAAGGATGGATCTACGCTGTAGCAACTGGAATGAGTCACCTGGCCCTAGGCTGCTGGTAATAACTAGGCGTAAATCAACATTGCACACGTCAAACATATTGTACTCATAGCTTAGATTCCGATGGAAGCAGTGAACGGTTTGGCATGATAATAACAGTACTATCAGATTTAAGGTACGACTTAAATTAGGTTTTTAACTACAGTTAGCCCACGGCTTTATGGTTTCTGAAGTACACGTGTTCTATTTGAGGTAACTATCATATGAGATACCCTGGAAAGACATGTAACAGTCTTCCTGTGTTATGAAACAGGAGAAAGGTGAATCAGAAAGATTTCTAAAACAAGGTACATGGCTGGTTTGCAGAACCCTTCACTGATGGGTCAGATAAGAATACTAAGTGTTCTCAGTACACCTGACAGTCTGTAGAACTAATCTGGCATTTTCAACTAACCCATATTCCACTTGTGGACTCAAAGAAAATCAGACCTCTCCCATTCAAACTCATATATTCTCTGGTCCCATGAAGAAACTGTGGCCCAGAGAGATGACAAGACTTCATCAAAAGTAGAAAATGAAGAAATGGCACAGTTGATTAGACCTAAGTTAGGTCTGGGCCTCCCTACTCCCACCAGATCACAGGCTCTTTTCACGTCCCTGCATGCCTTTACAATGAGCTGCTCTGTGAACATGGAAGGAAACAGAAACAGATGACCAGGCTAAGTTTAAAAGAAAAAAGAAAGGAAGGATTGGTGAACTTTAATAAAGTTCAACACAGTCTTTTTGTCCCAGCTATAAATGACCCTGTGAATTCTCAGCCTCCTTCTCTATAAATATGAAACTCCAATATCTCCCTGAAAGGTTTGGTGTGAGCAAAAAAATGAGAATGAATGTAAAAACCACCTGCAGACCGCAAGCACTCACCACAGTTAACGGCCGCTTTTATTAATTTTGAGGACCTGATAATCTTGTCTTAAGGCATTCCAAACTAATATGGGATGATGGAGGAAAAGGAGGAAAATGAAACACTTTCTTCTCCCTTTCTAAGGATCCTGTTGTCCCTCTAACTTTTCTATCCCTCTTTCCCTTCCCCCAGGGTGGGCCCAGGGTGCGGCCAGGGTAGGGCTGTGCAGGACGGGAAAAGAAGAGGCAGACCTCCTGTGCAAAGGCATCCGAGGTGTGGGTACCTCTCAGGCAGTCTTTATTACTCTTTCCTTGTGAGACACTCAGCTCAAGTGTCTTCAGAGAGAGATCATAGGGCCTGCTGCTTTCTAGAGACTTCCATTTTTATGCCTCTGGGTAAAAACTCAATGCCTGTGAAATGACAGAGAACTGCCTAATGCTACCTGGGCCTAAGCACGAATTTCCAGCCAAACCTTGTTCTAAAGAGTAACAGGTCTGGACTCCCCTGGTGGCACAGTGGTTAAGAATCCGCCTGCCGATGCAGAGGACACGGGTTTTGAGCCCTGGTCGCCCATGCACCACAACTACTGAGCCTCCGCCCTAGACCCCTCGAGCCACAACTACTGATCCCACGTGCCTAGAGCCCGTGCTCCGCAACAGGAGGAGCCACTGCGATAAGAAGCCCGCGCACCATAGCCCCACTTGCCGCAGCTAGAGAAAACCCACGCGCAGAACTGAGGACCCAACGCAGCCATCAATAAATAAAATTAAAGAAAAGAAAAAAAACTCTCTAAAAAAATTTTTTTAAAAAAAGAGTAACAGGTCTTTTCAATTGCAAGCCCAAAGGGACTGAGCTAGTGAGCAGCGTTTCCAACGGGGTTTCTGACCTTGCCAAGATTTCATTCCACCCTTCTTGCCGAAAACAAAACTTCTTCCTTGAAACTGGGATGAGGGCAGCACTTCTGCTTTACCCACACCCACCAACCCCAGTTTAAACGACAGAACACTACTTTCAATGCTACGATTCTCTGGACGTTTTATTTATTTCTATAAACAAGCTAACTGTGTGGCTCAAAAATTAGATGTCCACTTTCTAACAGTCTCCTAGTGAAGGAGAATACCGGCTTCCAAAAAACAAGAGGGGGCGAGGGGGCTGCGGTGAGAAAGGGGAGTGAGTGTTAATGGGTTTTTAGGGGAGAGGATGATGAAAATGTGATGACTGCACAGACTGTACACTTTACATAGGCGTGAACTCAATGATATGTTCTCATAAATTAGATCTCATAAAACTGCTGTTGGGAAAATAACACAAAACTATGAGGCCCAATTCAGCTAGACAGTTTCTTGGTTCACATCCTGGAGTGAAGTGGGAACTGATTTTTTAAAGGATAAACTTTAGCTTCCTGTAGACCTATAATATCCTATATCCTATAGAGAGGATGGCCATTCAAGTTCTTTAATTTTCACTAAAAAATCTCAACCCTAACCTATAACCCCAATAAGCAACAGAGAATAAAACTTCCCACTTGATATCGACTGCTGCCAAACTGCTGTCAGAAGGGGGCTTCCCTCGTGGAGCAGCGGTTAAGCATCCACCTGCCAAAGCAGGGGACACGGGTTCGATCCCTGGTCCGGGAAGATCCCACATGCCGTGGAGCAGCTTAGCCCGCGAGCCACAACTACTGAAGCCCATGTGCCTAGAGCCCATGCTCTGCAACAAGAGAAGCCACCGCAATGAGAAGCCTGCGCACCGCAGCTAGAGAAAGCCGACACGCAGCGACGGAGACCCAACGCAGCCAAAAATTAATTAATTAAATTTTTTAAAAAGCTAGAGAGAGAAATACAGAGTATCTGAAGACATGAGGTCCATCTATCCCTCTATAAAATCTAGATTTACCCCCAAATAAGCCCAAACTATCAAACTGCAGCATTTGTGACCATAGGGGCTTAGGAACCTACAAGCGTTTCTCATAATACTTACGGCAAGGAAAACGACCACTACAGCAAGCAGTCCTAGAAAAGGCACTATTGGCATGTACTATGGGATGGGCACCCCGACTCTCCCACCGCCATCCTTCAGTCTCCTCTGCATCCTTCTGTGACACAAGACATTTGCCTCAGAAGCAGATGCCAGGAAAATCTTCTCTAAGGATCTCATACATTTCCTGTCTTTATCCTCACTGAACTGTGTGACTGATCGGTCCCTTCTTATTTTAGCTTCCAAGGCGTCACTTTAATTTGCTGTCCACATCCATTCTAACGTGCTCCCCCATGGTGACTCTTGGTGCATTTTACTTTCCATCTGTAACACTTATGCTTGCCTCAAATTGTTCTTGAATGCTTAATAAAAATAATACAGAAATTGATTTTGGCTGTTCAGTGTATTTTCATACCATTTTGATGCAACACAATGTCTCCTATGGGAGCTCTTGCTGAATGCCCAGGGTCTGGAACAAAGAGGACCAGTATACATTTGTTACTATGAATCTTTTTTTTTTTTCTGAAAGTGTAATGAGCTTTTATATTTCTACTATTGGGCAAGAAAATAAAATGAGGCAACATTACAGGTATTTTTTTACCTGTTGGCTAGATTTACAATCTAACTTTTTGGTCATATGTTTCTCTGTATTGTTCTAACTTCTCCAGTATTATTTTTAATAAGTATTGAAATAAGCTGGTTAATTTTTTGAAGTTAATCATTAAAAGTCAACTACCCACAGAAAAATTACAAAAGGCAGCTCAATATAACTCTTTGGCAAACCATCCAAAGTTGTGGACACATTTTATGTCCTGGGGAGAAAAGACATAGAATATATTGGCTAATCCCTTTAAAAGCACCAATATTAACACATTTCTCTCCTATTCCCATACTCAATAAGTTTTAATCCACCCAGTATCAACTCTAGCTTCATACATTCGGGGAAAGGCAAGAGTTTTACCAACCGGCTAACACACACTACCAGACACGGAATCGGGTGCACCAAGACACTGTTTTCTGGTTAAAAAAAAAAAAAAAAAGAGTCTATATTTTCAGTCTGTTTCATACTTACTTTCAAATGAAACTGGCTGGGAGGGACTAATTAAAACCTAGTCATCTCAGTTGTACAGTTTTCTATTCTCTACCAAATGTGTACACGCAACAGCCACGGACCTTTCACGGCACACACATCCCAAACGGCTTTCACAGTTTACTCGCTCAGTTAAACAGTGGTTCAGTTTAATTTAACTAAGGGCTTCCGTCTCCGGTGCTGTGATGCTCAGAGGCAGAGCACTAACAATCATTTACATAAACGCTAAGCTGAGTCAGCTGGACCTTCCAAACATACCCGACCGAAGCAGCTCCCACTCAACAAGGAGAGCAAGCGCCCGCACTTACGCGCCCCTTTCCAGGCGGCCTCCTTCCAGCGTCCGCCCAGTCTGGCTCCCTCCTGCGCCTGGCGCGCGCGCTCGGGACCCGGCGCGTAGCGGCACAGGACCCAGGACCCAGGACCCAGGCCGCGCCCGCCGAGGGGGCGACGTTCTCCGACCGACGCCCACGCCCCGGCGGGCAGCCCAGGCGCCGCGCCCGCGCGCTCCCCGCGAGCCCCGCACTCACCGGCGCCGCGGGCCGGCCTGGGAAGGCGCTGGCCCGGATGACTGTCACTGTCAAGGGGAAGCGGGCGACGAGCGGAAAGAGCGCAGGGCGGGGCCCCTCTCTCGCACCCCGGCTCCCTCGGGGTCGGTGCCCGAAGGCCGGCGGGAGGCGTGGCGCCGCCTACCTAGCCGCTGATAAGGGCCCGGCGCTCGGGCGGAACGCGGGCGAGGGCTGTGTGAGCGCATCCAGCCTGGCGCTGGACCACACCGTCACCTGCCTGCGGGGACCGGCTGACAGAGATGACTATCCCGGAGTCCGCAGGGACAAAGCCACAGCTCCTGTCCTCCGGGGCTCGCACGAAACGGACTGGGGCGATTGGCCCTGGAAGCCCCAGGACGCTCCCCGGGCCGATCAATACCTGGTCTGACCTGGATGGACTTGGCCACTCCCGGTGTCCCACGCTCCTAAGCACCAGGGGAAGCGGACACCGAGTTTTGTTTTTCGGATTTTATTTTTTCTGTCTCACGTTGTCCACCCCCGGAGCAAGTAGGCGGTCTCTAATGAATGAGCTTCTGAGAAATCAGGTGTGCGCGCCCCAGGGCCAATAAAATCAGGAACTGAATCTAGGGGTGGAGGAGACAAAACTTGCTGAATGAAAATAGTACTATGAACAGTTTAAATGTGTCCCTCACACTCCTGTAATAAATATCAGTACTTCTGTTCAATACACTGATGGTGTGGAAAAGCTGGAAAGTGTGCAGATTCAGGAAGAGAGTTCCTAACCTCATCCCAATACGTTCTTAAGCTGATCACTGCCATCAAATTGTTTGAGAAATTCAGATTAAAGCCAGCATTTCATAAATGTATGGCATTATAAAGAGTCATTTTAACTTATAAATTAGCATCTTACTTCGGGCTAATTATTTTCAAATGCCCTGTCTTCTCATTTTGTGTTTGGGTATTTTAGGTAACAATATTAGGGAGGGGGGAACCTGAAGACGATGGTCCTAATTTTACATATGAGTCACCTGGTCCAAAGGAGGCCATTTTACACAAGGTCAAAAGTTAGGCTAAATGGGTGACTCAGTTTCTCAGACCATTGCCCTCTGTTCTCCCTGCTCTCCACCTCACAACCTCTCTGAATAGAGTAACTGCCCAGTATTCATAGAGCCTGGTTATTCTTTTTTTTTTTTCCTCCCTGCTGCACGGCGCGGCATGCGGGTTGCAACCCCTAATCCCTGCAGTGGGACTGCGGAGTCTTAAACACTGGACCATCCGGGAAGTCCCTGAATGTGTTCCTAATCTGGCACTTTTTCTTTTCCATTTAACTAAATTTTTTCTCTCTTATTACGTATCAAGTAAGAAAATGAAAATCCCCTGTAACCCATCAGCCACATACCATCTGCTTTTAGTCTTTTTCTCTGCATACATTTTTTTTTTGAAAAAACAAAATTGGGTTTATATACAAAGTACAGGGATGAACGTCATCATCTCTGGAGTCAGATAGCCTGTGTCTGAATCCTGGCTTTCCCAAACCCTGGAGACTTGAACTAGTTACTTAGTCTTGAAGTGGTTATTGGTAATCAGGGGAAAGGATCTCTCAGGGTAGTTACAAAGATTAAATGGGACAATGTGTGCAAAGTCATTAGATAGCACTCGATAGCAGTAGCTGTTATTATTTTGTAAAACTGCTATATTGCAAACATGGTTCCCTGCGGGCACGTGGTATTCAGTCCTCTTGTTACGTACCACAATTAATTTAACCAATCTTCCTATTATTCACAAAACATCTCTGCAGCTGTGTCATGGCACACTCAGGTAAATTCCAGACAGGGAATTGCTGAGGCAAAAGTATGCTCATTTGAAAAATTTTAAGACATACAGCTAAATTTCCCACAAAAAGTTTGTGCCAAATTCAGTCTCCTAACAATTTAAAGATTGCTTGTTGCCCTAAATTCTCACAAATACTAGACAGAATAATAATTTTTTTAATTTGATAGGTAACAAATGGCATATCAGTGTTTTAATTTATATTACGTTGACTTACAATAAGCTTTTTTAATGTTTAATGATCGTTTGTGGTTTATTTGTAAATTTTCAATGTAAAGTTTTCCCCCATTTCTTTCTTTCTTTTTTCTTTTTTTAAAATTTATTTATTTATTTATTTTTTGGCTGTGTTGGGTCTTCGTTTCTGTGCAAGGGCTTTCTCTAGTTGCAGCGAGCGGGAGCCACTCTTCATTGCAGTGCGCAGGCCTCTCTTGTTGTGGAGCACAGGCTCCAGACACGCAGGCTCAGCGGCCATGGCTCACGGGCCCAGCCGCTCTGCTGCATGTGGGATCTTCCCGGACCGGGGCACGAACCCGTGTCCCCTGCATCGGCAGGCGGACTCTCAACCACTGCGCCACCAGGGAAGCCCTATATCTTTTTTTAATTGTGGCAAAGGGGAAGGGAGTCAGGGGGTGTCCTCATGTAATAATTGTTTTAAGAAGGGAAAAGAGAGAAAATTGAAAGAAATGCATGGCCTACAACTCCACCTTCTTTCTGAAGTTGGGGGATCTGCTGAGAGTATGGGCGCGAATGAGAAGATCAGGGATCTGAAATAATGATGAATACTGGAGTAGGCCTGTATTCATTTCCTGTGGCGGCAGTAACAAACTACCACAAAACTGGTGGCTTTAAAGCAACGAAAACGTATTACCTGGCATTTCTGTAGATCAGAAGTCCAACGTGGGCTTCACTGGGCTAAAACCAAAGCTGTTAGCATTTCTGGGTTCCTTTCTGGAAACTCTTCCAGGTTTCAGAGGCTTCCTGAGTTCCTGGGCTATGGCCCCCTCCTCCAGCCAACAACATAGCATCTCTCGGACCCTGCTTCTGTCATCACATCTCTTTCTCTCACTCTCATCTTCTACCTCCCTCTTCTACCTTTAAGGACCCTTATAATGACATTAGACCCACCAGATAAACCAGGGTAATCTCCTTATTTTAAAGTCATCTGATTCGGTAACTCAGCACAATCACATTCTGGGTATTAGGACATGGACATCTTTGGCAGGTCATTATTCTCCTTACCACACGGCCCTAAGGAAACAAAGAAGATGCACATGTGGGGACCCACAGAGCTCCTATGAGGACTATTTAAACTGAAGCCATATGAGATACAGCTGTTGCAGAAAGAAGCTTTTTTTTTTGTTTTTTGAAGCTACCTTACCTGACTAAAAGCAGAGCCTTCAGAGAGTGAAGCTGCTATAAATCCCTCAGAGGAGCTTCAGTGCCGGGTAGAAGACCAACCACGCATACCTGGATAAGAAATTGCATAAAGCAACATCACAAACTGTCATACTTCTTTCTTTCCCTAAAAGCCTACTTGTCTTTCCTAAAAGTCCTTTGTTTTCCCATAGAATCCCTTTCTCTCCACCCTCCTTTCCCCTATTAAGCTGGTCTGTAAGCCCCAGAACCTGATCTTTTCTCCTTTAATCGGTTTGTGGTCAATTAACTTTCATTCCTCCCCCAGACCCACTAGACCTATTGGCAGAGGAAAAGTTTTTCTTCCAAGGGACCCAGAGAGAGACTACAGAGCAACACCAAGGACCCTTAAGATTGGACTCTATAAAAGTGGTGCTCTCAAAGCCACAATGGGCATGGCTTTCCCAATCACAAAGAAGTAAAGATAGAGCGGGTTAGAAGGTTGAATTAATTCGAGGATGTGGTTTTGCTGGGTGGGGAAGGCAATAGAAAAATGGAGCATGAGTTTGAGCGGGTGAAGTGATTCATCCTAGGAAAGTGAATCCAGGAAGAGACAGGTAGAAAGGGAGCCTATAGCGGGGTCACTTGCAGGCTGAAGAGCTGAAACTGGACGGTGAAGTCACTGAATAGGAAGCTGGCATATAATATTGGCACTCCAGGATTTGACAAGGTCCCATGGTTTCAACGTGACAGAAAAATTCTGGAAATGGAAGGAAGGTATATTTACCTTCTAGTGCTGAGAACCTGCCATCAGTTTACCATCTTAAAACAATACTCATTAATTATTTCAAAATTCTGGAGGTCAGGAATCTAGGCGGGCTAGGCGTGGCTCTGCTTAGGGTATCATGGGGCCAGATCGAAGCATGAGCCAGCCCGGCTCTTATCTGAAGACTCTACTTCCAAGGACAGGTTGTTGGCAGAATCCAATTCCTTGCAGTTTTAGGACTGAGGTTCTTGTTTCCTTGCTGTCAGTCAACCAGCTGCTTCAGGCTGCCCACATTCCTTCTCATGTGACTCCCCTCCATCTTCAAAGCAGGCTCTCAAACTTCTAATCTCTTGGATTTCGCCTTCCTCCTTTTGAAGGGCTTGTGTGATTACATCAGGCCCATCTAGATAATCTCACTATAATCTAGATATTTTGGGGTGAACTCATTTGGACTTCAATCACAACTTCACATTTACTCAGAGCAGTGCCCAGATTAATGTTTGGTTACATACCAGTGGAATCTTGGACCCTGGGGGAGAAGGGGATCTTTAGAATTCTGCCTACACTGAAGATTAAGTTGAGAAGATCAATAGCACAGAAGCTAGGGTGATGGGTTGGTCAACTAAATAAACACAGACTCTGCCAAAGTAGTGACATCTTGGAAAGAGGAGAAATACCAAAAGCGGTTGTCAATGTTTTTATAGGTACGGAGAAGAGAAGAGAAGAGAAGAGAAGAGAAAAGAGAAGAGAAGGTGGCATTAATACAGAGAGAGACAACATAAGGTGGGGCGGGGGGCGGGCAGCAGGGGATGGTGGAGGTGTTGAGGCCAGATGTGCAGCCGGACCACCTTGATTCATATAATTTTCTTTATATAGCAGACAAGAGACCAAATAATTCATTTGGTTGTAAAGTTCACAGAGGTAGTCAAGCCCTAAAAAAATGAGCACAGCAGAGGAAAAAATGTATATAATTAGGTAGGTACAGATGATTAACCTGCAGAGTTTCAAAGTGGGACAGAGGTTGTAACATTTGTCCCTGCAAAACAGACTGAAAGTTTAGATGTTGAGAGTCCACCGAAGTAAATTTCACATATCTATAAAGTCTTTAGTTGAAGTAAACATTTTTTTAATGAAGTGAACTTTTTAATGGAAGTATAACACACATATAGAAAAAGTACAGAAAATCTAAGTAAACAGCTTGACGTGTATTTACAAAGTAAACACACTTGTATATCTGTTACTCAGATCAAATATATATATATACACACATACATATTTGTGTATGTTATATGTCAATTATATTTCAATAAAAATAAGCAAACAAGCCAAAAAAAGAAACGAAAATAGACAAAATTCATGTACAGTGATAAAAGTAAGATGAGTAGTTACCTTTGAAAAGGGCAATGACTAGGGTGGATCATAAGGGAGACTCCTGGGATACTGATAATAAACAAACAAACAAAAAATATATATGGGGGTCTGGGTGGCAGATATACAGGTATGTTCACTTTGTAAATATACATCAAATTGTTTACTTAGATTTTCTTTACTTCTTCTGTATTATGTTATACTGCAATTTAAAAGTTTACTTAAACATAGGACTTTATGGATATGTGAAAAAAAAGATGGGGAGATGCTAGATTCAAACAAGTTGATTAAGTAGGTTTCATCATTGCAGAACATGCATACAACATTTGTTCGTGGAAACTCTCCAGCAAAGAGCAGTTCAAAGGCTCCATTCTCGGTAATGTACTAATAGAAATGGGAGAGTATCTTCTGGGGCCAAATTATGGAAGGCTTGAATGCCAAACCAAGGAATGTAGACTTACCTTGAGAGTGAGAAAACACTGAAAGTTTAGTGTAGAGGGATGCCATTGTCAAAGTGGTGTTTTAGGAAGATTAATTTGTTCATGTATAGAATGGTTGGGGGAATGTGGGAAGGCAGTGATCAGTCCGGAAATGAAAAAAATAAAGACTGAACTAGAGCAATGGTGGAAAAAGAGGAAAGAGGAAAAGACACAAAAGAAACATCATAAAGTAAGCATTTACAGTTCCTGGTAATGGATAAAATATTGAAAGTGAGAGACAAAAGAAGCCGGAGCTGACTTTAAGATCTCAAACCTAAGAAGCTGAATACCTTGTGGATCGTTGATGGGAATTACTAAGATAGAAAGCATGTCTTCCACCTAAGTGTATTTCCTCAGTGTTGCCTTTCTCAGGGCCTTGAACAGACAAATACTTGATATTTATTGACTGAAAAATAAAACTGAGTTTATCTTACGTAATGCAGGGGTGTATCTACCCTTACCTGAATGTTGTAAAAATGGAAGAGGGTTTCATTGAGACTGACCTTTTTCATTTGATACATTACTGACTGCTATAAACATTTTATTGCCTGTAGAGATAAGAGTTCATTCGTGGGAGCCTGGGAGCAACTGAAGTTAAAGTGTAATCAGCATTAAATGACACACGATTCATTATATAATGCCTTAGACTTTTTTCACTGCTGGCTGTCATGCCATCTATTATAATAGTTAATATCAACAGAGCCAAAACCTTACAGCTTCACCCAGAACGACATCTTAGTCTTCGCTATGTCATCACCCGTATTAGACCAAGAAACATACATTAATCATTCTCTGTGTAACAAAGCCAACAGCCAATCTAGATGTACCCAAGGTTCATCTCACCGCTACAATTTTTGCTATTTGACCCTTGGGTGCCTCACTTTCTTACCTCAAATTAAGGGTGATAATACCTATGTCACTGGGTTGAATAAAAATAAAATAATGTATATTTGGAAAACATAAGGTAACCTCGCTTTTTACCCAGTACCAATAATAACAGGTAATGTTTACTGAGTACTTGCTGCTCGCCAGACAGTGTTCTAAGTGCCTTTAGGTTTTGTGCATTTTTTTTTTTTTAAACCTCATCTCATCTTCACAACAATGTCCTTAGTGGGTTCTATTAAAATCTCTATCTTGCAGATGATGAAACTGAAGCATAGTGAGATTAGGCAACTTGCCCCAGGTCAGACAGTAAATGACTTATGCTCCTTATTGCAGATATAAGAAATAAGGACACTATTATTTCCTGTAAAAACTGCTCAAAAATTTCCTTGAAGAGAGAATGTAGAATAAATTCATTCACCCTTCAAAATCCCCCTCAGTCACAATGGATCAAAGTAAAAGAAGAAAAACAAAAAAGTCCAGTCGGTTGCAAAACCAAGATGAGCATCTCCATGAAAGGAACCCAGAATGTTAATTACCAAGCTTGTGGGTTGAAGGCCTTGAGTCTAGAAGCAGGTAATGGTGGTAAGGAGTTTGGCTGAATAAAGGGAACTCCAATGACACAAAGCAGGGGACTGGAGCCAGGCTCTCTGCTTGAAGCCTAGAGCAGTGAAGGGTCTACCCACTTATAAAAGGGCGGAGGTTCGTGGGACAAAGCACCGCCCAACTCTGCCTGGGGCTGTGTGATGTGGATGGGAATGTTAAGACAGAGACAAAGCACCTGCGGGGTGAAGCTCCCGAAGCCCATCGTGCCTCCCCGCGCCTCCCTAAAGGGGGGCAGTGGACACCGAGAGCCCCTGGAGTAGACCTCTGACTGTGAAGCGCCTGGTCTCCCCTGCTGCCTCTGGGAAGGTCTCTAACACGGCTCGTAACCTGGGACGCCTCCACGGCCCTCTGCTCAGTGACACGGCTTCCCCAATCAGATTGTTTCTCAACAAAAATGTGAGATTCGGGCTTCCCGGGTGGCGCAGTGGTTGAGAGTCCGCCTGCCGATGCAGGGGACACGGGGTTCGTGCCCTGGTCCGGGAGGATCCCACATGCCGCGGAGCGGCTGGGCCCGTGAGCCATGGCCACTGAGCCTGCGCGTCTGGAGCCTGTGCTCCGCAACGAGAGAGGCCACAATAGTGAGAGGCCCCCGTACCGCAAAAAAAAGAAAAAAAAAAAAGTGAGATTCAAGCTACAATCCTAGCCTTACCCCACCTCATTAATTTGTAAGACTGATAATGAAAAAAATTATGTTGATCCTTAAAAAAAAAAAAAGTGCTTTTAAGTTCCGGCTAGGGATGTAGCCAGTGGGCTGCTCCATTTGTAGGAAACAGGAAGACACAGATGCAGTCTGTTGGGCCTTCTTCCTGCTCCTCTGTGGCTCTTAATCCCCCTTAGGATGTCCACATCTTACCTCCCTGTGGCTATACTTTGGATAATTTCCTCAGATATATCTTCCTGGTCACTAATACTCTATACAGGAAATATTTATTTATTTATTTTATTTTTGGCTGCGTTGGGTCTTCGTTTCTGTGCGAGGGCTTTCTCTAGTTGCGGCGAGCGGGGGCCACTCTTCATCGCGGTGTGTGGGGCCTCTCACTATCGCGTATACATTTCTATTAATCTTTTGTTTAACTTTCTATCCATTTGAATTCTTAATTTTAGTAAGTTTCTTTTTTTTTAATTTCTAAAAGTAATATTTTGTTCTTCTTCGAATTGGCCTAATTATTAGTCTCCTATTCTCTCGCTCATGTTTTCAATGCCCTTTTTAAATCTGAAAACATTTCAAGCAGACTTATTTTTAAATTTTAATTCTGATAATTAATTATAAAAGCTGACCTCTCTGTGGTTCTAGTTCTGTTATCTGTGGCTTGCTGGATTTCTGTTTTATAATATTTTATTGTGAGTTTTTTGTTACCTGTCTCTAGGAAATTCCTTGAGGCCTGGTTGAGGGTATGCTCATCTGGGAAAGTCTGTTTTTGCTTCTCTTAGACACCTGGGGATATTACCTACCCTGATATTCCTTAAATTATAGGCTTGTGTTTTGGGATCATACAAAGAAGGTGGACTGGGTCCCAAACTACCTGAGGTCTGGCCAGTGGCTACAAGTTCTCAAAGGACGTGATTTTTTTTTTTTTTTTTTTTTTTTTAACTTTCATTCATAGCCCAGCCCAAGATAGAAATGTGTTCTTGTGGTTCACCTTTGCAGGGTGGGTTTCCATTTTAGTTCGCCCTTTCTGAGGGTGCACCTCTCCCGGGCCCAGGCATTATGCTTCTATTTTATGTGAATTCAGGCTTTGTCCCTGTCCCCTCTGTGCAATGCAGTTCAGAGTCTCAATAAAAACGACTGTAGGCCTCAGGGTATCCAAGGCTCTAAAATTTAGTTTACTCCATTCTGATCTTAGTGGACTCATCTAGTCATTTAAGAGTGGTTTTAAAATTTTACCAAGCATTTTTAGATATCATGTAGCTGGGTAGTTTCAGGGTCTCTAACTACAATATCACTGAAAATAGAAGTCCTCAAATGTATCTGTCATCTTCTTCACTTTTTCTTCCTACTATGGAAATTTCCAAGCATTTCACAAGTAGAAAGAACAGTATGATGAACGCCTATGTGCTGATCTCAGCTAGTAGCCTCTCTTTGTTTCATTGATACTTCTCTTTTCTCCCTCTCCCACAGATTATTTTGAAACAAATTTCAGAGGCCAAATAATTTTATTCATAAATATTTTCATATGTATTTCATACATATTTTCATATGTCCAAAGATATGGACTCTATCTTAGTAATTTTCATATTTATCTCATATATCATCTTTCACCAACTCTTTTTTTTAAATATTTATTTATTTGGCTGCATTGAGTCTTAGTTGCAGCACGTGGGATCTTTGTTGCGGAGCGCCGGCTCCTCTCTAGTTGTGGTGTGAGGGCTCAGTAGTTGTGGTGCGCAGGCTTAGCTGTCCCACGGCATGTGGGATCTTAGTTCCCCGACCAGGGATCAAACCCGCGTCTCTGCATTGGAAGGCAGATTCTTAACCACTGGACCACCAGGGAAGTCCCTCACCAACTCTTTTAATTTAAGCTATTTACTTCCTTTTTATAGGCAGATTATAAATATAATAATTAAATCAAAGAGTAGGCTACAACGTTTAAAGTAAATTTAATTTTAAATGTCACACTTTCCCTAATAATGAAATGTACTTATCTTATGCCTAATTTCCTTGGAGTCATAGTATTTCTCCATGTGCCTTATCCACCATGCCAAGTGATGACAAATATCCTTGACCATTAAAGAAGTCAGAGCAGAGAGCATCCATGAACTCTAGATGGAAAAAAAAACCAACTAACAACAAGACCCAGCTAATTAACAGAGAGATAAAAATAAAGAACTCTGGGAAAAAATAAGTAAAAAGATTGGTAATATGCATTAAAGTACATTTATATAGAAAATAATACTTCTCACCATGGAAATTATGTTTATACACATAATGTAACTATTATAAACATAAAAACTTACAAATCTTAAAAGCTAAGGGGGAGGTGAAAGGAGGTGGAAAGAAACATGAGTCATTCTCATCTTTCAAAGCAGGAAACCAACTGATACGTTTTTTTGGCTGCACTGGGTCTTCGTTGCTGTGTGCAGGCTTTCTCTAGTTGCGGCGAGTACGGGCTACTCTTCTTGTTGCGGTGCGTGGGCTTCTCACTGCGGTGGCTTCTCTTGTTGAGGAGCACAGGCTCTAGGCGCGCGGGCTTCAGTAGTTGTAGCACGTGGGCTCAGTAGCTGCGGCATGTGTGCCCTAGAGCACATGGGCTTCAGTAGTTGTGGTGTGCCAGTGCTAGGGTGCGCGGGCCTCAGTAGTTGTGGTGCACAGGCCTAGTTACTCCGCGGCATGTGGGATCTTCCCGGACCAGGGATCAAACCTGTGTCCCCTGCATTGGCAGGTGGATTCCATTACGTTCATTTGTATCTTTTCTTTTTTTTTTTTGGATTCTGCATATAAGCAGTACCATGTGATACTTGTCTTTCTCTTTCTCTGTCTGGCTTACTTCACTTAATATGATAATCTCCAGGTTCATCCATGTTGCTGCAAATGTCTGCCCATTTTTTTAATCAGGTTGTTTGTTTTTTTTGTTGTTGAACTGCCTAAGCTTTTGTTTTTGTTTTTGTTTGGCTGTGCAGTGTGGCATGCAGATCCCAGTTCCCTGACCAGGGATCGAACCCTCACCCCTTGCAGTGGAAGCGCAGAGTCCTAACCAGGGAAGTCCCTCTTTGTATACTTTGGATATTAACCCCTTACCAGATATATTGTTTGCAAGTATCTTCTCCTGTTCAGTAGGCTACCTTTTCATTTTGTTGAGAGTTTCTTTTGCTGTGCAAAAGCTTTTTAGTTTGATGTGGTCCTATTTGTTTATTTTTGCTTTTGTTTCCCTTGCTTGAGGAGACAGATCCAAAAAACTATTGCTAAGACTGATGTCAAAAAGCATACCCCCTGTTTTCTTCCAGGAGTTGTATAGTTTCAGGTCTTATATTGAAGTCTTTAATCCATTTTGAGTTTATTTTTCTACATAGTGTGAGAAAGTAGTCTAGTTTAATTCTTTTGCATGTAGCTGTCCAGTTTTCCCAACACCATTTATTGAAGAGGCTGTCTTTTCCCCATTGTATATTCTTGCCTCCTTTGTCATAGACTAATTCACCATATTTATTTATGGATTTATTTTTGGGCTCTCTATTCTGTTCCACTGATCTATGTGTCTGTTTTTGTGCCAGTACCATACTGTTTTGATTACTGTAGCTTTGTAGTGTACTTTGAAATCAGGACCCAACACCATTTCTTGAAAAAGACTGTCCTTTTCCCATTGAGTGATCTTGGTACCTTTGTTGAAAATCAAACGACCATACAAGTGTTTATTCTTGGGCTCTCTAGTCTATTCTATTAGTCTATATGTCTCTTCTTATGCCAGTACTGCAATGTTTTGTTTTTTTAACTATATTACAAATTATTTTATTTGATCCTTTTAGACATTAAGACAATAATAATATAGTTTCTATATATTTTTTAAAATTTTTTATCAAAGTATAGTTGACTTACAATATTATATTAAGTGTACAACATGGTAATTTAATATTTTTATAGATTATACTCCATACAATGTTATTATAAAATATTGACACTATTCCCTGTGCTGTACATTACATCCTTGTAATTTATTTATTTTATACCCAGTAGTTTGTACCTCTTGGTCACCTTTACCTGTTTGCCCCTCTCACCTCTCCTCTCCCCTCTGGTAACCACTAGTTTGTTCTCTGTATCTGTTAGTTTGTTTCTGTTTTGTTATAATTGTTCATTTGTTTTACTTTTTAGATTCCACAGATGAGTGAAATCATATGGTGTTTGTCTCACTTATTTCATTTAGCATAATACCCTCAACATTCATCCATATTGTCACAAATGGCAAGATTTCATCTTTTTTTATGGCTGAGTAGTATTCCTTTATATATATACAGCACATCTTCTCTATCCATTCATTTATCAATGGGTACTTAGGTTGTTTCCATATCTTCACTATTGTAAATAATGCTGCAATGAACACAGGGATGGGGGTGCATATATCTTTTAGAATTAGTGTTTTCATATTCTTTGCATAAATTCCCAGAAGTGGAATAGCTGGATCACATGACAGGTCTATTCTTAATTTTTTGAGGAACCTCCATATTGTTTTCCATAGAGGCTACACAAATTAAATTTGGTTTGCTAATAATTTGGTTGAGGATTTTTGCATCTATGTTCATCAGAAATACTGGTCTGTAATTTTCTTTTGTTGTGTCATCCTTGTCTAGTTTTGGCATCAGGGTGATGTTGGCCTCGTAAAATGTGTTAGGTAGTGTTCCCTCCTCTTCAAATTTTTGGAAGAGTTTGAGAAGGATAGGTATCAAATATTCTTTGAATATTTGGTAGAATTTACCAATGAAGCTGTCTGATCCTGTACTCTTATTTGGGGGGACGTTTTTGATTACTGTTTCAATCTCCTTACTAGTGATTGGTCTATTCAGATTTTTTATTTCTTCATGATTCAGTCTTGGAAGGTTGTATAATTCTAAGAATTTATCCATTTCTTCTAGGTTGTCCAATTTGTTGATGGATAGCTGTTCATGGTAGTCACTCATAATCCTTTGTATTTCGGTGGTCTTCATTGGAACTTCTCCTTTTTCATTTCTGATTTTTCTTTTTTTTCTTTGCGGTACGCAGGCCTCTCACTGTTGTGGCCACTCCCGTTGTGGAGCACAGGCTCGGGACGCGCAGGCTCAGCGGCCATGGCTCACGGGCCCAGCCGCTCTGCGGCATGTGGGATCTTCCCGGACCGGGGCATGAACCCGTGTCCCCTGCATCGGCAGGCGGACTCCCAACCACTGCGCCACCAGGGAAGCCCCTCATTTCTGATATTATTTGAGCCTTCTCTCTTCTTTCTTACTGAGTCTAGCTAAAGGTTTCTCCATTTTGTTATATCTCTTCAAAGAACCAGCTCTTAGTTTCACTGATCTTTTCTACTGTCATTTTAGTCTCTATTTCATTTATTTCTACTCTGATTTTTATTATTTCCTTCTTTCTACTGACTTTGGGCTTCATTTGTTCTTCTTCTAGCTCCTTTAGGTGTCAGGTTAAATTGTTTGAGATTTTTCTTGTTTCTTGAGGTAGGCTTGTATGCTATAAACTTCTCTCTTAGTATCAATTTTGCTGAATCTCATAACTTTTGATATGTTATATTTTCATTTTCATTTTTCTTCAGGTTTTTAAAATTTCTACTTTGATTTCTTTGTTGACCCAACAGTTGTTCAGTGGCAATGCTTTTTAGACTCCACACATCTGTGATTTTTCCAGCTTTCTTCTTGTAGCTGATTTCTAGTTTCATTCCATTAAGATCAGAAAAGAAGCCTGACATGATTTTAATCTTCTTGAATTTACTGAGACTTGTTCTGTGTCCCCACATAGGGTCTATCCTTAGGAATGTTCCACGTGCACTTGTGAAGAGTGTGTATTCTCTTGCTTTCAGATGAAATATTCTTTATATATCTATTAAGTTTATCTGGTCCAATGTTTCCTTTAAGGCTGATGATTCCTTGTTGACTTTCCGTCTAGATGATATATCTATTGATGTAAGTGGGGTGTTAAAGCCCCCTACTATTATTATGTTGCTGTCAAGTTCTCCTTTTAGGTCTCTTAATAATTGCTTTTATATATTTTGGTGCTCCTATGTTAGATGCATATATATTAATAAATGTTTTCTTGATGGACTGTCACTTTTATCATTATTTAATGTCTATATTTGTTTCTTATTGCCTTTTTTGTCTTGAAGTCTATTTTGACTGATTTGAGAATTGCCACACTTGCTTTCTTTTGGCTGACATTTTCTTGGAGGGTCATCTTCCATTTCTTCACTTGGGGCCTATGTTTGTGTTGAGAGCTGAGATGAGTCTCACAGAGGCAGCATATAGTTTGGGGCCTTGTTGTTTTTTGTTTTTTGTTTTTTTTGCAGTACGCGGGCTTCTCACTATTGCGGCCTCTCCCGTTGCGGAGCACAGGCTCCGGACGTGCAGGCCCAGCGGCCATGGCTCACGGGCTTAGCCGCTCCGCGGCATGTGGGATCTTCCTGGACCAGGGCACAAACCCATGTCCCCTGCATCGGCAGGCAGACTCTCAACCACTGTGCCACCAGGGAAGCCCGTGTAGTATTCTTTTATATTATTAGTAATTTCTCTCTTTCCTTAGTCAATGTAGCTAAAGATTTGTTGATCTTTTCAAAGAAATAACTTTTTGTTTCATGGCATTCTTATACTCAAAAATACACCTACTTATAAAATATATACTTAGTCCATAATTTTATAACTGCTTACTTATGTATTTTCGTTACAAGAGTGAGAATTAATTTTTAAGGCCAGTTTGTAGCTTTATAATAGGTACTCAATAAATTCATTGTTAAATGAATGAATAAGTTTAAAGGGGTACACAGAAAGAAATGTACATAAATCGTAAATGCAAAGGAGGCAATCGGCGTTCTGAGATAAATGTGCAAAGTTAACCCTCAAATACTGAACACAATACAGTTCCCTTAACCGCATGAATTTTGTTTTTTTCTTAGTATTTACAACAGTTATTGAGGTGGATTTCTATTTTTAAAGCCTGGTTTCTACAGAGTTTAGAGTTCTTCCTTACCCTTCTTTGATGCTTAAACTTTTTTATCATGAGCCAGCGAATAAATCCCTAGTCTTATCAGGAAATGCTGATTTTTTTTCACTTTGTACTCTGGCCTTAGCTGGACTCTTGACCCCTGATGTGTTTGTTTGTCCTCAAATCCAAGCTGTACCTCCAGGGTTCCATAAAACCTTGCACACAGGCATTGCCATTAAGTCATTCAAACATTCAGGAGTTTATTTACAAAATTAGAAGGGCATTTGGTTAATTGCAAGGCCCCTTCCAACTCCATCAGTCCATGATTCTGCTGAAGATGAGTTACACAGCTCGCTGAGTTTAAATGCCGTGAAATGCTTCCTAGCGGTAGGTTTCAAATTATGGTCTGATAATCCTGGGGTACCATGGAGAGGCTTCAGGACTCCACAAATATGCAAATATTGTTTTTAAACTATTTTCACCATTAAGAAAATGAATGGACAAGTCACAGACTGAGAGAAAATATTTGCAAATCATATATCTCATAAACAACTTCTATTCATAACATGGATTCCCCTCAACATAAATAACATTTATGCATTTGGGTTCCATTCTGTAAATGAAATTAAAAATGTAAATATTGCACATGCCTTTAAAAAAATGTATAGGATAGAGGGACAACTTGTATTCAGAATATATAAAAAACACTTACAACTCAATACCAAGAAGATAAATAACCCAGTTTTAAAATGGGCAAAAAATTTAAATAGACATTTCATCAAAGATCTATGAATGGCCAATAAGCACATGAAAATATGCGTGATGGTCATTAGGGAAATACAAATTAAAATCACAGTGAGATACCACTTCACACCACTAGAATGGCTATATGCAAAAAGACACAATAACAACTCCTGGTGAGAGAATCTGAAGAAACTGAAACCCTCGCACATTGCTGGTGGGAATGTAAAGTGATACAATTACTTTGGAAAACAATGTGGCAGTTTCTTTAAAAGTTAAACATGAATTTACCATGTGACTCAGGAAATTCACTCCTAGCAATCTATCCAAGAGAAATAACAACATATATTCACACAAAGGCCTGTAAGCAAATGTAGCATTATTCCTAATAACCAAAAACTGGAAAAAACCTGAATGTGCACCAACTGGTGAGTATAGATAAACAAAGTTTGGTATCTCCATACAGTAGAATATTGTTCAGCAATAAAAATTAATAATTCATGCTATAAGATGGGCGAACTTCAAGAACGTACTAAGTGAAAGAAGCCAGACAAAAAGATTACAGGATTCAACTTAATGAGATGCCCAGAGAAAGCAAAGCTATAGAGTCAGAAAGTAACTTAGTGTTTGGGGTGGGAAAGAGGAATGTTACAGACAGGCAAGAAAAAAATTTTTTTCAACACAACTCTTCCTATAGTGCATTCAGCAGTTATCAGTTACAGCATCTTGTGTGACTGGCTCAAAAGAGCCCACCCATATACTGGAATCGGCCCATAGTCCAATTAGAGATTTGTTTCCACATCCAAAGTAACTTTTTGACTATGCTGATGGGGGATTCTAGGCACTGCATTGACTGGTGCCCCACTGTCACAAGGGGCTGACAGGCTTGACAACTTTATTTTTATTTTATTATAGCCACACCATGCCGCATGCAGGATCTTAGTTCCCCAACCAGGGATCGAACCTGTGCCCCCTGCAGTGGAAGCACAGAGTCTTAACCACTGGACCACCAGGGAAGTCCCAGGTTTGACAACTTTGAATGCCATCAAGTTCCCAACACACTTTAACCAGTGCATAAATCTTCCAGTCCCAGATAGAAACAGAGGAGCCTCAACCCCTGTCTTAGGCCTGCTTCTTCTTAAAAGGAGAAAGGCCTAGGAGGTGGTGCTGAAGGCATTAGGTACACATCAATCCAAACTGCACGGATCTCCGCAAGGGAACCTTGGTTCTCTTGGCCCTCCTCCTGCTGCAGCAGTAGGGTCAGCCATAGAGAACCGCGTGGGTTCCACTCCTGGCTCGCCCACACAGCTGGCAGGGCGACCTCCTCTGCTAGTCAAGGAAGAAACCTCTATAGTCTCATTGGGCTCTTGCCCAAACCCCTCCTTTGTATCACTTCTTTCCAGCTTAGTGTAGGAATAGACCTTAGTACATTGTGATGTAACTGACTGTCCCTTGTCTCCACTTTATCAATGAGGTCTGCTACCTGCTACCAGGGCCTGTTCCATACCTGCTTAGTCCACCAGGTATGTCTCACCTGTATTTTTTTTTTAATTAGTTATCTATTTTATACACATCAGTGTATACATGTCAATCCCAATCTCCCAATTCATACCACCACCACCACCCCACCACTTTCCCCGCTTGGCGTCCATACGTTTGTTCTCTACATCTGTGTCTCCACTTCTGCCTTGCAAACTGGTTCATCTGTACCATTTTTCTAGATTCCACATATACGCGTTAATATACGATATTTGTTTTACTCTTTCTGACTTACTTCACTCTGTATGACAGACTCTAGGTCCATCCACATCTCTGCAAATGACCCAATTTCATTCCTTTTTATGGCTGAGTAATATTCCATTGTATATATGTACCACATCTTCTTTATCCATTAGTCTGTCAATGGGCATTTAGGTTGCTTCCATGACCTGGCTATTGTAAATAGCGCTGCAATGAACATTGGGGTGCATGCGTCTTTTTGAATTATGGTTTTCTCTGGGTATATGCCCAGGAGTGGGATTGCTGGGTCATATGGTAGTTCTATTTTTAGTTTTTTAAGAAACCTCCATACTGTTCTCCATAGTGGCTGTTATCAATTTACGTTCCCACCAACAGTGCAGGAGGGTTCCCTTTCCTCCCCACCCTCTCCAGCATTTACTGTTTGGAGATTTTCTGATGATGCCCATTCTAACCAGTGTGAGGTGATACCTCATTGTAGTTTTGATTTTCATTTCTGTAATAGTGATGTTGAGTAGCTTTTCATGTGCCTCTTGGCCATCTGTATGTCTTCTCTGGCGAAATGTCTATTTAGGTCTTCTGCCCATTTTTTGATTGGGCTGTTTGTTTTTTTGATATTGAGCTGCATGAGCTGTTTATATTTTGGGGTGCAACTGGCACCAGTAAGCATAAGTTTTGTTTTTTTGTTTTTTTGTTTTTTTTGCGGTACGCGGGCCTCTCACTGTTGTGGCCTCTCCCGTTGCGGAGCACAGGCTCCGGACACGCAGGCTCAGCTGCCATAGCTCACGGGCCTATCTGCTCCGCGGCATGTGGGATCTTCCCGGACCGGGGCACGAACCCACGTCCCCTGCATCGGCAGGTGGACTCTCAACCACTGCGCCACCAGGGAAGCCCAAGCATAAGTTTTTGAGGTGATAGAAAGGTTCTAAAATTAGATCAGTAATGGTTACACAACTCTATTAATTTACTATAATTCATTGAATTGTACATTTAAAATGTATAGTATCTAAATTTCAATAAAGCAGTTTTAAAGCAGTTTAAAGCCAATAAACAACAATATGTTCATCCTAAATACGTATGTGTATATATGTATTTATCTATTCATTTAAGACATTTAAGAAATTGTATATAAACATACTTACTGTATCCTCTCGTGTACTATCTACCACACTGGGAGCCTATGTGTTAACTTGTGTCATTTTTATATGTATCTCAGAATATATCTTCTCTGGTCATCTCTGTTTATAATCAGAGAAAATCATAAAATTGTAAGATGAACAAAACAATACAAAAGCCATTTCCGACTAACAGTCTGTGAATCAGATTTTTCTTGATACTTTACAACCAAATGCAGAAATAAATTTATTTTGGAGGCTTTCTGCAACTATAATAAATACTTTCCACAACATTTTTGTGCTCATCAAAAATACTGCTTTTAGGGCTTCCCTGGTGGCGCAGTGGTTGAGAATCTGCCTGCCAATACAGGGGACACGGGTTTGAGCCCTGGTGTGGGAAGATCCCACATGCCGCGGAGCAACTGAGCCCGTGAGCCACAGCTACTGAGCCTGCGCGTCTGGAGCCTGTGCTCCGTGGCAAGAGAGGCCGCGATAGTAAGAGGCCCACGCACTGCGATGAAGAGTGGCTCCCGCTCGCCGCAACTAGAGAAAGCCCTCGCACAGAAACAAAGACCCAACACAGCATAAATAAATTAATTAATTAATTTTAAAAAATACTGCTTTTATTGACTTACTTCCTAATAAGTAAATGTATAAATGTTAACATATAAATAATAATAAATATATTTTTAATATATTGGAGTTGTGCATTTATTTTTAAGTTTAAAAAACATTTCTGTTGCTAAAACAAAAAAAAAGATCTAAATTCTCCTTGGCCACAGGTGGTACAAAAAGATCAAGCTTAACTACATTTTTACGAGTGGAGTGATTAGAAATAAGTTCAGAGCTTCCCTGGTGGCGCAGTGGTTAAGAATCCACCTGCCAATGCAGGGGACACGGGTTCGAGCCCTGGTGCGGGAAGATCCACATGCCGCGGAGCAACTAAGTCCGTGCGCCACAACTACTGAGCCTGCGCTCTAGAGCCCGGGAGCCACAACTACTGAAGCCCATGTGCCACAACTACTGAAGCCCACACACCTAGAGCTCCACAACAAGAGAAGCCACCGCAATGAGAAGCCCGTGCACCACAACAAAGAGTAGCCCCTGCTCGCCGCAACTAGAGAAAGCCCGTGTGCAGCAATGGAGACTCAAAGCAGCCTTAAACAAACAAACAAATAAATAAATAAAATCTATTAAAAAAAAAGCTAAAAGAAATAAGTTCAGTTCAAAAGAATACTTTATTATTGTCCTCTGAGGCTCCCATGAAGGGCGATGGGATTCTACTTAGACAGCAAAGGTTTAACTTCAAAAAACATTTTAAAAACTCAGGTGTTCCAGGGCTTTCCTGGTGGCGCAGTGGTTGAGAGTCCGCCTGCCGATGCAGGGGATGCGGGTTCGTGCCCCGGTCCGGGAAGATCCCACATGCCGCGGAGCGGCTGGGCCCATGAGCCACGGCCGCTGAGCCTGTGCGTCTGGAGCCTGTGCTCCGCAACGGGAGAGGCCACAACAGTGAGAGACCCGTGTACCGCAAAAAAAAAAAAAAAAAAAAAAATCAGGTGTTCCATGTCCTTCTTTATCCAACATTTCTTAGAAACATAGAGTCCTCTTTCCTGCTTCCCCTTTCCTGTGGGCTGGAGTCCAAACATACCGGAGTTCCTGTAGCTATCTTGGACCATGAGATGACTGAGAACAGAAGCTACATATGGCAAAGCAACAAGACAGAAGGAATGAGAGTTCTTGAAACCAGGGGATTGTTATACTCTCTCTGGAATGCCTACCTCTGGATTTCTTGAACATGAGAGGTAGACATCTATATTGTTTTATACCACAGCCTGACGACTAAACTTAATTCTAATGAAAATACTGAGATCAGAGCGGTGCTATAGAGGGGGCAGCAGGCCCCAGACTCTCAGATTGGAAGTGCTTGGCATCTTCAAGGCACAATATAAACGGGCTAGGGTACTGGTAAAGGGAGGGAGATGGAGTGATGGCTAATGGGGAGGCAGATGGTATAGGGCCTAGTGGCTCATTGGTTCTTTGAGCTTTTGTTTAAATGTAGAAAACCAGTGGAGGGTTTTGAGACGAAAAGTGACTTGATTGAGATATTTATATCTATATCTATATCTATCTATATATATGTATGTATGTGTATATATATATATATATATATATTTTTTTGGTCTTTGTTGCTGCGCGTGGGCTTTCTCTAGTTGCAGCGAGCGGGGGCTACTCTTTGTTGCGGTGCGCATGCTTCTCATTGCAGTGGCTTCTCTTGTGGAGCACGGGCTCTAGGCACACGGGCTTCAGTAGTTGTGGCTCGCGGACTCTAGAGCGCAGGCTCAGTCGTTCTGGCGCACGGGCTTAGTTGCTTCACGGCATGTGGGATCTTCCTGGACCAGGGCTCGAACCCGTGTCCCCTGCGTTGGCAGGCGGATTCTCAACCACTGCGCCACCAGGGAAGTCCAATAGTCTCTACTATTTTATATGTTTAAAATATCCTAGTATTGATCTTAAAGATCAAAGTCAGTTATTTCACTGACAAAAATGGGTTTATCTGGGGATAGCAGAAAATTACAATTTGGGACAAACATGCCATGGCGAAAACCATAGGCAAGTCCAGTGAACAAAGGAGAGGAACATTATTTTATAAAGAAAAGAGGGGAAGTTGGGAAAGGTTGTTTTGAATGAAAGTCCACGGGAGAAAAGTGACAGTTCGGGGTAATGACGGTTTCTCATTGGCTGAGGTGCCAGTAGTGGATTTCTTCTAGGAGGTGCAATGCACACCTTTTCCTGGAGGTGCACTGTACACCTTTTCCTGTTGGGGGCTGTAAATGATGATTGTTTTCTGTTGACTCTTCTTTTGGGCTCTGTACCTGACAATTCTTCCGGTAATTGATGTGGAGTTGTACTGGGTGAGAGCTCCCCCTTCTGGTCTCCCTACTTCATTTTAGTGAGGTTTCACTTTATTAATTTTCATACTAGGTTATAAAATTTCGTGGAAAACTTTTCACAATCACCTTTATTAACTGGCCAAAGCTAAAACTGAATCCTTTGTAACTAGTTTTAGAGTAGCCTATCAGAAAAACTAATGTGTTAACACAAGGATGTGGTCTATATAGAAACTAAAAACAGTCCGAGATAGTATATGGTGAGCTCAGAGAGTACTACCTCTGAATCCTGCCTCCGGGTTTTACTAATGGTGTGGGTGAGCTTGATTTGTGGAATTCGAGTGCCTAGTGGGCCACTTTTGGTAAAGCAGAGCTGGCACTGCAGGATGAACGGGATTTAACATTCCTAATCTACCAAAGTGTCATCATCTTTATCTCGGAAGATTCTGTGAGGATTAAGTGCTTAGCCGATTTCCTGGCACATAAGAACCATCCCGTAAATCATGTCTTTATTATTACTAGCCACAATTATTAGAGTTTGAGAATCTTTAACTACACTTTTAACACTGGATCAGGGCAATATGAAACTTCCAGCCCCTAAAGATGTTTTTCTCTGTTATGGGTTGAGACAGCTCACACAAGCATTTTCCATTACTTGGATGGAAAAGCTCTCAAGTATATACACTTATCTTTACTCTGATACACAGAAGTAGGTGACTTGAGTACTTCAGTCATTGGAAGGAATGTCCCGTAAGAAAATCAATTAATTATCCTTCTGATTCATACCTCAATTTCTTGAGTTTAATTGTCGTGAATTGGCAACTATGAGCTCCAACAGCACAGGTATACAGTGAAAAGATCCAGTTTCTGGGCCCACATAAGTGAGGCCAGCCTCCTAACTAAGTTGATCTTACCTCAGTACTGCTTACTGTTGGGGCCCAGGGCAGGCTACCTCAAAATATGCCTCAATGGCATAATGATTATTTTAAATTAAAGTTACATGAAAAATAGCTGGTGGGAAAAAAATGATATTAAAAAAAAAAAACAACCCACTCAGATCCTCCTCTTTCTCCCTAAAAGTAGGAAATAAATCTCCTACGTGAAGGTATCCTCCCTCTACCAGGAGGACAGAAAGCATCCTTATCAACAGAGTTAGGGAATTCAAGTCTGAGAAAGCTGTGTAAACTTTGTTACTTCTTCATTAGTCCGTTACCCCAAGCACAAGCCCCTTAGTTTTGTCAAACCTTTGCAAAGAGTTGTTTCTTGGTCTGAGTATGATATATAAACAGCCTGCTTTGGTTACTTCACGGGTCCCATTTCTAGAGACATTCATGCCTATGAATTAAATTTTTTTCTCCTGTTAATCTGTCTTGTGTCAATTAAATTATTAGATCGGACAAAAGAACTCAAGAGGGGTAAGGGGGAAATCTCCCCTTCCCAACAGCTGGCGTAGTTGGCAGGACACTGGCTGCATTCTGCTGCGTCCTCTACCCCCACCCCAAGGCTGCAGCAGAGAAATCCAGGGACCTCTGACAAAGGTCAGCAGAAGGTAAGGGTTCTCACCACATCAGCCTCCCAGATCTCTGCCTGCGGGGTCCAATGGAAGGAAGAAGTGGTGAGAGTCCTTTTTCTCCCTTTTCTAAACCTAGATTAAGAGAAGATATTCGTGGAACGGCTTCCTGGGGAAATAGCAGTGCTGGTATTTGGTGAAGGAGTACTTTGATCTTTATTAATCGTTTCCTCCCAGAGATGGCCACTGTTTTTCTTTGTCTCTGTTGTGCAATTTCTCATAAGGAGGAAAAGCCATAGGCAGAATAGCAGGCAGAGGCCCTTTATATAGCCAGCCGTTTGAGATGGCCTCATAGACAGGTGAGTTAACAGTTCTCACCAGACCAGTATCTATTTAGACAAACTTTGCTGTAGGTCCCCTATGTAAAAACTGGACGAGGCTTTTCTTCCATCTTGTTCTATGTCTTGAGAGCTTGGCTTTATGACCAGTGAGAATGTTCTCTCTGGTCTCCACCACCTGAAAGTAGTACTTACTGGGGTGCGTCTGGTGGCCAGCGGAATAGACTGGGGTTCCGAGACACAAAGTCATAGACAGCACTTTCCTTGTCCAGCCATGCCAGCTCTCAGGGGAATTTATCACAAGGGATCCTAGTCCATAAAGGGCCTTTGTTGTCTCAACCTTCACTTGTTAATGCTAGAAAAGTCCCGATCCAGTAGCACCTGCCCAGTGTCACAGATCAGTAGGCCTATAACTGGAGGCATCCCACGTTCTTGTGGGAAACCAGGGACACTATTTTCACTACACCATTCTTACCAACTGTAGCGATGAAAAGGCTTTTACTTTCTCAGATTAACTCTGGGAATGAACTTTGTGGATCTTGTGAGGGCTACATACTTTCTTATGAGATGCCTCTTGCATCTCTGGTTAAGCCATTAAAAAAGGCTTATTGGTTTCAGTCACTGTTTGAAACATAAGATTCTACTCAACAGTGGCCAAGCAATGAATCCTTTAAATTGGCTATATTTAAAAGGAAAAATATTAGCGCTCTCATCATAAACAACTGTCATATTGGTACTTATGGGAAGATCAAAGTGAAAGGACAACACACACACACACACACACACACACACAAAGTGTAACAGCTAGCCTTAGGGAATCTCTTATTAAGATGAAAGAACAGGGACTTCCCTGGTGGCACAGTGGTTAAGATTCTGTGCTCCCAACGCAGGGGACCCAGGTTTGATCCCTGTTCAGGGAACGAGATCCCATATGCATGCCACAACTAAGAGTTCGCATGCCACAGCTAAGGAGTCAGACTGCCACGACTAAGACCCAGTGCAACCAAATAAATAAATAAATATTAAAAAAAAAAAAAAAGATGAGGGCTTCCCTGGTGGCGCAGTGGTTGAGAGTCCGCCTGCCGATGCAGGGGACACTGGTTCATGCCCCGGTCCGGGAAGATCCCACATGCCGCGGAGCGGCTGGGCCCGTGAGCCATGGCCGCTGAGCCTGTGCGTCCGAAGTCTGTGCACCGCAACGGGAGAGGCCACGACAGTGAGAGGCCCGCATACAGCAAAAAAAAAAAAAAAAAAAAAAAAAAAAAAAAGATGAAAGAACAGAAGTCAGACCTAAAACAAAGATCCAGCATGAATTCCCCTTCTTTAAAAAAATCACTGGGCAGAAGACATGAACAGACGTTTTTTTCAAAGAAGACATACAGATGTCTAACAAGCACATGAAGAGATGCTAAACGTCACTGATTAGTAAAGAAATGCAAATCAAAACAACAATGAGCTATCACCTCACACCTGTAAGAATGCCCATCATCAAAAAGTGTATAAATAAGGGCTTCCCTGGTGGCGCAGTGGTTGAGAGTCCGCCTGCCGATGCAGGGGACACGGGTTTGTGCCCCGGTCCGGGAGGATCCCACATGCCGCGGAGTGGCTGGACCCGTGTGCCATGGCCACTGAGCCTGCGCGTCCGGAGCCTGTGCTCTGCAACGAGAGAGGCCACAGCAGTGGGAGGCCCATGTACCACAAAAAAAAAAAAAATGTGTTCTCCTTATAACAGGACACAGTTGGAAAATGATTATATTACTAAAGTTTTGACTGGAAGAGCATATTTGAGAGAGACATATACAGACTCAGCTATGACCAGACAACTTTAACAAAATAAGATTGACTCTATGGAGGCAACAAAGCCCTTTGGAGAAACAGCCTGGTACCTTGCTTACAGGGTTCCCTGTGCCTTACCAGGTGAGTAAGGAAGGTCACACTTTCTGGCAGGCCCAGGAACCTCAGGATATTTTAGGGACCTCAAGAAGAGAGGAATTCACCCAAATCTATGAGTACTGCAGGCAAATTCTGATGACAAACGTTTGACTTGGCTTCTTAGCCTCAAGAGGCTGTTAAAAGTTCAATCAGGAGGGGCCTTCCCTGGCAGTCCAGTGGTTAAGACTCTGTGCTCCCAATGCAGGGGGCACGGGTTCAATCCCTAGTTGGGGAACTAAGATCCCACATGCCGGGCAGCGCAGCCAAAAGATTAAAAAAAAAAAAGTTCAGCCTGGAGATTCCTTATGAAAAATTCCAGCGAAGCAGATTTAAAAGAGCCTATATGGTCAACCACTATTCTTGCTGCACTTCTGTAAATAAGCAGGCCAAGTTTGTTGAATCTAGACTTATTTTGCAAACAAATTAGCCTTAGTGTGGCTATCTTTGGTAAAAATGAGGGTGATTTTAAAGAAAAAATAAGCTTCAGCAGGAACTAAAATACACACTTGTGGATCTTAGATTCTGGTGCTATTAATTTCCCTTGAGGTTTTGTTATTTTCTGAAAACTGGACTGAACCCTGAAATTTTCTAGTTTCCTCCAATATTTGGCTACAACTCTCCAAACTAACATTTATTTATTTTTTTTTTTGGCTGTGCTGTGTCTTCGTTGCTGTCCGTGGGCGAGCAGGGGCTGCTCTTCGTTGCAGTGCACGGGCTTCTCATTGCAGTGGCTTCTCTTGTTGCGGAGCACGGGCTCTAGGCGTGCGGGCTTCAGTAGTTGTGGCTCGTGGGCTCTAGAGCGCTGGCTCAGTAGTTGTGGTGCACGGGCTTAGTTGCTCCGTGGCATGTGGGATCTTCCCGGACCAGGGCTCGAACCCGTGTCCCCTTCATTGGCAGGCGGATTCTTAACCACTGTGCCACCAGGGAAGTCCCCAGGCTAGCACTTTTAATTTTCTCCCTCCCTTTTAACTTGGAATCATTGAGAACTAAAACTGTCCTTTTTCCTAAAGTCCTAGAAACTGAAGCTAGATGTTTTAAAATAAATTTTGGAAAAATCACCACAATAACTCACGTTTAGACAATCTTCCTCATGCCTGTTGCTATATGGGCCACTCAGAAAGTTTACCTGAACGTCGGATGACATCATCAAAGACATTCGAACTACAAAAGCTGCTTCAACCCTGAAATCCAGAAATCTTCTCACCTGGCTACCCTGAGAACTCAAAAACTTATCTATAATTTGATCCAATTATTAACCACTGTTTTTCTTTTGTCTCCATAGAAATGCCTCTTATTAAATACCTGCTTGCACCATAGGCGTAACTTTGGGAACCCAACTGCACTACCACCTCCTGAATGAGTTTAACGGAAGTGACCTATTGTCGAGACTAAGAGACTTGGAAACGGAACAGCTCAATTTTTAATATGCAAAACTTCCAGGGAAGTTTCAGAGGAGGGAACTATTGGGGCCCAGCCACAGGACATCCCAAAAAATGCCTCAGTGGAATTCTAATTATCTTGAATGTTACTTGAGAAACAGCTGGTGAAAAAAACAATATTAAAAAAAAAGAAAAGAAAACTAACACTCTGACTCCTCTCTTTCCCTGTGCAAGTGGGAAGTAAATCGAGTGTGTGAAGGTACTCTCCCTCTACCAGGAGGACAGAGAGCATCCTTATCAACAGAGTCAGGGAATCCAAGGCTGAGAAAGCTATATAAACTAACTTTGTTACTTCTTCATTAGTCGGCTACCCCAAGAACAAGCCCCTTTTGTTTTGTTAAATCTTTGCAAATAATTGTTTCTTTGTCTAAAAATAATATATAAACAGTCTGCTTGTTTGCTTGGGGGAGGGGGAGTCCTATTTCTATGAGACCTTTGTGTGTACAAATTAAATTATTTTCCTGTTAATTTGTCTTGTGTTAATTCAATTATTAGACCAGCCAAAAGAACTCAAGAGGGGTTAAGGGGGAAATTTCCCCTTCCCCACACTACCAAGTACTAATTTTTGCTGCTTGAGCAATTAATCATTTGACAACTAATTCAGACATAGAAACATACAAAAAAGTGTGTCGGCCATCACTGTTGAGGACAGAAATTGGCATTTAAAACCATTCAAGCAGACTCCCAATTTTCAGTCAGATATGTAAGGACCTTGGAAGGCGTCACTCTTTCCTAACAACAAATAAAACAGCTGAAGAGATTGAAAATTCAATAACTTTTCTTAGATCTGTCAGAGAAGTGAGTCCATGGGACAAACTGCTTCCCTAAAATTGCACTTAGAGCAGAAACCCACAAACAAGAACCTCTGTGGGAACCAGTGCCAGGGTAGGACCACATGTCTTAGTCAGCTTGGGCTGCTATAACAAGTTACTATAGACTGGATGACTTAATTAAACAATAAACATTTATTTTTCACAGTTCTGGAGGCTGAGAAGTACAAGATCAAGGTGTCAGGAGATTCAGTTCCAATGAAAAACTGTGTCCTGGTTTGCTGTATCCTCCCATGGCAGACAGTAAAGAGAGTGAGAGCAAGCTCTCATAGCTCTTGTTATAAGAGCACTAATCCCACTTATGAAGGCTCCACCCTCATGACCTAATTACTTCTCAAAGGTGCCCCACCACCACCTCTTAATACCATCACAAGTGGGTTAGGATTTCAACATATGAATTTTTTGGGGGTACACAAACATTTAGTCCATAGCAGCACAAAACCACGGGAAGCTCAGAGAACACCAGGCAGGCTGAATGCCAAATAAACTACACCTAGGCATATCATATCCAAACTGCAGAAAATCAAAGACAAAGAAAAACATCTTGAACGAAGCCATAGGAAAAGAGCCTCTTACCTATAGAGAAGCAAAGAATTACCTCCTACTGCTCCTCAGAAACCATGTAAACCAGAAGAACGTACAGGAAAATATTTAAAATGTTGAGAGAGAAAAGAAACCAACCTAAAATTCTGTACCCTGCAAAATTATCCTTCAAAAACGAAGAAGAAATGAAGACTTTCTTAGACAAACACTGAGGGAAGTTGTGGCCAGTACATCTGCCTTGCAGGAAATGTTAAAAAGAAGTTCTTTAGAGAGAAGGAAATTGATATAGGTCAGAAACTTGGACCTACATAAAGAAAGAACATTAGAGAAAGAATAAGTGAAGGTAAATAAAAACCTTTTATCAAAGAAAAAAAAAGAGAGAAAAATACAGTATGCTAACGCATATATATGGAATTTTAAAAAGAGGTACTGATGAACCTAGTGGCAGGGCAGGAATAAAGATGCAGACGTAGAGAACAGACTTCAGGGCATGGAGTGGGAGGGGAAGCTGGGACGAAGTGAGAGAGTGGCATGGACATATATACACTACCAAATGTAAAATCGATAGCTAGTGGGAAGCAGCACATAGCACAGGGAGATCAGCTCGGTGCTTTGTGTCCACCTAGAAGGGTAGGATAGGGAGGGTGGGAGGGAGACACAAAGAGGGAGGAGATACGGGGATATATGTATATGCATAGTGGCTTCACTTTGTTATACAGCAGAAACTAACACACCACTGTAAAGCAATTATACTCCAATAAAGATGTGAATAAAAACAAAAAAACCTTTTATCTTTCTTATTCTTAATAGTCTAACAGATAACAGAATATCAACAATGATACAAGGGATGGGAAGGAGGAATCAGGAATATTTTGTTATTATAAGGTACTTACACAACCCAAGAAGTGGTACAGTGTTATCCGAAAGTGAACTAGGATTAGTTGTATATTGCAATGTATATGGCAAATTTGAGGACAACCACTAAAAAAAGTTTTAAAAAGACTGTAATTGATATGCTAAGAAAGGAGAGAAAATGGAATCATATAAAACACTCAACTAAGACCACAAGTTGCAGAAAAAGAGTGGAAGATGAAAACAGTAAAAAAGAACAAGGGTAATGAATAGAAAACAATAATAAACGTGGTATATACTAATCAAAATATATTAATAATTGCTTCAAACATCAATGGTCTAAATACAACAATTAAGACAGAAATAGTCAAAATGTATCAAACAATAAGATTCAACTATATGTTGCCTTAAAAAAAACCCACTTTAAATATATACATGCATATATATTTTAAAATAAATGGGGGGCTTCCCTGGTGGCGCAGTGGTTGAGAGCCCGCCTGCCAATGCAGGGGACACGGGTTCGTGCCCCGGTCCGGGAGGATCCCACATACCATGGAGCAGCTGGGCCCGTGAGCCATGGCTGCTGAGCCTGTGCGTCCGGAGCCTGTGCTCCGCAACGGGAGAGGCTACAACAGTGAGAGGCCCGCGTACCGCAAAAAAAAATAATAAATAAATAAAAATAAATGGATAAAGAAAGATACACCATGCTAACACTAATCAAGGAAAGTAGGAGTACCTATATTAATTTCAGACAGAGCTGACTTCAAAGCAAGGAAAATTACCAGGGATAAAACATGACACTCCATAATGATAATGGGGTCAATTCTCCAAGAAGTCATAACAATCTTTAATGCGTATGTACCTAACAACAGAGAATCAAAACACACAAAGCAAAGCTGACAGAACTGTAAGGAGAAACAGATAAAACCACAATTGTAGTTGAAGACTTTAATACCCCTGTCAGAATGGACATTTCCAGCAGTCAAAAATTAAGAAAGATCATAGTTGAATGCAAGAGCACCATCAATCAACTGGATATAATCGACGTCTAGAGACTGCTTCCTCCAGAAGTAGCAGATCACACATTCTTCTCAAGCTTACATGGAACACTTACCAAGACAGATCACATTCTGGGCCATAAAACACACTTTAATAATTTTAAAAGAATAGAAATCATACAATGCCTGCACTCAGACCACAATGAATTTAAACTAGAAGTCAATAACAGAAAGACAGCTACAAAATCTGAAAATATTTGGAAATTAAACAACGCAGTCTTATTTTATTTAGTTTAATTAAAATATAGTTGGCATGCAATATTTTGCTAGTTTCAGGTGTACTACATGGTGATTTGACATTTGCATACATTATGAAATGGTCACCACAATAAGTCTAGTAACCAGCTGTCCCCATTCGAAGTTATTACAATATTATTGACCATATTCTTTACGCTGTATATTACATCCCCATGGTTTATTCATTTTATGACTGGAAGTTTGTACCTCTTAATCCCCTTCACCAATTTCTCACCATCCAGCACCCTTTCCTCTGGCAACCACCTGTTTCTTCTCTGTATCGATGAGTCTGTTTTTCTTCTGTTTGTATTAAACAATATGCTTTAAATAACATATAGGTAAAGAAGAAATCTCAAGAGAAATTAAAAAGATTCTGAACTAAATGAAAAGGAAAATACAACTTATCAAAACTTGTGGAATGCAGCAAAAGCAGAGCTTAGAGGAGAATTTATAGCATTGAATGTACTAATTTTAGCAAGGAAGGAAGATCTAAAATAGGTCATCTGAGTTTCAACCTTAGGAAATGAGAAAAAGAAGAGAAAATTAAATACAAAGCAGAGAAAAGGAAAAAGTAAAATTCAGGACTTCTCTGGCCATCCAGGGGTTAAGACTCTGTGCTTCCAATGCAGGGGGTCCAGGTTCGATCCCTGGTCAGGGAACTAAGATCCCACGTGCCACAGGGTGGCCAAAAAAAAAGAAAGAAAAAGTAAAATTAGAGCAGAAATAATGAAGTTGAAAACAGGAAATCAACAGAGAAAATCAATGAAGAACCAAGGCACATACTGGAAGAAAATACCTACAAAAGACATATCTAACAGAGGATTATTAAACAAAATATGCAAAGAACTCTTAAAACTCAATACTAAGAGGACAAACGACTCCATTAAAAAATGGGCCAAACACCTGAACAAATACCTCACCAAAGAAGATATGCAGATGGCAAATAAGCATATGAAAAGATGTTCCACAACATGTTATTATGGAACTGCAAATTAAAACAAGAATGAGGTACCACTACACACCTCTTAAAAAGGCCAAACTCTAGGGAATTCCCTGGTGGTCCAGTGGTTAGGACACTGCACATTCACTCCCAGGGCCTGGATTCAATCCCTGGTCAGGGAACTAAGATCCTGCACGCTGCATGGCACAACCAAAAAAAAAAAAAAATTCCAAACTCTAAAACACTGACAACATCAAATGCTGTCCAAGAACTTTCATTCATTGCTGGTGGGAATTCAAATTGGTACAGCTACTTTGGAAGACAGTTTCCCAGTTTCTTACAAAACTAAACATACACTTACCATGGGATGTGGCAATCACGTTCCTCAGGATTTAC
Organism: Aethalodelphis obliquidens; assembly: GCF_003676395.1. Lineage (NCBI taxonomy): Eukaryota > Metazoa > Chordata > Mammalia > Artiodactyla > Delphinidae > Aethalodelphis > Aethalodelphis obliquidens. The sequence continues at coordinate 7,101,800 of NW_020837961.1, forward strand.
CCAAATGAGTCGAAAACATAGGTCCTCACCAAAACCTGAACACAGATGTTCACAGCAGCTCTAGTCATAACTGCCAGAACTTGGAAGCAACCAAGATGTCCTTCAGTAGGTGGATGGATAAATAAACTGTGGTACATCCAGACAGTGGAATATTATTCAGTGTCAAAAAGAAATGAGCTATCAAGCCGTGAAGAGACATGGAGGAAACAAATGCACGTTACTAAGTGAAAGAAGCCACTCTGGAAAGGCCACATGCTGTATGCTTCCAACTACGTGACCTTCAGGGAAAGGCAAAAGTATGCAGACAGTAAAAAGTCAGTGGTTGCCGGGGGCAGCAGGACAGCAAGGAATGTGGAGCACAGAGGATTTTTAGGGCAGTGCCACTCTTCTGTGTGACAACACAGTGGTGGATATCTTTGTCGAAGTCCATGTGCACCACCAAGAGTAAACCCTGATGTAAACTATGGACTTGGGGTGATGATGTGTCAATGTAGGTTCACTGACTGGAACAAATGCACCACTCTGATGGGGAATATCACTAATGGAGGAGCGTGTGTTCGGGGTAGTGAGCAGAGGACATACGGAAAATCTCTGTACCTTCCACCCAATTTTGCTATAAACCTAAAACTGCTCTTTTAAAGAATCTATTTTTAAGAAAAACCACGTAAGGGGATAAATTACTTTGAAAGTTGTGATCACACAGGTAAAACCATAAATGCATACCCAGTATTCTAATAATATAATAATATTAATAATCTAATAATATTTAGAATAATAAATATTCTAAAAATGTATGGTCCTAAAAGATAGCAAGAATATGAAAGAATGAAGAATTTCATTAAGTCCAAAAAGCTTTAAATTTAGACCAAAATAAACAATTAGATTAAGGTCCCTCTGCCACAATTAAAAAAAAAAAAAGCATCGTCCTGTCAATGTTTAAACTAGCGTAAATTGCAGACTTCAGTCAGCTGTCAGAAGAATTAGCTAATATGTAACCTAAATGCAGGGATATCACAATAACTCACCTTTAAGCTACCTAATCAACCACAATTCAAGGTCAGGGCAAGAACTCAACCTCTGCAGAAATCTCCAGTTCCAGGTCACGCTACCAAACCAGCTAAGATATCTGCCAGCAGTGTTAGGGGTGACATAGTTTCCTTAGTGTTAAAGCATCTTTCATTCTAGGAAGAACTGGAATTAATCCTAGAAATGTTTAAGATAATCAAATACATGTTAATACTTTGATATTAAAGAATTTTTATCTATTTGCTATTTTATAAATTTACGTTATTTAATAGAATTTGGTCCATTAGTCCAATTTCAAATGTGTAATTAAATAAGTGATTTAGGCTTTTGATTTAAAGTTGAAATCCTACTAAATTTGTAGTAAATAACAGGACATTTAAAAGAACTAGCGTTGGGGACTTCCCTGGTGGTCCAGTGGATAAGACTCTGTGCTCCCAACGCAGGGGGCCTGGGTTCAATCCCTGGTTGGGGAACTAGATCCCACATGCATGCTGCAACTAAGAGTCCGCATGCTACAACTAAAGATCCCGCATGCTGCAACTGAGAGTCTGCATGCCGCAACTAAGAAGTCCGCATGCTGCAACTAAAGACCCCGCATGCCACAACTAAAGATCCCGCACAACGCAATGAAGATCCCATGTGCCACAAGACTCGGCACGGCCAAAATAAATAAATATTCAAAAAATAAAAATAAATAAACAAAATTAAAAGAACTAGGGTTTACCAGAATTATCATTTCAATTATTTTCTTCATATGCATTATTTGAGCAATTGGGAAAGTCTTATTTTGTTAAATTAGAAAATAGGAGTACCTAAGTGTGCAGAAAAGAGTTCACACAGCAGGTCTGAGACTGCTATCCTTAGAAACGTCTGCTCTGGAGGTTGGCCCTTGGTTGGCACCTGGAAGTTGAGTCACGGAGTGTTCCTATGCAGTAGTTAACTGATAAGGATGGTTCACTTTGCCTAGACTGCTTGTGCAAACACTATGGTTTAGGCTGAATGCCTGCTCGCATTTGGGGAGTCTGGAATTTTGGCGCATCCTAGGCAGAGCGCGTCTACATACTCAGCACCCAATAAAAACCTTGGGCTCTAACTCTCGAGTGGCTTCCCCAGGCCAACATACTGCACACGTCAACAAGGACCTACTGGATAGCACAGGGAACTCTACTCAATACTCTGTAATAACCTATACGGGAAAAGAATTTGAAAAAGAATGGATATATGTATATGAGTAACTGAATCACTCTGCTGTACACCTGAAACTAACACAACATTGTAAATCAACTATACTCCAATATAAAATAAACATTAAATTTAAAACAATATACTGCACACATGTTGTTGAGTTTCCACTGCTGGGGAAAGAGCATGTTCTGTGTGACCCCTTGTGAGAGGGAAAGAGCACAGGGAAGCTTACAGATGGAGTCCTCCAGACTCTGCCTTTGTCTTTCCCTTACAATCTGCCTGTGTATTCTTACTACGTTGCTATAATAAACCTTAGCTATGAGTAGACCTACACGCTGAGGTCTGTAAATCCTTCCAGTGAATCTGAAGGTCGGGGTGGTCTAGGGGTCCCCCAACACACTAGGGAAACTGAATTTCCTTCTTCCACGTACGAAGTGTTTGGAAGTGTTAAATTAAATGAGTTTATAAATTAGACCAAACATTACTGAAAGGGCTCTTAGAAGTGAATAATAAAATGTGTTAGACTTCTAAACAGAGCAATTGCATCAATAAACTGAATTTACAGACGAGAAAAACTAGAGCCTTGAATTTATAACTTTGATCTCCAAATATTAATTTCTAAAATTCAAGTAGACTTCTGAATAGGCTTTTCAGCCCCCCAAAACATCCCTTGAGAGGATCAAAAAAGCTCAAATTTAGTATATCTCATCAGCCCATAGCAGCCTGCTTGTCTCTAGTCTCAGTGGAAGAAGGGTATTTTTTCGAACTGATCACAGGTCCTTATCACTAAGATTTCAGTTAAAAAGGAGCCTAGGCGGGCTTCCCTGGTGGCGCAGTGGTTGAGAGTCCACCTGCCGATGCAGGGGACGTGGGTTCGTGCCCCGGTCCGGGAAGATCCCACATGCCGCGGAGCAGATAGGCCCGTGAGCTATGGCAGCTGAGCCTGCGTGTCCGGAGCCTGTGCTCCACAACGGGAGAGGCCACAACGGTGAGAGGCCCGCGTACCGCAAAAAAAACAAAAAAACAAACAAACAAACAAAAAAAAAGGAGCCTAGGGGCTTCCCTGGTGGCGCAGTGGTTGGGAGTCCGCCTGCCGATGCAGGGGACGCGGGTTCGTGCCCCGGTCCCGGAAGATCCCACATGCCTTGCAGTGGCTGGGCCCGTGAGCCATAGTCGCTGAGCCTGCGCGTCTGGAGCCTGTGCTCCGCGACGGGAGAGGCCACAGCAGTGAGAGGCCCGCAAACAAAAAAAAAAAAAAAAAAAAAAGGAGCCTAGGATCCATCCCCGTTTATACCACTTAATAGTTAACCATATCACACCATCTTACAGAATCTGCTTCTAACGGTGATGTTAAAATACAATTTTTTTTTTTTTTTTTTTCCTTTTTCGGTACGCGGGCCTCTCACTGTTTTGGCCTCTTCCGTTGCGGGGCGCAGGCTCCGGACGCGCAGGCTCAGCGGCCATGGCTCACGGGCCCAGCCGCTCCGCGGCATGTGGGATCTTCCCGGACCGGGGCACGAACCCGTGTCCCCTGCATCGGCAGGCGGACTCTCAACCACTGCGCCACCAGGGAAGCCCTAAAATACAATTTTTATAAAAGCACCAGTAGGTAGGGAGTCTAACTGAACTCATGCAATAACTGGGAAGTCCATAGTGTTGAAGACCCAGGAAGAGTTAATAAAAATTATCCTTTTAATATACTTCAGTACCTTTGACAGATTTCTCCACCGGACACTGAGGAGTGTAGCAGAAGTCTCTGCTAGAGCATCATGCCTGAAACCTACTTGTTACACATTAAAAAAAAATCTGCTTTGAGAACTGCACTGTAAGGAGAAAACAAACTTTCTCCCCACAGCTATAGCACAGTACCTGGCACTTGGTAAACCCAGTTAACATTAATAAATGAATGAAGGCGTTCATGATTTAGTTGAGGGGATAAGTTATAAACATCCCAAAGTTAAATGATAATAGGAGACAGTCGTTTTGAAGACATACAAGAGGCAGTAAGTGACAAGTTGCCAATAAGTGAGAATAAGTGTTAAGAGCTCAAAGTAGGAGACTGCTGTAGGCTACAGGGGTCAAAAAGCCTTTATGGAGGAGGCTGGTCTTTAAGGACCTTGGCCTTGAAAAACATATTAAGGTTTGAAGATGTAAGAATGGGGAAAGGTCTGAGAAGCAGACAGAAGCCTGTGTGTGCCAAAGGGATGGAAGTGAGAAAATAACAGATGTGATTTTAAGATGCTCGTAGATCCTCTCACACTGCAGCCCAGCTGTTTACAAAAGAAGAGTGAGGAAAGGCCTCTTAGCTCCAGGCTGTGACGGTTGTTTTTCCCAGGCTCAGGAGTTTGGTTTGGACCTGATTCTTTCCATAGGGAGAAGAATGAATGGGTTTTCAACAGTAAGGATAGATGAAAGAGTTTAGTGGCTCTAGAATAAAGATTATACTAGGGACAAGGTGTAGGATGGTTTAAGTTAGACTAAAGAAGTGAGCACTGTTGGCAGAGAATACAGTAGTTAGAAAACAGTCCAGATATAAAGGAATAAAAGGTAAACTAAGTTCACAGGTTTTAGAAAGACATACATTTCTGAAGCACTGTAAAGGAAGAAGTGATGGGACAGGTTACCACACTGAAAGGGGAGATAAAAGTATGTTGGTGAAAGTGAAGGAAGAGAGTAAATTTTCAGAATGAAGTATGCATCTGTGGGTTGTTTATATATTTTCATATATATATATATATATATATATATTTTTTTTTTTTTTTTACACCAAGTGAGTTGGAATCAGTGTGTATATCAGAAGGCAGTGTGAAAAGTTTAGACCCCTACTTTTCCAAGACAGAAAAGAATTTTTGCAACTGAAAATGTAACTGCAACACACGCCCAAGGGGTTTAATGCTTATGTATTTTTAAGACTAGAATCCTGGCTTTACCAAATAAACGGAGAGAAAGTCAAGCAACCCATATCTTGAGGGGTAATGTGTGCAGTGGTGAGCTGGCATGCTGCGGTCTGCCGGGTCTTTGGAAGACTTTGCAACCATTTTATAGAGAAGAGCCCGAGACGCAAACAGCTTCGGTGATTGTGCTTCAGGAAAGACGACAGGCTGTCAAGTTCTCTGCCAGTGGAAGTTGAAGGAAACAGAACTAAAGGAATTGTTTGGCCATTTCCTAATGCGCCCCAGCTGGTAGACGTGCTTCGGGAAAGGGTGAACAGCTCCTGGCCGAGGGGGAAGCAGCTTTAGGAAGGCAAAGCCAAAGCAAAGAATTGGCACCACTCTTAGGAAGCTGAGTAGCACTGTTCGGGCCAGCCTGGCCTTCCTGGTCTGTGGAATCACAAACATATTTTTGTATTTCACTGACAAATACTGCAGCAGCTGAAGACCTCAAGTCTAGTTCCATGCAGAACCAACTATTCTTAAAATTATGAAATCAAATACTCCTATCAGTATCCGAATCCTCCAAAACCATGCAATTAATCATTCTATGACGGAGAGAATCACCAATCTCTTTTCATCAAAAGCAACCGAAGTCCTCCATTCCTTCAAAACACTGTCAACGACCCCCTTTATTGTAGGCAACAAAACAAATAAAAGAAAATGGAGTTTTCTTACTGTACCAAATGAGGCCAGCTGATCCAGAACCTGAAATCCGCTGAAGAGGTACAAAACTATTACATACACAGAGACACATGTGGCCACTGGGGGTGAGCAACTTTACGCCCACGCTGTTGATTACTGAACGTCTATAGTAAAGTCATCCTTTGCACCCAAATGGTACACTAAGCAAATATAACCAATATCCCATACCTGTTATTCTTGCAGTCGGGGACTGACTTGCCTGAGTTCTTTCTAGGTAGAGTATGTTGGCTCCTTCCGAAGCCAACAAAATTCTTTCCTACTTGAAGAGAAGAAAACTAGAGAAAAATAGAAGCTCTGCAAAGTGATTAAAAGGAGGTATGTAATTATATTTAGAGGGTTATCTTCTCTTTTCAGGAACAGAGACACCTTTGGTCTGGCTGCTGCTTTAAGACTTTCTGGTGCAAAAACAGAAAGTCAGTATCTCTGGGTCATCTATAAAGATTAGCCTTGTGCCACTGGGATCAAAATTTTACTTTGATACCATCAATAACATTCAGCTGCACTTTTTCTTTATGAGGTTTAAAGAAAACCTAGTTCCTCGGGTGTAGCTGTCATGTCATCTTGGAGCCTCAATATTGGAACACTCTAATTAAACCACGTGGAAGAAATCATCCCACAATTTGTTAACTATGACTTTCTTTGTAAACAAGCCATGGTTGCCAGATGGCTGCAGCTTTGGGTCATTGAATCCAGTGGCTAGAATCCAGTTGTCATTAAGAGTTTACAAAACCAAAAAGAACAAGCAAGTATTCACTCTCTCTGCTTTCCCTCCTCCTCAGATCCATCCGCCTTTCTGTCCTCACCTCTCCAGTCCCTGAATAAGCTGCAGTACAGTCTTCTGTATCATCCTCAGTGTTTTCAATGGTTATGAACAGAGTCTAATTTTACTGATACTTTGCTGAACGCCAAACAGTTTTATTAAATATATAGTTGAACAGGGGACTTCCCTGGCTGTCCAGTGGTTAAGACTTCACCTTCCAATGCAGGGGGTGTGGGTCCGTCCCCTGGTCGGGGAGCTAAAATCCCACATGCCTCACGGCCAAAAAACCCCCAAAAAGATAAAACAGAAACAATATTGTAACGAATTCAACAAAGACTTTTAAAAAATGGTCCGTATCCAAAAAAAAATCTTAAAGAAAAAAAGATATATTTGAATGGAAACCTACTCTGCTAGGGTAAGGAATCTGGGTGGGAGTGAAAGAGAAAAGAGAAACTAAGGAGAGTTTTATGTTACTAAACTATTCAAACAAATAATTCTACAAATATAATCTCTCTAAATTGTTGAAGGGCATTAATGGATACTGTCCCATGAGTACCATGCTGGGGGCAGCCCACAGAATACTGCAGTTGTTAAAGACCCTTTGAGCGGGACTTCCCTGGTGGTGCAGTGGTTGAGAATCTACCTGCCAACGCATGGGACACGGGTTCGAGCCCTGGTCTGCGAAGATCCCACATGCTGCAGAGCAACTAAGCCCGTGCACCACAACTACTGAGCCTGTGCTCTAGAGCCCGGGAGTCACAACTACTGAGCCCTCAAGCCACAACTACTGAAGCCTGTGCGCCTAGAGCCCGTGCTCCGCAACGAGAAGCCACCGCGATGAGAAGCCCGCGCACCGCAACGAAGAGTAGCCCCTGCTTGCCGCAACTAGAGGAAGCCTGCGCACAGCAGCAAAGATCCAATGAAGGCATAAATAAATAAATTTATTTAAAAAAAAAAGACCCTTTGAGCTAAACATGATAGTACTGCACCTATATTCATGCTGTGATTTTGGCTACTATGCTCTCTTTTCAAACATGGCTGAAATTTAAATAGCCTGGGGAACTTTTAAAAACTCCAGAGTCCAGGCCAACCCCACACAATTAAATCGGAATCTCTCCCAGAGGATTCTAACCTGCAGACAGGTTGAACTCCAAGGCTGCTCCACCCCTAACGTGCATTTGGAACCACCCAAGGATCTGGCTGAAAAGGCAGATTCTGACTCTGTAGATCTGAGATGGGGCGCAAGAGTCTGCATTTCTAGCTGGCGCTCAGCTGATGTCCATGCTGCGCCTTCCTGGGCCTTGAGCAGTAAGGAAGAGATTAGTTAGATAGACAGTCTAGATCAAACCTTGGTCCCTACCACCATCGCCTGGGAAATCTGGTAAAAATACAAAGACCCAGACCCATTCCTGTTTCAGTGAACCTGGGCCCTTGTGTTCCTTAGTAGCTTCCAGGTGACTCTTACACATCAAGACACAAGAACCACGGGACTAGACCATCCAATCACTCTGCCCTGTCCATTGTAGCTTTCTTGCTGCCTCTCCTTTCCTTTTCTGTATCTTCTGAATTCCTAGACTATACATATCAGAAGAAACTAAAAAATCCAAAGAACAGAGTCTTAATGTAGTTTAACATTGGTTGTATGAAATACATTACTCAAAAAAAAAAAAAAAAGAACAGTTCCTGGGGCAGATACGTCCTGCCTAACAACCCACTTCAAGACTCTATGGACTAACATGATATTGGACATTTTATTTGCAAAATCTCACTTTGACTCATGTCATCCAATAATCTTTATCTCCCTCAATTTTCATAATTGTGCACCTCCTCAACCTGAATCCCATACTTACGTACGATGTTTTTGCATATTTTAATGATCGCTCTGCTTAACATTATAACAGGGTCACCAAATAGCTGCTTTTAATTAAGAATATCAAAAGAGACTATCTGGTCTATGGATCATATGTTGTCATATTATGCTATTTTCTACCATATTTTAGGGCATATACTTATATTAAGAAAATGTGTACCTTTTTTTTCCCGACAGACATGACATCTCCTGGGATGATACATTTATAAAATGTTGTGTTGCTTAATATTAATAATAATAGCTAACATTTATTGTATACTTACTAACTACCAGACACTTTTCTAAACACTTAACATGGTTTAATTGGTTTTGTCCTCTCAGCAACCTAGGAGATAGGGGTCTCCTTTGTGACAGATGAGGAAGCAGGAAGGTGGCCAAGGTGACAGATTAGGATGAAGTAGAACTGGGATCCAAAAAGCCTGGCATTAAGTGAATAATTTCCGTGTCACGCTGGTTTCGGTGGTGTTGTTTACACATACATGCCTCTTCATTAAATACTTATATGTTTTCTTTTTCCTTTTAAATAGACTTTAATTTTTGGAGCAGTTTTAGGTTCACAGCAAGACAGAAGAGAGTACAGAGTTCCCATATACCCCTTGCCCTCTATAAGCACAGCCTCTCCCAAATCAACATAATACTCCAGAGTGGAACATTTCTTACAAGTGATGAACAGACACGGACGTCTCATTATCACCCCAAGTCCATAGTTTACATCAGGGTTTACTCTTGGTGGTGCACATGGACTTCGACAAAGATATCCACCACTGTGTTGTCACACAGAAGAGTGGCACTGCCCTAAAAATCCTCTGTGCTCCACATTCCTTGCTGTCCTGCTGCCCCCGGCAACCACTGACTTTTTACTGTCTGCATACTTCTGCCTTTCCCTGAAGGTCACGTAGTTGGAAGCATACAGCATGTGGCCTTCCCAGAGTGGCTTCTTTCACTTAGTAACGTGCATTTGTTTCCTCCATGTCTCTTCACGGCTTGATAGCTCATTTCTTTTTGACACTGAATAATATTCCACTGTCTGGATGTACCACAGTTTATTTATCCATCCACCTACTGAAGGACATCTTGGTTGCTTCCAAGTTCTGGCAGTTATGACTAGAGCTGCTGTGAACATCTGTGTTCAGGTTTTGGTGAGGACCTATGTTTTCGACTCATTTGGGTAAATCCTGAGGAATGTGATTGCTAGATCCCGTGGTAAGTGTATGTTTAGTTTTGTAAGAAACTGGGAAACTGTCTTCCAAAGTAGCTGTACCAATTTGAATTCCCACCAGCAATGAATGAAAGTTCTTGGACAGCATTTGATGTTGTCAGTGTTTGTTTTTTTTAAAGAATTTTTTAAAATAAATGTATTTATTTATATTAAAATTTTTTGGCTGCGTTGGGTCTTCACTGCTGCACGCGGGCTTTCTCTAGTCGCGGCGAGTGGGGTCTACTCTTCGTTGCGGTGTGCGGGCTTCTCACTGCAGTGGCTTCTCTTGTTGCGGAGCACGGGCTCTAGGCGCGCAGGCTTCAGTAGTTATGGCTCACGGACTCTATAGCGCAGGCTCAGTAGTTGTGGCGCACGGGCTTAGTTGCTCCACGGCATGTGGGATCTTCGCAGACTAGGGCTCGAACCCGTGTCCCCTGCATTGGCAGGCAGATTCCTAACCACTGCACCACCAGGGAAATCCCTGTCAGTGTTTTAGAGTTTTGCCTTTTTGATAGGTGTGTAGTGGTATCTTATTCCTGTTTTAATTTGCAATTCCATAATGACATGTTGTGGAGGATCTTTTCATATGCTTATTTGCCATCTATATATCTTCTTTGGTGAGGTACTTGAACACTGTGTTGAACACCGTGTGAACACTGTGTTCAAGTGTTTGGCATTTTCTAATGGGGTTGTTTGTTTTCTTAGTGTTGAGTTTTGAGAGTTCTTTGTATGTTTTGGAAAACAGTCCTTTATCAGATATGTGTTTGGTAGATATTTTCTCCCAGTCTGTGGCTTGTCTCCTTATTCCCTTGACATTGTCTTTCACAGACCAGAAGCTTTTAATTTTTTTTTTTTTTTTTTTTTTTTTTTTGGCGTTACGCAGGCCTCTCACTGTTGTGGCCTCTCCCGTTGCGGAGCACAGGCTCTGGACACGCAGGCTTAGCGGCCATGGTTCATGGGCCCAGCCGCTCCGCGGCACGTGGGATCTTCCCGGACCGGGGCACGAACCCGTGTCCCCTGCATCGGCAGGCGGACTCCCAACCACTGCGCCACCAGGGAAGCCCCAGAAGCTTTTAATTTTAACGAAGCCTAGCCTATCGATAATTTCTTTCATGGGTCCTGTCTTTGGTGTTGTATCTAAAAAGTCATCATCGTGTCCAAGATCACCTAGATTTTCTGCTATGTTATTTTCTTGGAGTTTTATAGCTTTGCATTTTCCATTTAGGTCTATGATGCACTTTAATTTTTGTGAAGGGGGTAAGGTTTGTGCTTCGATTCTTTTTTTTGTCCTCCCTATGGCTGTCCATTTGTTCTAGCACCATTTGTTGAAGACTATTTTTATGCCATTTGCATTGCCTTTGCTCCTTTGTCAAAAATCAGTGGACTATATTCACGTGTGTCTTTTTCTGGGCTTTATTCTGCTCCATCATCTATTTGCCTATTCTTGCACCAATATCAGACTGTCTTACTTACTGTAGCTTTATAGTAAGTCTTGAAGTCAGGTAGTCTCAGCCCTCCAACTTTGTTCTTCTCCTTCAGTATTACGTTGGCTATGGCTATACCAGGTTTTTCTGCCTCTCCATATAAATTTTAGGATCAGTTTGTCAATATCTATAAAATAACTTGCTGACTTTTTTATTGGGATTGCATTAAATCTATAGATCAAGTTGGGAAGAACTGACATCTTGACAATATTGAATCTTCCTACCCATGAATATGGAATATCTCTGTATTTAGTTATTCGTAGATTTCTTTCATCAGAGTTTTGTAGCTTTCATCACACAGATCTTGTTCATATTTTGTTAGATTTATACCTAAGTATTTCACTTTTGAGGATCTAATGTAAACGGTATTGTATTTTTAATTTCAAATTACACTTGTTCATTGCTAGTATATAGAAAAGTGGTTGACTTTTTGCTTATTAACCTTGCATCCTGCAACCTTGCTATATCATTTATTAGTTCCAGGAGTTTTTGTTGTTGTTATTGCTTTTTTTTAATTTTTATTTTATATTGGAGTATAGTTGATTAACAATGTTGTGTTAGTGTCAGGTGTACAGCAAAGTGATTCAGTTATACATACACATGTATCTATTCATTTTCAAATCCTTTTCCCATTTTGTTGCTGTTACTGTTTTTGTTGTTGATGATTTGTTTGGATTTTCTACATAGACAAGCATGTCATCTGCAGCCCAAAACAGTTTTATTTCTTCCTTCCCAATTGCCATAACGTCTTGTCTTATTGCATTGCTAGGACTCCCAGTGCGATAACTGAAAAAGAGTGTTTAGAGATAGCATCATTGCCTTGTTCCTGCCTTGCTCCTTGTTCCTGAGAAGCGTCTAGCTTCTCACCATTAAGTATGATGTTGACTGTAGGCTTTTTGTAGATGTTCTTTATCAAGCTGAGGGAGTTCTCCTCTCTTCCTGGATTGATGAGAGTTTTTACGTGAATGAGTATTCCATTTTATCAAATGCTTTTTATCATCTTTTGATATGATCATGTGATTTTTCTTGTTTAGCCTGTTGATGTGACTGATTACAATAATTTAGTTCAAATATTGAGCCAGCCTTGCCTACCTGAAATATATGCCATGTTGTGTAAAATTTTGGGTGTGTAATCCCACATAGTATATAATTCTTTTCATACACTGTTGGATTCAACCTGCTAATATTTTATGGAGGATTTTTGCATCTATGTCACAAGAGATATTGGTCTGTACTTTGTTTTCTTTTCTTGTAATGTCATTATCTGGTTTTGGTGTAAGGGTAATGCTCATAGAGTGAGTTAGGAAGTATCCCCTTGGCTTCTATCTTCTGAAAGAGATGGTAGAGTATTGGTAGAATTTTCCCTTAAATGTTTGGTGGAATTTCCCAGTGAACCCATCTCGATCTCGTGCTTTCTGTTTTGGAAGGTTATTAATTATTGATTCAAGTATTTTAAGATATAGGTCTATTCAAGTTGTCTATTAGGTCTTTTTTTAAAAAAAAAGATAATTTTATTGCTTTGAGTGGCATCAATAGATAGTCTTGCTATCTACTGGTTATCAGGAGGAATTCGTTTTATTTTTTTAATAAATTTATTTATTTATTTATTTATGGCGGTGTTGGGTCTTCGTTGCTGCGCGCGGCTTTCTCTAGTTGTGGTGAGTGGGGGCTACTCTTCTTTGCGGTGCGCAGGCTTCTCATTGTGGTGGCTTCTCTTGTTGCGGAGCACGGGCTCTAGGCACGTGAGTTTCAGTAGTTGTGGCACACGGGCTCAGTAGTTGTGGCTCACAGGCTCTAGAGCGCAGGCTCAGTAGTTGTGGCACATGGGCTTAGTTACTCCACAGCATGTGGGATCTTCAGAGACCAGGGCTCAAGCCCGTGTCCCCTGTATTGGCAGGTGGATTCTTAACCACTGTGCCACCAGGGAAGTCCCTAGCAGGTCTTGAATATAGCTATAGGCACACTAACGAAAGTTAAGCTGATTCAACTAGTTATAAAACCATGACAGCTGGCTTAGAATACATCAGAATCACTTTGGTGCTTTTCATAAATACAGACTCTTACAAAATACATACACACACAAACAAGATTTTGATTCAGTAGATAAGAAGCCAGGAATCTAGACTTTAAAAGAACATTACCAGGTGATTCTGACTCTGACGCAGGTAGACTGTGGACCACACTCTGAGAAACAATGTTTGAGATGAGACAAGATTAGATTTGATCAATTTGTTTTCCCCCCACTTTTAATGTGCTAAACTGGACCAAAATTTATTCCTAAGAAAATACCTGGCTTTGCCTTGTAAGGGCTGCTCATCTTAACATCCATAAAAGGACTTCAACACTAAAGGGTGACTATTTGTGGCCTACATGGGAGAACTTAAATTTCCTCTTCACTGGAATGAATGAAGAGAAAGAAATCTCTGTACTGGTCAAGAAAAGGTAGAGATGGGAAGCAGAAACAATGCAGTAGGTCATGCTTTAATCTGTAGCTGAGGGACTTCCCTGGTGGTCCAGTGATAAAGAATCTACCTTCCAATGCAGGGGACGCAGGTTCGATCCCTGGTCGGGGAACTAAGATCCCACATGCTGTGGGGCAACTAAGCCCACGCATGCCACAACTACTGAGCTCACGCGCCTCAACTAGAGAGAGGAAAACCCGCACACCACAACTGGAGAGAAGCCCGCGCGCCACAACTAAACAGAAACCTGTGCGCTACAAAGAAGAGCCCATGTGCTGCAACAAAAGATCCCACAAGCCGCAACTGAGACCCAACGCAGCCAAAAACAATAAAGAAAATAAACAAAATAAATACATATTTTTAAAAAAGAGAAATGAAACACTTAAAAAAAAATCTGTAGAGGAAGGCCAACTATTATGTTGCCGTAAGAGTCATATGTATTTAAGCTTCGTTAGTGTGCCCTCTGGCTAGACCCAAAGACCCAGGTGTAATTCCCCAAGGCATTTGCCAGTGTGAAGTGAAAAGACATCAGGTGTTCCCACAGGCCCCTCCTCAAGTTCGATAATTTGCTAGAACAGCACACAGAACTTGGGAAAACAGTTTACTTATTGGTACTGGTTTAGTATGAAAGATACAACTTGGTAACAGCCAAATAGAAGAGATGCCTAGCGCCAGGATGGGAGAGGCAGCACGCAGCTCCATGCCCTCTCTGGACACACCCCCTTCTCAGCACCTTGATGTGTTCACCAGCTCTAAAGCTCTCTGAACCCCTTCAGTTAAGGGTTTTTATGGAGGTTCCATGATGTAGTCATGATTGATTAAATCACTGGTCAGTGGTGACTGATGAACCCAACTTTCAGCCTCCTCTCCTCCCTGGAGGTTGGGGGATGAGGTTGAAATTCTTTAATCACGTAGTTGGTTTCTCAGGCAACCAGCCCCCATCCTCAAATTCTCTAGGTGCCCACCAGGGGAAGCTGATGGTACGTTTTCAAGAGGGACGTGTGACATCCAGTAAGAAATATATATTTGGTCTTTGTCCTCGGTTCCTGACACAGCTTCTAAAACTCTTGTAATTTACTGAGTGATAGGAGTCATGGGAGCATCTTTTGTTATTCACAACAATCCCCTTTCAACCATACTTGAATTTATGTTAATAAGATGACTTTTAATTTTGTATCTATATGAGATGATGGATGTTGACTAAACTTACTGTGATAATCACTTCATAATACATGTAAATCTAATGCTGTAAACCTCAAACTTATACAGTGCTGGATGTCAATTATATCTCAATAAAACTGGAAGGAAAAAAAAAGAGCCATTTTCAACATCTGTTCTTTACTGTCCTCAGCATGTAAGTCATGTTTAAAAGAAGAAATAAAACAAGTGTAGAAATAATTACCGTGTAATATAGAAGATAAAAGATATTCAGAAAAGAACCATGAGAATTTTTGTTTTTAACAGCTGCTCTCCTTTTGGTTTTCTTTTTATTTGTTTTTAATTTATTTTTGGTTGTGCTGGGTCTTCGTTGCTGTATGTGGGCTTTCTCTAGTTGCATCAAGCTGGGGGCTACTCTTTGTTGTGGTGCATGGGCTTCTCATTGCGGTGGCTTCTCTTGTTGCAGAGCACGGGCTCTAGGTGCGCGGTCTTCAGTAGTTGTGGCATGCAGGCTCTAGAGTGCAGGCTCAGTAGTTGTGGCACACGGGCTTAGCTGCTCCGCAGCATGTGGGATCTTCACAGACCAGGGATCAAACCCGTGTCCCCTGCACTGGCAGGTGGATTCTTAACCACTGTGCCACCAGGGAAGTCCCAAGAAGTATGGGAAGTTAGAGAACACTTTAGACTACTTTCAAATGACCAAGATAATTTGGGATAGAGCAATTCTCTTACTTGAAGATACAGTCAAACTAAGATCGCACTGAGGGGAAAAATAGGATAGGAAATAAATATAATTAGGGAGGTGGGATGCAGAGGAAAGTCTTTCTTGATCTTCTCTTCAAGATAAGAGCAAGTTTGGTCACTTTTTCTAATCTGCCTGTGTGTCATAAGTATTGTAGTGATCTTTGGGAATGAGAACCTTTAGTGTAGAGCTAGTTCATAATTAAATTGGCCATGTTCATACTGTGCAGGGCTTATGTCCCAGTTTGCATAGGAAAGTCCCAGTTTACACATGTAGCCCCAAGTGATTATTGATCGTGCCCCCCTCACTCAAAGTAAATGTGGTTGCCCTAGCTTTAGATAAGAACAAAAATAATCCTTCACTGGACTCTGGTGCCCCCTTGTGATGAAAGCCTAAAAAGTCATTACAGGGGCTCCCCTGGTGGCGCAGTCATTGAGAATCTGCCTGCCAATGCAGGGGACCCAGGTTCAACCCCTGGCCCTGGAAGATCCCACATGCCGCGGAGCAACTGAGCCCGCGAGCCACAACTACTGAGCCTGTGTGCCTAGAGCCCGTGCTCCGCAACAAGAGAAGCCCCCACAGTGAGAAGCCCGCACACTGCAATGAAGAGTAGCCCCCTCTCACCGCAGCTAGAGAAAGCCCATGCGCAGCAACGAAGACCCAACACAGCCGGAAATTAATTAATTGATTAATTAATTAATTATTTTAAAAAAGTCATTACAGAAACCAAAGAGCTTTCTTCTGCAAGAAGAAACCACTGCAAAATGCGAACATCCCAAAGTGGGTCATCTACTAACTTCCCTCCACATCTCAGCTTTGAATTTCATGTCACCGGACTGTATCACTGACTGCTCTCCACGGCTGCTGCTTTCTTTGGACTCCAGGACCTCTTCCCCCATTAATCAGTAACGGGCGCCCTGTCAGTCTCTCTAACACTTTCTGTCTTACCTCTTGGTGAATTCAACATACTCATAAGTGATTTTTCTAGCATGCTGGCCTCTGCCTACCTTGAACCTCTCTCCTCCAGTGTTCTTGTTCTCCACCCTGCTTCAGCTATACACCTCCAGGGCGTGCCACGGACACAGTCATTCGCAACCTCATTTTATGCGTCGTGCTCTCTGCACCTCTCCACCTAGCTCCTTCTAGTAACCCAACTCTTAACAAACCCCCCACAAGGACCTATAATCATTAACTTCACAAATATTTCACTCTGCCTCATCCCTACTGGTATCTTTAATCTCCATACCAGCTGAAATTCCATGATCATTCATTATGATAATACCCTTGCAAACACCCTCAACTCCCTTGTTCCTCTTTTGTGTTGCCACTTGCTTGGCAAAACCAGAATCTCTAGTTAAATTCAAACCTCCCCCACTCTGTGCCTGCACCCCTGCACCTGAATATGGATGGAGAAAAACACATAAAAATTATGACTGTCTGATTTTAAATTCATGATAATGAATCTTAATGCTGGGACTCTGAATGGACTCTAGCAACTCACACTCAGAGCCCATAGCTTCAGAGAACCTAGTAGCAGAAGGGGAAGTGGCACACATGACTTGGCCTCCCAACTGCACTAGCGCCCATGGGCAGCAGCGGCAATGGGGCCTGGGACACCGTTCCTCCACTGGTTGAGGTACTCATGACCCCAGCCCTTGCACCCATCATCTGCAGTGGTAGAGCCTGCAAACCTTACAACACCAGACATGGTAGGGATACCTGCTTGGCCCCAGCTCCCCTCCCAATGTCTCCCTCCCCCCACTGGGCAGCCTGTGTCTCAAGGGATCCTGGATGCAAGGAAAGAGCCCACCATCCCAGTGACAAGAGCAGTTCTGGCAGAAACAAGGCAATAACCACCCCAGAGGAACAAGAAGTGACAACAAAGGCATGGAGCCACACCTCTTACAGAGACAGCTGAGAATGGAAAGTGCTAAATCTCACATATGACCAGAGGCAGCTCAGGTGAAAGAAATCATAAACTTGTATGATACCACCATCTACTGGAAAACAAAAGAAAGGACTCTAACAGCTAACCTGTCATTTAACTTCAAATGCACCAGAAGAGGAATACTTCACCAAGCAACATGAAGAACCACAGTAACACTGTACCATGAAAAGAAAATGACAATTTTCCAGAAACCAAACTTAAAGTCATGAATATTGTGATCTAACTGATAGAGAATTTGAACTAGCTGTCTTGAAGAGACTCAACAAGGTACAAGAAAACTCAGAAAGGCAGTTTAATGAGCTCAGGAATAAAATTAATGAACAGAATGAATATTTTACCAAAGAAACTGAACCTCTAAAGAGAACCAAAAAATTCTGGGGCTGAAGAACACAATAAACGAGATGAAGAATGTATTAGAAAGTACTGGAAATTAAGCAGATCGTATGGAAGAGGGAATTAGTGAGCTTAAAGACAGAAATCTGGAAATCATACAAGCAGAAGAAGAGAGAGAAATAAGATAAAAATATTAGGAAATTCTTTGAGAGATATCCAACTCTTTTGGGAAAGGCAACATTAGGATAATGGGCACCCCAGAAGGAGAAAAGAGAGAGAAGGGAGCAGAGAAATTACTTAAAGACATAATAGGTGAGGACTTCCCAAACACGGTAAAGTAACTGGACATACAAATCTATGAAGCTAAGAAAATACCTGAGTACCTCAATGCAAAAGACCTTCTTCAAGACACATTATATTAAAACTGTCAAAAGTCAATGATTAAAAAAAAAAGGAATTTTAAGGACAACCAGAGGAAAAAGGATGGTAACCTACAAAGGAACCCCTATTATGCTATCAGCAGATCTCTCAGCAGAAAACCTACAGGCCAGGAAGGAGTGCAACATTCTCAGATACTGAAAGATAAAAGCTGTCAGTCAAGAACGCTCCACCCAGCACTTACCTTTCGTATATGAAGAAGAAATAATTTCCCAGACAAATTTGATGGAGTTCATCATCAGTAGACTGCCTTACAAGAAATGTTGAAAGGAGCTTTTCTACCAGAAACAATATGGCAGAAATACACAAAATTTTAAGCAAGGTGATAAACAGAACTAGAAGATTGTAACTCTTTATCAGAAAAGGTTTTTAAGCACTTAATTATGGTAAAAGGGTTAAAGGGAGAAAAAAAGAAAGCAGAAAAATAACTAGCTATCTCAGTATGGTGACAAACACAACATAAAAAGCTATAATTTGAAATAACAAAAACATAAAGGTAAATGAAAACAAAATGCTTGCAGCAGAAAAAGCACTACTTTATCTATGAGACTTTTTATACAAACCTCAGGGTAACCACAAAACATAAACATAGAGCAGAGACACGAAACATAGAAAAAGAGAAAACTCAGAAGAATATCATAGAAAACCACCCAACTAAAATGGCAAACAGAAACACAAGAAAAAAGAAACAATGGAGATATAGAGCAAACAGAAAATAGAAGATTAAATGGCAGTTCTAAGAGAAAAGGGAACCCTCCTTCACTGTTGGTGGGAATGTAAATTGGTGCAGTCACTGTGCAGAACAGTATGAAGAGTTCTCAAAAAACTAAAAATAGACCTACCATATGATCCAGCAATTCCACTGATGGGTATATATGCAAAAAAACCCAAAACCCTAATTCAAAACGATACATGCAAAAAAACAAAAAAAACACAAAAACCGATACATGCACCCCAGGGTTCATAGCAGCATTATGTACAATTGCCAACGTATAGAAGCAACCTAAGTGTCCCTCAACAGATGGATGGAAAAAGAAGATGTGGTGTATATATGTACAATGGAATACTATTCAGTCATTAAAAAGAATAAAATTTTGCCATTTGCATCAACATGGATGGACTTGGAGGGCATTTTGCTAAGTGAAATAAGTCAGACAGAGAAAGACAAATACTGTATTATATCATTTATATGTGGAATCTAAACAATACAACAAACTAGTGAATATAACAAAAAAGAAGTAGACTAACAGGTACAGAGAACTAGTGGTTACCAGTGGGGAGAGGGAAGGGGGGGCAATATAGGAGGAGGAGGTTACAGAAAGGGGGGTTATTATGGGATATATGAAATCATCTGTGTGAAACTTTCAAAAGATGTGAAGCACTATAGAATTTAAAGAATACTTCATTCAATAAAAAAAATAAGTGGCAAGACAAATTTGCCCCAAGGGCAGTAGTTTGATACCCTCTGGACTGGCGGTCACAGCTGGGAATTTTCAAAGGCCTTAAGGAAGGCCAGCGTGATAAGAACAAAGATGAGAGAGAAGGGAGATGAGGTTGGAGAGATATACAGGGGCCAGATCACATAGACGCTTGTTGACCACAAGGAGGATTTGATTCATTCCCCCTCATCCATTCACCTACCCAACATCCATCAAAGACCTACTAGGAGTTAGGGGCTGGGACTACACAGAAGTTAGGCTCAGTCCTCAGCCTCCTGGAGCCTCGATGGAGAGAAGAGGCATAAGCGAAGCGAAGGAGTTTTAACACAGTATCACATTTCCTTTCTGAGTCATGGCGTTCGCTCCATTCCATCACCTGAACCATGGGATTCCTGCTCTGAGCTTTACTCTACTGCCTTCGTCTGAGCCTTTATTAATTCTCTCCATGATGGTTGCAACAGTCTATTTAAACAGCTCTCTGCCTGTAGTCTAACCTTTTCCCAAACTGGCCTCCATGCTGCAGCAGGAGACACTTCTAAAATGCAATTCTGATTGCACTCCCCAGCTTCAAACTACATTGATGTCTTCCATTGCTGTCAGAGTTAAGTTCAAGCTTTTAAGATGACATGTAAAGCCTTGCGTGATCGGGCCCTTGCCAACTTCTCATCATCATCTGCTCTCTACCCCCTCAGTGGGAAGCGCTAGCTGACAGCTCAGGACATCTACTTATACACGCGTAAGAACATGTGTAACTCATGATTAAGTCCTGGGGTAACATCTACATCAAAGAACAGCATTTGATACCTGCTCACGCAATATCTTCTTGCTGTTGGTGTTTCTACTATAAAGTATAATTATGAATTGAGCAAGACTTAGAAATAATAAGAGCAAACACACATAGAGATAGTCTGTGCCTGGCACTGTTAAGTCATTTAATCCTCACAACCACCATATGAGGTAGGTGGTATCATTGTCTCCATTTTACAGATTAGGAAACTGAGGCACAGAATGGTTAAGTCCCCCAGGATCGCACAGCTTGTAAGTGTGATGGCATCAATATTCAAACCCAGGAATTCTGACTCTATCATCTCTGTTGTTAAGCACACAAAGCCTCCTCATTAAACCATAAATATGTTCTTTAAAAATACTGACCGAAGCTATGCCTGTAGACTAAAAGCATGGTCTCTGGATGGTAGCATTCAAATCACCTGGGAGCTATCAGACATGCGAATTCTCAGGCCTGGGCCCTGACCTACTGAATCAGATCTCTGAAGTTAGGGCCCAGGAATCTGAGTTTTAGCAAGCTCCCCAGGTGATTTTCAATCACAATAAAGTCTGCGAAGCCCTGCTCTAAAATGCTTATTCCTAGGGAGTAGAGGCGCTAATGGAGGCAAAGGTTATGACAAACGTGGATAATTCTGACAATCCTAGAAACAGGACTCTTTTTAATGCACAAATGTTTCAAATTTTGACATTAAAAGTCAACAAATCCTAGCAGAGAACAATAATGGTTGTCATAGGTTTTGAGAGGATGCTTGACGGGATGAAGAAAAGTACAGGATAAACCTGAACTTACAGCAAACGGCCAAGTTTCAATCCAACACACCTACTAACCAGCTGTGTGACTTTTCAGAAATTGCTTAACTGGAGCCTCAGTTTCTTCACTGACAGGTAAAAATAATAATCCCCTTGACGTGTACCCCATGATGGCTGTGAAAAATCAAGCAGGGCGAGATACGTGACAATGCTTTGTATGGAAGGATAGCGTGCTGATCAAGTTTCCTTTTCTGCCGTATCTGTTTACAAAAGAATACACGCATTTTCCCTTGTACTCAGGAAATGGATAGGATTTGGGGTCACTTGCAGTGACTGAAGAGATCCCTCCTTTCTTTAGTGAAGGTTGCAGGAGATAACACAGCCGGAATGAGGGGCTGCTCCAGGCTCGGAAAGTCAGGGAAGTGGCCTCACCTGAGAGAATGGGGCCAAAGCGCTGACAGGTGGTGGTAGGACTGTGATCATATGTCTCTAAACTCATCTGTAGCTTTACAATTTCTCCCCCCGTAGAAGTTCATGCAGGCTTAGCTGAGGCTGATACACAGCCCTGCTGCGCTTCTTACTGCCTGTCAGTGTGGCCTGCTTTGGTGTGGGCTCTTTACAGCAGCTTCTGTTTTGATTAGGCAGCCTTTGTGCCAAGTAAGTTGTTAAATTTTTAAGTAACACCCCCGTTATGCTCCACAATGGAAAGGAATGTTATTTGACGTTTATTTCAAACAGAAGCAACTCCCCTCCCTCTGGGATGGTTTAATGGATTCATACTGAACCTCACCAGGCCTGTTCACGCCACTGACCTTTGATTCCATTGACTGTCCTTGACTCAATGACAAATAGTTCCAGCATGTTCATTAAAACAATGCAATTTTAGGGCTTCCCTGGTGGCGCAGTGGTTGAGAGTCCGCCTGCCGATGCAGGGGACACGGGTTCGTGCCCCGGTCTGGGAAGATCCCACATGCCGCAGAGCGGCTGGGCCCATGAGCCATGGCCGCCGAGCCTGCGCATCCGGAGCCTGTGCTCCGCAACGGGAGAGGCCACAACAGTGAGAGGCCCGCGTACCGCAAAAAAAACCCGAAACAAAACAAAATGCAATTTTAAATTTACCTATTCTGTCTCAAGCACATTTTTCTAGCTGAGGAAGACGTGAGCTACTGCTCTAGAAAAACTCCCATGCATGTGAGGGAAAGAATTCTATTATCACGCTGGGGTTTCTTGTGTTCACTTTGCACATCTGACTTCCCTGGCCACAACTTGCCTTTCTTTCCCTTTTCTTCTCCCATTGTTTGCTTCTCCCCTCAACAGGCACAGAATAGGTACCCTCCCTGTTATTTGTTTTTTGCCCTCTTGGCTTGTGGCTTTCGGATTAAAAGCAACTTTCTGATAAATATGTATCATTTAGGACAGGGGGCTGCTCGATTTAAAGAGGAACACTCTCGCAAGAAGAGAAAACACATCAATCATACTCCATACTCCAACTGACTTTAAACTGCATCACAGATTCACACGCTGTACAATCTTCACCTCCAAATGGTAGGAGGAAGACACCGGTTATTTTTCTAGATGTGCAATTTTCAACTGAAGCTGAAATGTTCAAACAACCACTAGCTACCCCAGTTAAGGCACCATGTGGATACTTATTCCCCCAAATTGCAACAATGTTTCTGGCTCTGCTCAAAGTGGTCCATGCGGTCTAAGGAGCAGACCAACATCCTCTCTCACTTGGCGGGACGTGGCTTACCACATCTAGGAACTATTTAACACAACCCCCCAAACTCTGAGGCTGTCCATCAAAGCAGGTACGACCTGGGCACAATGGTGTCTGATTTTCCTCCCAGGCGCTCTACATAAATCATGTGCTCAGCCGAATGCCTTCATTCTGCCAGCATCTCCCAACCCCTTTCCCCCAAAAGCAACAGGCCGAGAGGGTGTTAGCCGTTGTTACCCGTGGTTCATGGGCCAGCAGCACCGAGGTCACCTGGGAACGTGTCAGATATGCAGAGGCTCAGGCCCACTGAATTCTGCTGCTTTTTAACAACATCTCCAGGTGATTCATACACACATTCAAGTATGAGAAGTACTGGTTTAAGTGACACACTTGTTAAAACACATACCAAAAAAGAATCAAGATTCTCCACTCAGTGTGAACATGTGAAAAAAACAAAAACGAACAACTCACCTCCGTTATGATCTGTGATGCTGGAAGGAAAGCACCTTGGTAGAGAGGCAGTGGTGATACTGAGACGATTTGGACTCTTGTTGGCTTTCCCACAGAGACTTCAACCAAGGTCCGCGTCTATTAAAGTCCAGGAGCTTCCCTTTCTTCCAGCTCTCAAGGTGCAGAGAGGAAACTTACCAGCCCCCGGCTAGGTCTTCCAACTACCAGAAAGACTGAGGCTTTCCAAATAAGCTAGCCGTGGGATAATGTCCAGTTCTCCTATCTCCTTGAGTTCCTTTTTTCTCCACTGTTAGCTGGTTATTAACCACATTTCCTTCTCGATCACTGGGATTCAAACAGACAACCTAATGCCTCTAACCAGCCTGGGATCCTTTTCCGACGTTCCTGGCAAGGGGATAAAAAAGGAAGAAATTCACGTGTCAGAGAGATATTTTTATATCCTTTCCTTTGTGCAAGAGAATCCTGACGACAGTATCTCCGACACTCATGGCAACTTCAGCAAGGATAAAAACCGATTCTAGCAAATAGTTTTGCTCTGTGTAAACTTCCTGTCTTTTGCTAGATGTGACGTAACAGGGGCCTCCTTTCACAAGCTCTGTCTTCTAGCAAAAGAATACAAGCAGGAAGATAACACAGATTTGGAAAGGAAGTGAAAAAAACCAAAGCACAGCCGGCATTAGGTTTCAGTGCAAAGGCCCACTAGAGATTTGAAGAGAAGAACTATATTTGGAACCCGCTATCCTTCTAATGTTCTTTTCTAAACCAGAAGTATAACAGGAAGTTAAGGTTGTATTAAATAGGCATTTCAGCGAAAACATGAAGGATGTCAGGTGACAAAATCTGACACATACTAAGAGCTTCTGGCTCCACCCTTTACCACCCGTGACCAGTTTTTTGATCCAAGGCTTCTCAACATAAAATGGTGGTAACAATAGTGCTTTCCTTAGAGAGCTGGCATAACAATATCATGAGATACGTGAAACGCCGATTACTGAACTCGCCTTGCTGGATGTTCTCTTTATAGTCAAGTCACTATCCTGATTTTCCTCTCTACCGTGCATACCTAAGCACAGCTCAGGCAGTCAATAAATATTTATTGAAATGAAATGCAAGCTGTTAAGAAATTCCATCTATTTCTTTTTTTCTTTTCTTTTTAAAATTTATTTATTTATATTTAAAAATTCTTTTGGCTGCATTGGGTCATCGTTGCTGCGCGCGGGCTTTCTCTAGTTGCGGAGAGCGGGGGCTACTCTTCATTGCAGTGCACAGGCTTCTCATTGCGGTGGCTTCTCTTGTTGCGGAGAACGGGCTCTAGGGCATGTGGGCTTCTGTAGCTGTGATGCACGGGCTTAGTTGCTCCCTGGCATGTGGGATCTTCCCGGACCAGGGTTCGAACCCGTGTCCCCTGCATTGGCAGGTAGATTCTTAACCACTGTGCCACCAGGGAAGTCCCATCTATTTCTTTTTATCATTTTTAATGTGGTAAAATACATATAACATAAAATTTTAGCCATTTTTAAGTGTCTGATTCAGTGGCATTAATTACATTTACAATGTTATGTAACCATCACCACTACCCATTTCCAAAACTTTTTCATCACCCCAAATAGAAACTCTGATCATGAAGAAATAACCCCTCCAGGGTTCTTTTTTTTTTATTATTATTATTATTTTTTTGCGGTACGTGGGCCTCTCACTTGCTTCCTAACTGATATAGACCCATGGTCGACTTAGGTAAGCTGACTGAGTAAACTCTTAGCAAAGCTCAGAGTACCTGGGCTCAAATTCTCATGATTCCCATTTATTCCAAACAATAAACATTAGATAAGTCCTTGCTTAAGAAGTAACTGAGGCCTTTTTTCCATTGAGGTAAATCTAAGTGCTCCCAATTTAGGAAACACATATTGCTTTTCTGAAAGAAGGTAACACAAACTTTAATTTTCAAATTCCTCCCATGTTTCATGTAACATGTAATTTTATGCTATTAAATGTAATATTAAGACAATAGTAATTCAATATGGGGAGGAAAGGAGGAAGGCAGGAAGGGAGGAAAGGGGAGAAATTTGAACCTAAATATTTACCTATAAAGGTATATGGTTAAACAAAACAGAGCGCATGCATACAACAGAATAGTATACAAAAAAGAATGAGATAGAAATTTATGCACTGTTTTGACAGAGAAAGATCTCCAAGACATATTAATTATAAAAAGCAAGTTGCTAATAAACACAGGGCATATAAGTTCACTTATGTTATAATGCACCCATGTAGACAGACACACACACTTGCCCTCACAAAACAAAACTATGTATTTCTGTATGTACCCATCTATGTATGTAACCACATAGAAAAACCTTTGGAAAGATATGACTCAAAATGGCAGCAATGTCTGGAAAGTATGGGGTTAGGAGGTGGGGATACTTTTTTGAACATATACATCTCTGTTGTTTAAAGACTTCCCACCACGTATGCATCTGTTTTCCTATTTTTCTTAGATTAAAAGCCAAAGACCTTTACATGTAATCTGTATCTTCCACCCCTATCCCTCTCATCTCATGTTCCCCTTTACCGATTGCAATGTAGTGAGACATATCTCCCTGTTATACCTCAAATATACATACACAGACCCACCTCATGGCCACTGCTCTAGCTGCTCCTTTTCCCTAGAAAGTTCTTCCCCTATTTATCTATTTGGCTCATTCTTTCACTTCCTCCAAGTTTTTCTTCAAATGGTAACTTCTCATGAGGCCTACCTGACCTCCCAACATAAAACTGCAGTTCCCCTCTTGCACTGTTGGTGGGAATGTAAGTTGATACAGCCACTGTGGAGAACAGTATGGAGGTTCCTTAAAAAACTAAAAATAGAACTACCATATGACCCAGCAATCCCACTACTGGGCATGTACCCTGAGAAAACCATAATTCAAAAAGACACATGCACCCCAATGTTCATTGCAGCACTATTTACAATAGCCAGGTCACGGAAGCAACCTAAATGCCCATCGACAGATGAATGGGTAAAGAAGATGTGGTACAGATATACAATGGAATACTACTCAGCCATAAAAAGAAACAAAATTGAGTTATTTGTAGTGAGGTGGATGGACCTGGAGTCTGTCATACAGAGTGAAGTAAGTCAGAAAGAGAAAAACAAATACTGTATGCTAACGCATATATATGGAATCTAAAAAAAAAACAGGTTCTGAAGAACCTAGGGGCAGGATGGGAATAAAGACGCAGACCTACTAGAGAATGAGGACACAGGGAAGGGGAAAGGTAAGTTTGGACGAAGTGAGAGAGTGGCATGGACATATATACACTACCGAATGTAAAATAGATAGCTAGAGGGAAGCAGCCGCATAGCACAGGGAGATCAGCTCGGTGCTTTGTGACCACCTAGAGGGGTGGGACAGGGAGGGTGGGAGGGAGCCTCAAGAGGGAGGAGATATGGGGATATATGTATATGTATAACTGATTCACTTTGTTATAAAGCAGAAACTAACACACCATTGTAAAGCAATTATACTCCAATAAAGATGTTTAAAAAATAAAGTCAACTATGAGAATTCAAAAAAAAATTGCAGTTCCTTGTACTAGCATTCTTGATCTACCATATGTTATTTTTGTTAATAGCACTTATCACCTTCTAACATATTATGTAATTTCCTTACTTATTATGTTTGTTTTTCTCCTTCCACTAGAATCACGCTCTATGTGGGCATGAATTTTTATTTGCTTTGTTCATTGATGTAGCCTTAGTCCCCAGAATTGTGCCTGGTATACCAGTAGGTACTTGATAAAATATATTAATCAATTCACAAATCTTCACAAGAATATATTCATGTATTTTTAAAATCAAAGATATCCACAATCTCACAAACAAAAAGTCAGAATAAAATGTTTAAGGACCTCCCGGGTTCTGTGGAACAAGTTTTGAAAACCTCTGGTTTAAACCTCTTAAATAAGATAAAACTTATGGGAAGGAAGCTTTTTAAATGGAAGCCCTTCTACTGACTTAGGCACACTATCTAACAGTGCATATTATCTCACCCTGGAACACCTATTTTTCAGACAACTAGGAATAAATCAACCACTCCTAGGGATTTCTGTGAAATCCCCAGCTCTTTCTTTCCAAGGGCAAAGAACCAGTGAAGATCCCTTATTTCTTATAAAGGAAGCACTGTGCACAAGTGAAGAGTTGTAGCAAAAATCATGTCTAATTCTTGGAGGCCTCCTTTATCTTTCAAAAATATGTATGTCCCTAAGGGTGTAGATGGACTTGAATTCCTGATCTTGTTTGAGCAGATATTGAAGCCTTTGGAATAGGGAAAGTGAGAAAGGTTTCAAACAGCCAGCTTCATCCTCTAATTCAAAGAACAGTAAAGTCCTTTAGCTAGAGAAGACTTTTATCAGAATCCGTAGTATGGCGTGGGGAGGAAGCCAATCCAAATTATGAGGGAGGGGAGGTTGGGAAGGTGATACCCAGGCAAGTATTTTGCCAGTCCTGTTTTTCCCCCGGCTTTAACCGTTCCTCAGTGCTCTGAGAGGCAGTCACAGAGAGCAGTCCTTAGCTAAGCATTTGAAAATGATGGAAGGGCCTTTGATATTATCCCAAACTTTTTGTTTTGTTTCCCAGCCTGTGTTGGCTTATGATGGAGTCTTCAGAATTCACTAGAATGCATTCATGTAAATTTATGATAATCTATTCCTGTGTTCCAGGGTATGGAAAAGTTGCTCCAAATTTTCTTTAAGATTCAGAAGCAAACTCAAGACTTAGGAATTGTTTACAAAGAGTCAAAAATCCTATGTTGCATGCTTTTATTATCAAGACTCTCAATGGTTATGTACAAGTCCCTCAGCACTCACAGTTTGGGTTTCTCACTTTGCCAATTATCAACTACTCAGAGTTAAGGGCCATATCTTAGGCTTTTGTAGTCCTATAGTATGGTACTGTTCACACAGTAATCATTTAACCAAGGTTTACAGTCATCATTGTGAACAAATGACAACATAAACTGAGGCTATGAACATTACTTAAAATAAAATCACACTTCTGGCAGAACTTGGAAACACCAAACCTGCTTCCACGGTGCTTCTGCATTTTAAAAGCCAAAAGCTACAACAGAAAAGCAGTCATCGTGACACACTCTCCTTGTGAACTCTTCGAACTTGTTATGTACTGAACTGGCTACACAAGAAGCTCTAGGAGAGGGAAGCTCAAACCAAAGCAACCATTTTTTACTGGGCAGACCAACCTCACCTCTTTATTGCCTCGCAAGTTTGTGCAACTGCTGGTAAATGTTTAGTGTTGAAGCAATCTAGGTACAGTAGTTCAGGACTGGTACCGTGATCAGCTCTATAGAGAAGAGAAACTCTCAGGAGGCCTGGCTTTGATACCGACCAGGGCTCTTGGCCTTCGGCAATCAATAGAAATTGACTAGAGGCCAGACGCAAGGCTTTATGGGGGCCCCTGTAGCAGCACGGGGGAGTGAGAACAAGGAACAGGTTCCCTTGCTTGCTTGTTCCCTGATGGGGAGCGAGCTGGCTCCTTAAACGGCGTGAGGGTAGTGCTGTGACCAGGGGTCCGGCCAGAGGGGTAGCTTCGGTGTTTTGCCCACCCCTCTGGTGGTGCTGAGCGCACAGGGCACGCTCACTACTGTGCTGTTGCCCCCAACACCCTGTTTTTGGTCCCAGCTCTTCAGAAGTGGCAGTTGGGTTTTTTTTGGTCTCTTTGTATCTTTTGGGGCCAGAATCTGTCCCAACTGCGCATGCACGCAGTTATTTTTAGTCCTGTAGAGTTTCTTTGTATTTTGTTGCTGGATGAGAAGTGTGTCCAGGTGCGAGAATGCAGCACTGCAGCTAAGTGTCCTGGGTCCCAGCCTGTCTCAGTTTTACTTTTTTTCGCAAGACTGAAGATCTACACAACAAACGCAGCAAATTTTATGTATTTCCATAATTATGCATTTGTACGTTTGTATATATCTTATGTAGCAGAGAACGCAAGGGAAGTGTCCTAAAGGAAGGAGATACTTAAAAAGACTAAAAAATCAGAAACATCGATGTGCCCCACAAGAGGAGAATGTGACAAACTGTGGTATATGATACCATAATCATAAAAATTAACAAGTATATGGTCTATATTGATCATGGCATATGAAGTATTTGAGGAGGAAAAAACTTTTGCTGTACCCTTAGGTTGAGCTCTTGGGGACCTCTGAATTAAACTGACAAAAGACAACAGGAGAAAAAAGCCTTATTCACATGGAAGCAGCTAGTAGCTAGCTAACTGGTTAAAGACAGAGGCTTATCTACCTAACTTAGTAGGGGAAAGAGGGAGATGGAGAAAAATCTATGAAAAAAACAAGTAGGTTTCCATAGGAAAGAAAAGGATTTTTAGGAGAATAAA
The DNA here is from genome assembly GCF_003676395.1 of Aethalodelphis obliquidens. Lineage (NCBI taxonomy): Eukaryota > Metazoa > Chordata > Mammalia > Artiodactyla > Delphinidae > Aethalodelphis > Aethalodelphis obliquidens. The sequence continues at coordinate 7,131,611 of NW_020837961.1, forward strand.
CTGGAGATAAGAAAGCCTGTGATAATATTTATGAATATGCAAGTGGGCTTTTCCATCTCCTTCACAGCCACGAAACTCCCAGAGAGGAGATTTACGGCCTATTTACTTTTGATCTCTCTCCTAGGAGTAAGCTCATCCTGAAGAGGGAACTTATGACAGCCTCATTTCTCAGAAGTTTCTGCTCTTAGATAAGGGAAATGCTGAGAAGGCTTCTTTCTGCAATCCGTTGATTCTTAATTGCCTTCAGCTCAAATTAATCCTCATGCCAAAGGGGCATATTGGGGGTAGGGGGGCATATCCTGATCCCCTTCGGTATAGTTATATTAGGTGATGAAAATCAGAACTAAATTAACATGAATGTTTTCACTGATTTTTAAATATAAAAAAAAGTATGCCAAAACATGGCAGAGATCAGAAACCAGTTTGGGAAAAAGAAAATAGGGCTTTAATAGTCATTATTAAGTTTCTTATTCTGTAAGTTTATTAAAGTTCATAGCCATCAGTCATTTTTTAGGTGAGTGAGGGAGAAGTATGAGAATATTAAGAAGAAATTCAGTCAGGCAGGGAGAGAGATAGTTTAAAAAAAAGTAGTAGAGGGTCTTCCCTGGTGGCGCAGTGGTTGAGAGTCCGCCTGCCGATGCAGGTGACACGGGTTCGTGCCCCGGTCCGGGAAGATCCCACGTGGCGCGGAGCGGCTGGGCCCGTGAGCCATAGCCGCTGAGCCTGCGCGTCCGGAGCCTGTGCTCCGCGATGGGAGAGGCCACAGCAGTGAGAGGCCCGCGTACCGCAAAAAAAAAAAAAAAAAAAAAAAATAGTAGAAAGGTAGTGAAAGGGGAAAGAAGGCACAGAACGGGATGGACAAAACAAAAACCCACAGAGAGGGCTTCCCTGGTGGCGCAGTGGTTGAGCGTCCGCCTGCCGGAATAGGGGACGCAGGTTCGTGCCCCCGTCCGGGAGGATCCCACATGCGGAGCGGCTGGGCACATAAGCCGTGGCTGCTGGGCCTGCCCGTCCAGAGCCTGTGCAGCCTGGGCAGGGAACAGACCGGGAGGGAAGGGTCCTTTTTTTTTTTTTGCAGTACGCGGGCCTCTCACTGTTGTGGCCTCTCCCGTTGCGGAGCACAGGCTCTGGACGCGCGGGCTCAGCGGCCACGGCTCACAGGCCCAGCTGCTCCGCGGTATGTGGGATCTTCCCGGACCAGAGCATGAACCCTTGTCCCCTACATCGGCAGGCGGACACTCAACCACTGCACCACCATGGAAGCCCCATAGGTAGGGTCTTTTATGCAATGCTAACGACTTTTACTTTATCTGGGTGGTGAGATTGAAAAAACGCAAACACGAGTGTGTGTGATGACCAAGTGGAGAATGGACAAGGGGTGACCCTGAAGGCAGGGCAATCAGTTGGGAAGCCACAGCATCAGCTGGATCTAAGGAAATGGCGGTGAGGATGGAGTGGAGGAGAAAATTACAGATGTGAAGGTCTGAGTGAGAGGCACTGCCATTCATCAAGATGGGCAGACTAGAAGGACTGGTTTGGGTGGGAATTCCATCTTGCATATGTTGAACTGCGGCGCCTATAGGACCTCTGAGCAGACATTTCCGGCCCATATCTGGACATCTGAGCGTGGAACTCAGGAGAGAAATCTGGGCTGGGAAAACAGTTGGAAGTTATCAGTATGCACGTGATGGGTGACGTCATGAGAATGCATTGGCTCACACAAGGAGAGTACACCATGAGAAGAGGGTGGATATTTTGTCCTTGATGAAGCAGTAAAAACTCCTGATTTGATTAAATTGTGACCCCAGAGTATATGTTTTTCAATATTCCGTGTGAAGAAACGGCAATTATTCATAAAGCACTTCTGCTGCCCAGCTATGATGGTTGTTGTTAGGAAAAGCACCAGTGAAGGGGGCAGGTGGTTATTGTTTCAGTTGCAACCTGAATTAGTTGTTTCCCCTCCACACAGGTTTAATGGGTTTAATAAGGTAAACCTGGGGAACACCAACAATCAAAGGGCAGGAGACAATCACAGCAGCTGCTAGATATTTAGACAGAAAAGCAGTGACAGAAAAGCCTTGAGAGGAGACTGATTCAATGAGACGGAAGTAGCCAGGCATGTTGAATGTGGAAGAGATGTCAAATAAAATAAAAACTAAAATGAATCACTATGTTTATCCAGTAAGAGGTCACTGTGGACCTCTGAGACAGATGTTTCATTGGTGTGGTAGAGTTGAAGGCAGGATGCAGTAAATGAGAGATGGGGAAGCAGCAGCCTCAAATGTAGTCAGGAATGTGGTCTAAGAGTTTGGTTACCTTTTGCCTTGGTCTTTTTTTTTGCGGTATGCGGCCTCTCACCGTTGTGGCCTCTCCTGTTGTGGAGCACAGGTTCCAGACGCGCAGGCTCAGCGGCCATGGCTCACGGGCCCAGCCGCTCCGCGGCACGTGGGATCTTCCCGGACCGGGGCACGAACCCGTATCCCCTGTATCAGCAGGTAGACTCTCAACCACTGCGCCACCAGGGAAGCCCTTGGTCTTAGTCTTGATGTGCTTTTACTATGTCCTCTCCTTCTTCCCCTGACACATTTTCCAATTATTCTATCCCTCCTGGTTTCCAATGAACAGCTGCAGCGTTCTCAGGTCCCTTCTGGAATTTTTTTCCACATAATTATTAATACGTAAGTACTTATTAACCTTACCTGACTTTGGTAGTGGAAAATAATTAACTTTGGGATGAAACAGGGCTGGGTTTGAATTCCTAGCCAGCACCCTCTGGTACCTGCTTTTTGTATTTTGTTACCTGTAGGAGTTTGGGCCTGTACAGAAATCCTCTCAAACTGGCCATGGGTTGGAATTGAGACTCGGCTGGGATGGAGGTAGCTCTTCCCTCCACTCGTCCGTCCCCCTCTGGGGAAGTAGCTCCTCTCTGCAAAGTCGAAAGTGTGCACATTATCTAGAAATGGCCCTGCCAGTTGACAAGTCCTCTCAAACCTAGCTCCTCCCATTATACAGCTAGAGAGCCGGTCCATCCCTTATTATAGACTTTTGAAGGAATCTCACTGGTTGTTGACTAGAGCTAAGGATTGGCTCCATTCAGGATCCTGTCGCCCAAACAGCAAGAAGTGTCAGTTGGGACACACATGGCCACCAGGCCGAACATTTAAGCAAGAGCTACGAATAGGGCAGTGCCTGGGAATGAGAGTTTGGGCTGGACAGAAAGGCCGACGGAACCTCAGACCAATCCCTCGATCTCTTCAGTTTTCCCTGCAAAGCGGAGTTAGTACCTAGCAAACGCTGTGTTGTGCTGCCCAGAACCGACCACCAGGACTGAGGAACTACAGTAGCCCCCTGGCTGCGGGGACACCGCCCGGGGACAGCTCTCACCCGCTCTCCGCTCCAGGCGCTTCCCCGGGCAGAAGAGCGCCTCCTCGCCGCCGACAGTCACGTCCTCTTCCCGAACGGCCGGCCTCCCATCGCCGGTGAGTTCAGTTCGGGGGGCCGCGGCCAGTTCCGCTAGACCCGCCGGGCGCGCACTGAGGAAGAGCCGGGAGGAGGCGGGGCCGCCGGGCGGCTCGGCGGGCGGTTCGCTCAGCTTCGGTATTTGAGGCAGATTCGCTGTCCGGCCGGCGCAGCCGGCGCAGCCGCCGCAGGGGGAAAAGCAAGGGACGAAGGAAGGAACGGGAGGAGGAAGTGAGCGACAAAGGGGGACGGGAAGGGCAGCTAGCTGTTCGGACCCGCTTTCAGGCGCCGCAGGTCCGGGTCTCGGCCAGGCCCTCCCGAGGCGCAGCCGCCAGACCAGTGGAGCCGGGGCGCGGGCATGCAGGGGCGCGGGGCGAGGATGCCGGGCGGGGGATGCAGGGACTCGGCGCAGTCCCCCCTCCCGCTCCCGAGAGCGAGGAGAGCGCCGCCCACCGCTGTTTCTCATCTCTGCCTGTGGAGTCAGGGCGCCAAGCTGCTCGGGCTTTGCCTGGTTCGGTGGGCAGAAACCAGGGATCCCGGGCAGCAGCCGTAGTCGCCGCCTGGGGCCAAGCACCACAGTGCATCTTGTCCGGTGAGTGCCCGCGCACTGGCGAAAGGCCGTGGGTGTGCAATGAATGTGCTCCCTTCTTTTGCTGCATTTGCTCTTACAGAGTATTTTCCTTCTGGTTATGGGTGCACGACCTGCACAGGATCCAGCTGCTAGAGGGGCCCCCTACTTGGTTTAGTGCCCTGCAGTTGCTGTCTTGAATAAGGACCTGGCATTGTCATTTGGCACGAAATATGTTACCGGTCCTGCCTTTGGCCGCCTGCCTCTTAAGACATGACGTTAAGTCTCCTGGCCCTTGAAAGAACCTACCCTTGACATGTGAACAAAGGCTCAGTGACTTCACTGGTTAGATCTCTCTCGGCTCCAAACATCCTGGCTTCACCTGTCCAGGTGAACACTGATATCCTTCTGGTATAACTCACTTTCCTCACTTGTCGGTCTCCGGACAGAGTTCTAGGGATATTATCAACCACTAGCCCCAAGCCCTGCTAGACCCACCCTAGTGTCATTTAGACATATGCAGTATGTTCTCAAAAAATGCTTACCGTTGGTAAACTGACTTATTGGACTTCCGTAAGTGACCATCTAAACCCTGTACTGTTTAAAGCATTATTCTGTTCATTCTTCACTTGTTCCCCAGTTATACTGTTCGCTGGAACATAATTTAGTTCTCTACTCTAGTTTTAGGTGACAAATGCTCAGTTACTGCCTCTATTATGTTCATTCATCCACTGAGTTAGTTTCTGGGTCGTGTCCATGTCACTCTTTTTCATGTCCACCAGAGAGCCTTCTGCAGATGGATGTTAATAGCTGTTTGATAGTAGTGAATTGGTTTTGCTTTTGCTAGTGTATAAAGGAGGTATGGTAAGAGAAGAAACAGACTTTGAAGTCAAAGGAGTCTGGATTGGACCTTGCTATTATTAGCTACTTAAGGGCTTTATTTCTTCATCTATAAAAATGATAATTAGAAAGACTTCCCTGTATGGTTGTTAAGATTAAATGAGATAATATATGCAAAAGAGCATAGCACATAAAAGACCCTTAATATTCATATCCCTTTCTCCACCTTTTAAAGAAACAAGATTATAGTCATCCATGCAGCACTGCTCTTTAGGTTTTGTTCAGAACAAGATTCTGAACCATATTTATACTAACTTACACTTTACAAGGCATAACTGATCATTGTCTTAAGGAAACACCAAAAGAGGTTAAATACTATTCCTTCACGATTAAATACTATGTTTGGCTTATTATTTAAAATATCTAATGCCCATTTCCCCACTAACATAAAATTAATAAAAATGTAATTCAATGAATGCATTGACTCACTGATTTAGCAAACATTTTATCCTCATTGCTGAACTTATAAAAAGTGCTAGGTCAGGAGTCTGAACAAAATGAAATAGATCTCTGCCACCATGGAGTTTACCAAGTTACCTTCAGGGGATACTCTAGAAGAGATCCTTGTGCCGAAAGATTGCAACTATGACATTTTGTTCAATCAATGGCAGGACATTAAAAATTGCTTACATTAAATGCATATTGCTGAGTTCCCACTGAACACTTGTTTCTAATTTTTAATACATGGAAATGCTGCAGTAAAATATACCACAGGCAACATATTGTAGAAATCACAACCATTTTCTTCTTATGTACCAACAAATATTTTGGAAGAGGAAAATGAGAGATAAATCTTGTTTTCAATCCAATCGAAAAGATTTGAATAGATAAGTGTGTATATAATGTTTTCAAAGATCCTTCACATTAATTTTGCAAACAGCCAGGATTTGGCTGCTAAAAAATTTCCAAACATTCACTGACTCCTTTACATCAGTGTTCACAGGGTCCCATAATAAATATTGGAAAGTCTGGATGCCAAATAAACACAACTTGATTTTAAAGTGTTTAATGCACATACTTTATTTAAATGTTGCTTTGAACACTGAGATATGATTTTAGTATGCTTACAGTTACTCTAATACATACTTTTAAAACAACGGTCAAAGCAGCAATTACATCAGCCCACTACAGAAGTGCTATACACCCAATTAGTACTTTGGTAAATTATAAAACAAATGTACACAAGAGCACTTTAGCAGAAACTAATTTGGGAGACAGCAAACCGCTCAATTCTGTACAGGAATCCAGTGGAAGAGGAGTCGTTCTTGGAGATGGAACAACCCCACGACTTCACAGCCTCGAATGCGCAGTATGACCATCAGTGGACCGTTTCAACCATCCAACAACCAAGGGGAGCTGCCAGAGAGTCAAGCAGTCTCATTCCAGATGCCAAAAGCAACAGGCAGGTCATCACAGTTTGGCTTCTAAAGACATGACTTTTTATTTCTGCTGAAGTCATCCAGATAAGTGAATATAATAAATGCAGTAAAACGTAACCCAACCAGAATTTTATGTCACTTTGCACAGACGCAGGTATGTGAACTGAAGTGCTAAAGGAGAATACAAATATATGTTTGTGTTTAAGGGTTCAATGCTAAACTTTAACCATCCCTTCCCCCACTGCACCTTGAAGCATTTTCTTATTATAATATTACTGTGAAATTAAATCCTTGTCCGTTCTTAGAAAGAAAACTAAACGTCCTGTCTGATACTGAAGAGTTAGCAGAGGCCTACTCATTCTCTCCCAAGATTTGTTTAAAAAAAAATTCAGTTCCACTTAGAAAAAATAATTTCTATTTAAATGACATGCTAAGAATTCTTCCAAGTAAGTAATTTCCCATCATAGAGTACTGAAATTCAAAAGTGATCCTGCCAAAACTTTATTTATTTTTTTTTTTAAGAAAAGTGCATACAACTTTGATGCACTTAACACAAGGGTCTGTAACAAATAAATGGTTGATGGAAAGCAGGACTGCATTTACACTTGAATATATAAGGTACCTAAGAATTTATACTTGTGAAAAATCACAATGATTTTAAGAATACTTTGCCAAATCAATGATGGCAAATAAAGTTAGGCAACTTATTTTAGAAAGATGATTTATATACTACATATAAATGAAAGGCAAACATAAATACAATTGATTTAAGTTTAATTACATTAATATAATTTACACCATACCTGTACCCACATGGTAATAGCCACATGGCAAAATCACAGTTATAGCCAAAAAACTATTTAGAACAGCCCTTCTGTTCCATTACTATTTGCATAATTCCCAGTAATAGACTTAAAAGCCTAATACACGTATGCTTATCTTCTATGGATTATAATAATCTATAAGTTATACTTCAACGTCGTGGCTTGAAAAACAGACACTAGTGTGTTTTCATGCTTTAGTCAAAGCTGACTAGATTCAGGTTTTAAAAACTTTCAGGTTGAGCAGAGCAAAATCCACTCCAGACCAAGGCCTACATGTCCTACAAATTCTTCTTTGTCACAGATGGCAATCCACCCAACGCATCAGTGGCTCTTAAACCTCTGAAGTCAACGACATCACTCCCACGCTGGTTTTTTAAAGGAAAAGAGAGGAATAGCAATGTGAAGAATTCAAAACAAAAATAAAACCTACATTTCGAGCAGGTCATCTTGTGCTTTAGAGTTTCTGTTTGCTTGTTAGTTTGGAAACTCTCCATACTCCTAAATGTAGCTTCCAAGTTTATGTCCCAAGACCCTACTCAGGAAGAGGGAGAAAGTTTTCCAGGCCTACCTTTGGTTCCTCACTTCCCAGGCAATGAATAGGAGACCATATCCTTTCTTGTAACGTTTCTCTTTCTTTTACCAAACTTCCTTGAAAAAAAAAAAACACCTTGAAATATTTCCATACCACTTTTTCCCAAAGGATAATTCCTGATGAATACAGGCAGGAAAACTCAAGATTTCTTTCCTTCCATTCCCAAAAAGGTGAGATGTGAATATCGATGTTGTGCCCCCTTCCTTCTAATAAGCCTTGAGTAAAACTTAAAGAAAAGTCAACCTGAAAACTAAGAGTTGAAGGTACATCAACTTTATCGTTTTGGTTTTTCTTTTGTTTCCACAGAACTCCACGTCATTCTTAACACTTCAGTATTTTTCTCACATCCTATTATTTTATATGCAAATTACAATATAGCAATGTAGCTTCAAATGCTGTTCTGTTCCTAGGTTTTTCCACAGAAGTTACCCACCACAGAATATCTCCTACAGCCATTTTTAATCTATTTCCTTATCTCCCAGTAACCATTGGTTCTCCTCTCTGAAACTTTCCTCAGTTTGTCAAGTGTTCTTAGAGATAAACATATCAATAATTGAAAGCTGACTGGTGAAGGAGCTATGCAGGATTGTTCCCTTTCATTTTCCATTAGTCTAAAATATACATATGTACATACACCTACACATACAACAAATTTACACTGTCTGCAGAAATAAACTGCAGATGTAATTCCATACACACATTTAGAGATTCACATTTTAACAGCAAACTTACACACAGATATAAGGAAATATAGTTTTATACTCCTAAATTACATAGCAAGCTGGAATAGATAAGGCTTTTTTTTTTAGATTTAGTCTTTCTTAGGAGTCTTAGAAAAAGGAGACATAAACCTCAAGCTATGTCTGTAGCAGTTATCAGTCAATGTGGGATTATTTTTACTGACAAATTATCCGACTTGCTTACTCTATACAAAAAGCGATAATATAAACATTCCGTATACAAAACACAAAACATAGAATTCGAATAACAAATGGAAACGTTATACAAAATACTTGATACTGTCAGTATATAACTCTGTATAGCTTTGACCAAAGAACTCTTAGCCTGGACATTCTTTTCTGATATGAAGGAATAGTCATAGCTATACAGCATTCTTACCTACAGAAAAACAGGAATGAATTGACTGGTGGCAGGAGAGACCTGGTGACACAGTGGAAATACGTAAGTGCACTGTTGTACATATGTATACAGCCTAGCAGTGTCATGTCAGCTGAATTAATTTCTTTTGCATTGTTACGTTCACCAGTAGGTGATCCAGAGTACAAAATACAGTAACAGAGAACTCAGTTTTCATCCTTAATGCTTGGTACAGTTATTAAAAAGAAACACTTGCAGATAACCATTGAGTAGCTGTCAAACTACTGACTAGTTTTGAAGAACTTGAAGGCAAGAACCTGGTCAAATGAATAAAGATCAGAAATGGTCAAAAGAAATTCATAGAGAAATTTAACACTCAGCAAGTGTATCAAAACCATTTTTCATTTGCTCACTCAGGGACTCATTCACAATAGCTGAATTACACGTATTTATACTGAGTATGTACAGTTAGTTGAACATAAATATGACAGGTATTTGTGAAAAACTACTATGTAGATGGTTACTAAGTTTATAGTGATGTGTGTACTGATCTAGTGAGTCCTAGGGTCACCTTGGTACAGTCAGCTTTTTAAAATCTTATCAGTTTCTTGACACAATCAGTGAAAAACTGCACAGAAACTCCAAGTCCCAGCAGGTGATCAGGCCCATCTTCCACTGGAGGCAAAGCTTCTGCTGAACGAGAAGTTGATTTCAGAGGTCTTGTATTTTCCCCAAGCACCAAAAGGCACTACTACTGCAGTAGTGTTGTCTTCAGTACCATACTGTATTGCCTGCAAGTTACGGCAGGAAGGAAGAGATGAACAATGGAAATCAGAGTCTGTACAAAAAGAAATGGCCTTTCTCTGGAAGGCCAAACTGGCTTAAAACACAGTTACTAACGCAGTTATTTCACAGTGGTTTGTATCAATTGCATATAGGATAACTGATGTCCCAAACAACTATATTAAGTATATGCCACTGTAGCGGTTTTGGCAATAAATACACCAGTGGACTAAGGTACAAGATACGTAGCTCCTGAAGAAGAAAACACACGTAAAGCATTTAGCATAGGGAATAATGCAGGGTTAAGGATTCAGTGTTAGCTCTTACCTAGCAATTCTTCTCCTAGGAATTTAGCTTAAAGAAATAATAACCTAAGGAAGTGGATGTGTATAAAGATATAAAACTGTAAGAAAGTTTATTACAGTCTATACAAAATAGAAAACTGGCATAAACTAAACTTCCTACAGTGGAATTATAAATCAATTTTAGGAACTAATGCAAATAGCAAATTATATAGTCAGCATTAATAAATGCTTGGGATTACAGCAAATGTACTTCAAAAGACCTCAGAGCCTGGGACTTCCTGGGTTCGATCCCTGGTCCGGGAAGATCCCACATGCCGTGGAGCAACTAAGCCCATGTGCCACAACTATTGAGCCTGCGCTTGAGCCCGCGAGCCACAACTACTGAGCCTGCGCTCTAGAGCCCACGAGCCACACTACTGAAGCCCGCGTGCCTAGAGCCCATGCTCCTCAACAAGAGAAGCCTGCGCACCACAACGGAAAGTAGTCCCTGCTCGCACAGCAACGAAGACCCAACGCAGCCAAAAATGAATAAATTTATTTATTAAAAAAAAAAAGAAAATACCTCAGAGCCTGAGGTCAAAACTCTGAAGAAAAAGATTGATAAAAAATATATGATATAGGGGCTTCCCTGGTGGCGCAGTGGTTGGGAATCCACCTGCCAATGCAGGGAACACGGGTTCGAGCCCTGGTCCGGGAAGATCCCATATGCCATGGAGCAACTAAGCCCGTGCACCACAACTACTGAGCCTGCCCTCTAGAGCCCGTGAGCCACAAATAGTGAGCCCACGAGCCACAACTACTGAGCCTGCTCTATAGAGCCCGTGAGCCACAACTACTGACGCCCGCACGCCTAGAACCCATGCTCTGCAACAAAGAGAAGCCACCGCAATGAGAAGCCTGCGCACTGCAGCAAAGAGTAGACCCTGCTCGCCGCAACTGGAGAAAGCCTGCATGCAGCAATGAAGACCCAATGCAGCCAAAAATAAATAAATAAAATAAATAAAGTAAAAAAAAAAAAAAAAAAAGACAGCTATCTATCCAAACAGAGTATTAACATATGGAAATTTTACATTTTGTTTTACTGGATATTATCCAGCTTCCAAATTTTAGCTCTGACTGGCACACCAACATACCACTCACCCATATAGCTTTTTGTATTTGTTTGTTTTTACACACCCATCTTTCAAAACCAGAAATTGACTGTGCTATAGTGTTTCTACACTGGATATTCATGTGGAGCAGTCTAGTTTAAAAGGGTCCAGTGGCTGGATTCAGGAGCCCGGCTGTCTGGGTTTGAAGACCAGTTCTGCAATGTGACAATCTTGCCATCTTGAATAAGTTACTTAATGTCTCAGCCTCTGTGCCTCCGCTCTCTTCCTCTGTGAAGAAGGGATAATCCTACCTCCAGCCTCAGAGGGTTATCATGATGATTACATGAGTTAAATACATATGAATAGAAAAGTGCCTGACACACGGTGACATGAGTATTTGCTAATGTTATAATTTACCAATGCTGTTACTGTCATTTCAAGATGTGTACAAAGCCAAAAAAGAAACATAGCTCATTTCCTTGGCATATTGATTTTACTTAACTACTTGGAAGAATTGGAAAAACATTTTTAATTGGAAATATTATGGAGTCAAGTGTAAAATTCCATGTAATACTAAAGCTAAAACACAAGATCTCAAAGAAATCTGCAGTCAGTGGTGGCCCCTCCAGGCTGCAGCGAAACCTGCACCTGGCTTTGTGCTCTCCTCCCCGCCCTGGGACTTCTCTAGCGGAAGCTCTGCTGTGTCACCTGTTCAGTAACTGCATGGGCGGCTTCACTGGGATCGTGGCACTGATTGACGAAGTCACAGATCTCTTGGCTGTTTACCATGAAGTTAATGCCATCTGTAGTGAGGACCAGGAAGCTGTCATCAGCATGATGTAGCTGTGGTCAGAACCAAACGCACAGGGTTATAAGACAGACAGCCTGAGGATAATCTTCATAATGCAACAATTTTATCTGTTTTCCAAGTGGTCAGCCGTGTGTCAGAGCTTGTAGGCAAACAGAGTGAAAATGGAAGGCCTGCATTTAGGCCAAAAGTGGCAACATGTAGCATCAATCACTGAGGACAAACCTAACATTTACTTAGTAACACCATGGAGGAAGAAGCCAGGTAGCTAAATGCTACCGGGCAGCTTGATGTAATGGCTGAGAGCACTGTCTCTGGAGCCAGGCTCCCTGGGTGTGAAACCCACCTCTGTTTTTCAACTGGTCAAACATAGGTAGGTTGAAGTGTATATGCTCCAGAATTGTTTTCTCTGTAAAATGGGGTAGGAGTAGCTATTTTGAACAGAGCCTGGCACATAGTAAACTGCTATGTAAGTATTTGTTAGACGAAATGAATATAAGTGGGATATCTATAAGACATAAAATCGTTCAATACATTAACAGTCATTTGCTGCCATTACTGGGAGCCTACACTCTAATGTGCCAGGTACTAGAGCAGGCTGGGGGTTGCACAGGTGAAGTGTCGGCTCACCACTGGGTGTATGCTGGGGGAAGCGTAGCGTAATGGGGGCAATGATTAGTAGCAAGCAGAAGATGTCACAAAAAGAGAGGTGGGACAATTATTTAGCTTGGTGGAAAAAGGAAGTCAGGCTCAGCTTCCAAGGGAGAGGGATGCTGAATGATGAGGTGCAGGTGAGCAAGGGCAGTACAGTGATGCTTCCAGGCAAATTCCACAGCAGGGTGACACAAAGCCAACACTTCCTCATACATTAGGCCAGGAAAGCACTATCCTATTTTGTCTGAAAAGTTTATCTATCCTTCCATTAATAACTTCTGTTTAAAAGCCATTCTGGGGACTTCCCTGGTGGTGCAGTGGTTAAGAATCCGCCTTCCAGTGCAGGGGACGCGGGTTCAATCCCTGGGCGGGGAACTGAGATCCCGCATGCCGCAGGGCAACTAAGCCCCGTATGCCGCAACTACTGAGACCATGCTCTCTGGAGCCCGAGTGACACAACGAAAGAGGGAGGAGCCCACGCACCGCGAGGAAGAGCCTGCGTGCCACAACAAAAAGATCCCATGCGCCACAAGTAAGACCCGATGCAGCCCCAAACCAATAAATAAATAAATAAAATGAATATTTTTTCAAAAACTAAGAATAAAAGTCACTCTGGCTTCAATTAAGGCTTCCAAGAAAGCCTGCGGCTGGAGACAATCCTGCATTCCTTCCTTGCCTGTGTATCAAGGGTTTGCAAGTCCTTTCTTACCTTAATCCTCTTTGTTTCCGGTTCTGCTATCACACCACTGGTTTTAAGATCCAGATCTCCAAGACTCCTGGTCATCGCGAGTCTGCCGTTCACGTGAGGCTGTCCCAAGCTATTCCAAGCTATAAAACCGCCACATTTCTTAATCCTGGTCAAAAAAATGTTAAAAGACTACGTTGTGATACCCAGAAAACCAAGGCTCCGTTAAACTTAAGCATAAAATCAGTTTAAAATGCAAGGTTTTATTTCTGTCTTGAACTATATAAATACTATCCTTATAGAAAGATTGATGAGTGGAGGTGGTACCTTTCTTTTTCATCTTTTCTTTCTGGAGTATGGTCAATTGTCAGCTTCATGGGTTTTCCTTTTCTGCACAAAATAGCTCGGCTATCGCCAACACTGGCTACAACCAGTTCAATACCATCTCTCAAAAGGGCTACCGTGGCAGTAGTCCCAGAGGTCAGAAGGGTCGCTGCAGACACGATGAAAAAGAGAACAAGTCAGTGACGGTCAAATGATTGGATGTGGAATTTTTATTACAAGATAAAACATAGGCATGTTAAACTAATGCTGAAATGTATCATTCTAATTTAACTAGAGCTATGCAAATAAAACGCAAATGAACTATGTAAGTAAGAGCATGCAGAGAAAGAGGTATTTAATTCAGTAACAAGGCTCCATGCAAACAGAAAAAGTTGCTAACCTAATTTGGTAAAAAATGCATCACTGTCTCCAAATGGCTTCTATTTATACGCAGTAGGGTTCACTTGAATGGATCATTATTACACCTTTGTGTGTGCATCAGGTGTTGGGATTAAGAGTATTACATTTTAATTAGATTGGCTAATATGGCAGGATGATTTAGGTCTACAGAGCCCATTCAGGCAAGCCAACTTCTCTAAAATCTATGCACTCAGCTTTTTTCTTCCATTTCTTACCCCTGTCCTGTGAAATTATCATCAGTTAATAGGCTAAGCAAGATATGCCAAGTGCCTCATTGGCTCTTCAAGCACTATATTTTATATTCTTTCCTTCTACACCTGTTTTAATTTTGCAAATGTTCACCAAAAAAAATCCTAAAACGGTTAAAGGTTCACATTCGTTTCTCATCTTTGTCCTCCCCAGACATGAAACAAAGGTACAGCCATCATCATATTAGGAGTAAATCTGGAGAGCAGGGAATGAAATTCATTCTAGTTTCCCATAAACTTGGTATAGTTCACGCTTGTAGTTCCACCGAACAATCAGTCTGTCCCCAGATGCCGGACAGTGCTGCCAAGTGCTAATCCTGTGGTCAAGCCCTGGGCCCAGAGCACTCCAAGAATATTAATTTCCTCCAACCAATAACAAAATTATACGTTGCTTGGCTGGAGGTCACCGCTATTTCCTCCATCCAATCCAAAGGGCATTTTTGCATCTTTCTTTGGTGTGTATTCTAACAGTGTCTGCCCTGAGTTCTTTACTACTTGTTGAAAGTTTTGAGGGTGCATTGAGCCTTGTCAAAGTTGAGAGTACTGTGAAATTATGGGCTAAAAAGGAAAGCAAATTGAAAAAATCAAAAAAGATAGCATTTAAAGCAGGTATTATCTTCAGTAACATGGTTAATTCTTTAAAGCATCTAAGTAAAATATTCAGGTGATCATCTAAAGATGATTTTGACTTCAAAGGCAGATTTAGGAAAAATGAAGTGCTATTGACTGATGGAAGCTCAGTCTTTCCCTTTTTTTCTTTTAAAGACAATTTTCAAAACAGCAGTAATGCATTTTCGAAAGATATATATGCAAGTATTTTCCAATCAGTATATTAAAATGCCTGCTTTAATCAGAAGAGGAAAATGGAAAAAAACATGAATAAACCCTGCTTAATCTTCTATATCCGTGCCGGATTTACTTTATGGAGAGAGAGCGTATATGGTTGCACTATCTTCCCATTTATCTCTTTTGATTTTGGAACTGCTGTGCCAAAGTAGTATCATCTTGGCAAAACTAAAATATATAACATATCATAGTTGTACAACACAAACGTTTTAGTGTATCAGTGATGTTTATATTACAAATGTCAACTTGTGAGTGTCCTAAAACATTATACAAAGGAAGCTTTACAGTTGAACCTTTGTAATCCTTTCAAATGATGAGAAGAGCCAGGCGAGAAAACACAGGCGTTTACTCAGATGCTACCTGTCCAGGGAGTTTAGTATTCTCCTTTGTTTAAACTGACAGGAGCAGCTTTTCTCTCTCTCTTTTTTTTTTTTTTTTTGGCCACGCTACACAGCAGCACGTGGGATCTGAGTTCCCTGACCAGGGATCGAACTGGTGCCCCCTGTAGTGCAAGCTCAGAGTCTTAACCACCAGGGAAGTCCCAGGAGCAGCTTTTTCTTAAAAGTGGTTTTTAATTGGCTACATCAAGAGTTAAAACCTCATAAATGAAAACTTCAAGTTTAGCTGCTTAGGATTATAATTCATGGCTCTGCCATTTGGGAATTTAAAAGAGCTTGAGTTTTTAACCAACCCAACTTCACAGTTCCAAAATCCCAGGATTTATGGGAAAGTTTTCAAAACTGTTGGTTCTGGTTTGCTAAGCATCTAAGAATATAAATATTAAATCAGCATTTATTTTCATTTAACATTTAACATGGAAGTAAAAATTCTCACTTTTTTCCCCTAACAACAAAACTATAAAACTAAGACATCTTTCAATAAGTTCTTAACACTCACTGGACATTTTCTACTGCAAGTCATCTCAACTAATGGGACAAAGAGGATGTGGGAACCTTCCAGTAGTCCAGGCTAGGAACCGCTGGACTCCTTCACCTGGGACAAAATTAAGCAGATCTCTCTTTCCACTGAAGCCCAGCATATAGTGTCCACGGGCTCCAGGTCTAGAGCTGCTGACCAGGCACAGTTCTCTGCCACAAATAACACGCACAGAGGCAAATAGGAAATTCACCCAGGAATTGTGCTCAAACATTACAAACCTGCAACACAGGGGAGGGTAGAGAAAGAGCTGCAAAATAAGGGGAAGGGTTTTATTTTGGTGAAAATTTCACTAGCAAATTATATAATATTCCAGGAGATGCCAAATCAATGATTCCAAAACTCAGTTTGCCCAAGTTGATGGTATTTTGTAGTTGAGTCTGTTTTTCATCACAGAGCAACACTTCTTGGTTTTGTGGCTTCCCAAGGCAGGAAAACCTATATTCAAATGTATGTGTACCAAGACACATATTGTGGTAACACAGACACACATCTGTATACTCATGCACACACACACGGTCAGTCAGTCAGTCTTGAAGAGTAAATCAGTACGTTTATTGAGTTGAAAAAAATGCACCGTAAATTTGTTTGGTATCAATATCAGAACTGTCCCAGTTACAAAAGGGAAAATTCATGGGAATTCATGGGTAGAGCACTGAATAGTTCGTATCTGACAAGCATACCAGAGAGGATGTAAACTACAGTATACCACCAAATTACTGGGATTTAAACATAAATCAAGAAGGAATCAAAGCACCTCCTATACCAGACACAAGGAGTGACTTACTTGTTAATGGTGCTAAGTGCAAGGATTTTAGTATCTATAAGGCATTTTTTGAATAGAAGATTAAATTAATTGTTTAAATAAAGGCTAGCAAGGCTCTTGAGCTCTAATGAATGTTTACAATTTTATGTAATTCATAAAATGGGAGTTTCTGCAGCTCTCTCTTTCCTCCAGTGTCGCAGGTCAATATATCAAAAGAGAAATGATCAAGATTTTGAATGGCAACATAAAGAGTAAAGCTGTACTTTTCAAAGTATAACCCCCCCGCCCCCGGTAATTATTCAACTGTGTAAAAAATAATATGTATAAACCAATACAGTTTCAGTGTTTATCAAAAATGGGCATTCTAGACATGTATGATCATAAACACTAAATCAGTAACAAGTTGAAGCAGTAACAGCACAATAAGAATATCTCTTCAATGCTGTCCCTATTTTTTTTGCTTTTGGCTGCCTCCAACATAAGAAGGGAAATCAAAAACATGGCATTTCTCACACTGGTTATTTTTTAGTGTAATTCTTCCATAAAGAGATCAAGGAACATGAAGAGCATGGAAGTTTCCAATGAGACTCACAATGCTGCCACCAACGTCTCCCACTCTGAACGTCAGAGCAAGTCTTCTCTTTTTGATCCATTTGTCTCTTGGGGAGCTTTGTTGCTTTCAAATCTTAAGCAATCTAGAAACACTTCGAAGAGTTTATCGGATATAGAGGATATCATCTAAGTTTTCTACCATCTGGTTTGAGTGACAATTTGTTCATTAAACAATAGACTAATGGGACATCACTCGAACTTACTGGCTGGTTTCATTAATTGTAAAAATACACATGACTGGTATAAAATGAATACAAAATATTCAAAGATGATGATGAAATTAGCTAGTTGTAAATAAGGGTAAATTGAAAATGCATCTACAACAAATCAATAAAAATAGCTAGCAATTTCTTAAGGTCTGTTTCTTGATAAGTGGCATTCTGATTTTATTCTCCTCAAACTACCCCCATTTTAAACTGAAATAGTAAATATTTTAAATGCTAATGAGGTAATTGGAAGTATTTTATGCAGATATTGGATGAAAGTCTTAAAAAGAGAGTGTTTTATTTTCACTTTATTATTTTCACTTTCTTTTGAGTAAGCTAATAGTATGACGTGGGGCACTCTTCCCTACCTGAAATTCCAGCATTAGTGATTCATTCCTATGGTTTAACCAATCTCTTTTCAGCTTTCCTTACTCAAAACTCAGATCCCCCCCTAGAAGTGATAACTCATTAAACTATATACATTATGTTAATAATTTGGTTAAATCAGCTACAGGATAATCAAGGGATAAGTTATAATAACTTTGGTAAGAAAGCGTAGGCAGTGGAGATCAGTTTAGTCCAAATAATTATTGAGTACCTTCCAGACTCTCTACAGGGTGCTGAACCCTAGAGATTCAAAACTGAATAAGCCATGGCCCCTACCCTCAAGCTGATCACAGAAAGGGTTCCAGGAGGGAAAATGGAGCTGATGCTGAAAGAAAAGGTGAAAGAAATTGCAGAGGGCAAACCACTTACTTCCCAATTTTATTTAACTAGCATGGGTCCTACTCACAGCTATGCCAGAAAGAATATTATTCGCTCTTATAATACTGATACTGCTTCAGTTCTTACTAAAAACTAAAAAATGTTTTTTAATTTAAATAATCACTTTGAAATCTGAAGTGGTACGCTTTTTTTTAAAAAAAAATCCGCATATTGAAAGGTTAAACGACGTACAGCATCCTATCTTTAGTGGCTTTAATATATTTGATAAAATAGCCCCCAAAAATCAAAAGGCAATTTTTGCCACCTTTGGAAGCCTTGGCAACCGATTAAGAATAAATTTAAAGCTGTTCTCAAAATACTTACTTAAAAAAAAAACCACACAGACTAACTGATCTATAAGAATACATCGAAAATAAGACTTAAGAACAACAATGTCATAACAGACCCTTTCTTTTTCTTTTAGTAGTACTCTAAGCATCATTCTGTCATGCTCCATTATACTCGCAAGCAAATGAAAAATAAATTCTAGAATTATCTTATGAAAGGTCTGAGATCATTAACTCAAAGTATGTGACAGAGGAACTAAGTTAAATAAATAAATTTTCACTTCATTATTAGAAATGAAGTACATTTTTATGATTAATGTCTTTGCACAACTGAATTGATGTGAGAAAGGTATCTTTAGAAAGGTTCTTTTAAGGTAGGCAAGTTAAGTCAATTCTCTCCCTAAGTTCAAAATTCCCTTTAACTGTGATTTATTATTTAATAAATGAAAGGAGTACTCTCACATTTTATACCAAATCTATCACTGTTTTAAGCATCTTCGTCAAGTAGATCCTTTACAAAAGGGCTAACTGCACCCATGAAGGGTTACTGGTTTTTGACTGTTGGCCACATTTCCATGGTAAAGTTGAACATTCCTTTCTGAAAACCTTGCCCAGTGAGCTCTACCTATTTACGCAACAGCTGGGGCACACCACCTGCGCTACAGCCAATAAACTTCGTGGTGTGATACACAGCCGACCTGCTTATGGATGAAATAAAAGCATAGCAATATTCAGAGTTATAAAAATACAGCTATAAGAAAGTGTTTTGATGTCCTCTTCACTTTCGTATGTTTTACCCACGAGGAACCAGTACAGAATCTCTTCACTTTTGTATGTTTTCCCCACGAGGAACAAGTACAGAATCTTATGCTAAAATCTACCGTCTCTCAACCCTTATTTTCACAAGGTGAGGGGCCAGCTGGAAGGCGGAAGAAAAGTCCTAAGGAACGGAGAAGAGAAAATGGGCCTGAATAATCTACAAACGAGAAAATAAATCCCTGAACTGAACAAAGAGAGTGGACTCTAATGCTTTTCGGAGAAGTATGATGATGATAAAGTTCTCGAAAAAGAGGAGGAAAAACTTCTTAAAATGGCAAATAGGGCCATCCTAGAATCATCCTCTCTAATACTCATCTTTAAATACGCCCATGAGAGAGGCCACGGTGGGTGCCAGGAACATCTCAGGCCTAACTCTGCAATTGACCTTCTACCTCTCTCTGAGTTTCACTTCCTCATCTGTGAAATAGCCAGAATTTCCAGCCCTCCAACTGAAAGTTACAAAAATAACATTGCTGTGGTACACTTTGACCTCCTTTAAACAAAAGGAGGAACAAAACACAGATTAATATTACTGCATGATTCGTTTTCAAATCGGTTATGAGGTCTATATGCATACATTTAAATGGTTGCTGCAGAAGTTTTCAAGGTTAACTTTATGAGCAATAAACTGGGGGGCCAGCTAACCAAAAAACATCAGCTACATTCTCCTGAAATGGTTTTGATAAATTTAGTCAAAATCAGAAACATTTTACTTTCAAAATGTAAGGTCACACAGTACACAAATTCTAAAATTCAGCTGCCATGGCCTTGTGTTTAACAAATAAAAAAAAATGTCAACTAGTTACCACGGGAAAGCTGCAAGATCAAGCTTTTTTAAGAAATGGAAGAAAAAAGATCTTCCTTCTAATTTTACAGAGTAGTGCATATTAGCCATTGTCCTTTTCTATTGAGGACCAATTAGCAATTTTCTTCTGATGTGGACATTTACTCTCTGGCTAGATTAGATTACCCTGTAGTGAATTTCAGTACTTGCTTGTCAGATTCCTCTTAAAAAAAAAACCCAAAATAATAAACCCTCTCATAGTACGGACCTCTTGCCCATAAAACAAGCAATCAAACAGATTAAAAAATGTTTTTTAATCTTTGTAAAATTGAAATTCAATATCAGAGCCATTTTGGAGCTCCAATTTCTAAAACAATCTCCAATATAGTTCATTTAAAAGTGGATTTCGTTTGGATTCCAAATAACATTTAAAGTGATTCTTCATTTAAAAAATCATTTTCAACATAAGCATCCTTACAAATAAACTTACATTAAAACTCCCACCCCTAAAGGGCTTAAAGTGTTTCCTTTTTCCCTGAAATGCCCCAGGACAGTAAAGAAAGAGATTGCTTTACTTACCATCAGCAGACAGGTGGGCGTGCCTTGCAAAGGCTTTATCTATTTCTAGAAAAGCCAAGGTCAACACAGTTTCCAAGTTCTCCTCCTTAGGAAGCAAATCCCTTCATGGAGAGGAAAAAAGAGCCCCAAACAGTCATTTGACTACAGGTTTCTAGCCTTCCTCTTGGTCCCTCCAGCTAGCAGAGTCATTCCATACAATGGACCTCCGTGGCTTGCCTTTCAGAGGCTTCAGATCCACATATTAACGAATCAATTTGAGAAAGAATCAGGCACAGAGATAAGCCTTTAAAAACAGTCAAATAACAGCCCAAGTCTCCATCCTTAAAAAATTAATCCTCACTATCACAACCCTGAGAAGTCAAGAGTTCCTTTATATTAAATTTAAGCCACTGAGTTCCTTTGTGGAATAAGGCAAAATATATATAAATCAACTGATGAACGGTATGAATAACTATGCTTGGGAAGAAGAGTCACGTGGTCATAACTGTCACATGTTCTCCCCCTCTTTTAATTCTAGCAGTAGAATAATTAATAATAATAATAATTAATAATAATTGCGGTAAATAAACTTTTTAAAGAGCTCCAAAGCACCCTCATTAAAAGCATTTTCCCTATTCTAATGCCAATCATCTAAAGCTATTTTCAACAAGTATTCCAAGCTATTCATACCACTTGAAGGAATAATTACCACTTACTGAAGCACTGTGTGCCCTGCACTGATAGGAGTAAATGTTACTCATAGATTCTCAGAGTACATGAGATCATGTACTTTATTATGTTAATTCACTTGAAATGATCACAAGTCAAGGGCTGCAGATTCTGGTCAATGCTCTCACCAAGGGAGTTGTTAAAACATACATATTTCTGAAGTGGTAATAATCATCTGTAATAACTGGCATGCTTGAGCAACTGCTTGTTCATAAAACAATAGTGTGAAAGCACTCAAATAACTACCTTAACAGTGAACCTTGGGACTTCCCTGGTGGTACAGTGGTTAAGAATCTGCCTGCCAACGCAGGGGACACGGGTTCGAGCCCTGGTCCGGGAAGATCCCATATGCCGCGGAGTAACTAAGCCCGTGCGCCACAACTACTGCGCCTGTGCTCTAGAGCCCACGAGCCACAACTACTGAGCCTGCGCTCTAGAGCCCACGAGCCACAACTGAGCCCACGAGCCACAACTACTGAAGCCCGTGCGCCTGGAGCCCGTGCTCTGCAACAAGAGAAGCCACCGCAGTGAGAAGCCCGCGCACCGCAACGAAGAGTAAGCCCCGCTCACCGCAGCCAGAGTAAAGCCCGCGCACAGCAGCAACGAAGACCCAATGCAGCCATACATACATAGAAAAACAAACAAAAAAAAGCAGTGAATGTCTCAGCCAAAAGGTGAAGTTTAAACAGGAAGCAGAAGGCACACTGCAGAGAGTGAAAGCCATTGTATCATTTGTACGTACAGGATGCATTTCTCCATGTGGGTGTGACAGAAATCGGCCGCCGACGGTCCGCCATGGCCATCATACACCGCAAAGTACAGGACTTCGTCTGTCAGCTGAGCGAAGCCAAACCGATCTTCGTTCTCTTTTCGTTTGCCAATCTGCGAGGCGCAGCCCACGTTCGCCAAGCTGACTTTGGGAATCGGCTTGCCATACTTAATGCTGGGCGGCAGCAGAATCGGCTCATCGATGCGGTTATCCCAGATGCCAAAATTATCCCAGGTGGCTGGCCGTCCGCTACCATCAGGGTCAAACCGAGAACACCGGGCCTCTGAAGTGGAGCTGTGGCACGTGGGCGTCACCCACCTGTCGTCCTGCAGCAGGCGGGCGCCGAGTAGCGCTTTCCTCCTCACCTGGTTTCCAGCACTTCTAACCAAAGTAAGTAAGGCAGCTGTGGACATAACTCCAGAGGACTCAGGAATTAGGGAACCGTCAATGGAACAACAATGGGCTGTCTTCCAGAGAAACGATGCAACTGAGTCGAAAGAAACAGAGAAAGAGAAAGGGAGAGGGAGGGGGAGAGAGAGAGAGAGAGAGAGAGAGAGAGAGAGAGAGAGACTCCATCAATGATTTCAAATATAACTGATATATCATTAGATAGTACCAAGAATGAAGTCTGTAAAGGAGGTGGCACTTAACAGCCTACTTCTAAGAATAGTGGATCAAAAATGAATTGATTTACCTACCCCATTCACAGGGTTTAAATTCTATAAAAATTTGACAATGTGCACAGCTCACATAGAACAAGTGCTTCTCCAGCTTTAACCTACAATCACTTGGGGATCTTGCTAAAATGTAAATTCTGATTCAGTCTGTCAGGTGAGGCCTGAGATGCCGTATTTCCAACCAGCTCCCTGGTCCTGCAAACAAGTTGCTGGTCGGGCAGGCCCACACTTTGAGTAGCGAGAATATAGAAAACAGGTGTAACTAAATAGTCTTCCCTTCATTAACTCCACTGCTCTGAAGAAAAGGTGGGGAAAAATATTAACAGTAACAAAGTCTCTTACAAGAGTTAGAAATTGAAAAAAAAGAAAACTGGTTAATAGAATATTTATGATAGTTCTGTACTCAGAGAGTGCCCAAGTTTTAGCAAAGATACAATCTAGGATCTCAGTTCAGTTTAAGATTTCTCAACTTACTAAACTTCATTATTCTGGTTAATGTAAATTGGGTCGTGTGTGTGATCTCAGAAACTGGGGGCAACTGCACGTGTGACAAGCAGCCGTGATTTATGAGCCTCTGATCTATGCATTTACATTAACAGCTGCAGCTCATCCGAAAGCCTCCCCAGGGCGTTGGCAGGGGGAATTCCTACACCCCTGCAGGAAGGGCTGTGTTTCTGGCAGTTTGCCATACAAATAAGGTTCTAAGCAGAAATTCGTCTCCACAGTGTTTCGTTCTGTTACTTTATGAATTAAAAACGAACTGTAAAAAATAGCACAATGTTACGATTTGATAATGCCGGCGGAGGGTATACAGGTGTTATATTATTCTCAACTGCACGTTTGAATTGATTCACAATAAAAAAATGAATTTGAAAAAAATGTATCTCCCCAAAAGGCACACATGAACACACACAAAAAGCCCAGCTTGAATTCATCTACAAGAAAATGCATTACAGATTTGAAACAATCATTTTCAATAAGTTTTTGGAAATCAGTCTAGCTGTGTGTAGGAAGGACCATTACTCCTTTCAGTAAGTAAAGCAGTAGAAGGAAAGGATGAGGTTCCAAAGAACGCCCTTGGATACCTAAGCAATGGAAGACATCTGAGCCCTGCCTTCTCAGAATCTAGAATGAAGATGGCCTCCCAAACTATTAATGGGTCACAAAAGACTTAGGAGGCCGTTCCCTCTTGGCCTTTTAGCTGATATCATGTACTAAAGTCTGAAACTCACTTCTTTTATGACGACACTGGGGTCGGGGGAGACATAGCACCTCCGGTTATCAAAGGGAAACCACATCCCATTACCAAAAAAAGAGGTGTTTACTCCTTTGCTTCTATTTGAAGGTTATATGTTATTCAAAACCAAAACTGTTTTTACTCCCCAATCAACACAAAACGTATGGCTCACGATTTACTTTAATCACATGAATTTTTTAAAACGTGTCAGTGTGAGCCTGCATATATTCTACATACTGACAATAAATAAACGCTGAAAATACTTTCCATTTTCATCATTTTAATATTCATTTGTGTGACCAGGTCTCCATCTTCCTCCTCCTCAATGCTTTTGGTTAATCTCATACTTTAAAGTCCTGACACAGAACTCTGACAGTTGACCCCTGATTGAACAACGCTGACTAGCGGGGGGGATTCTCAGCAAAGAGGGTTAAATGAAATAAGTTGTGAGTCCACGAGAGGAGGCATAGAGATTCCACAGTAGAGCGCTGGTGAAAAGCCACATCCTGAGAGTAGGAAATCTCAGGTGAAAAGCATCAGAAAGGGAAAAAAAAGGCATTTGGTTTCTAGTAAACTTTTGAAGTATACACTTTGTTTAAAAATGAAAGGGGGTGAGTGTGATGAAGAAAGCCGCAGCTACAAGATTGCTGTGCCTAGTTTACATCTTCATCTTATTCCAATTTTATAATCCCGCAATGATTTAAACACCTTGGAGCTGTCCAAATGTGCTTTTGGAAAAGGGAGGCGCTCCCGGTCTCTGGCAGCAGCGTGCACTTGGGATTTGAGTTAAACTGCTCTTGACTGTTGAAAGCAGGTAAAAAGTGCAGTTTATTGCTGTCATGTTAAGCACATGCCAAAATTACTCAGGAGTTCTAGGGATCAGTACTACTGAAACTTGCTTAGATTTATACCTCTAGCAAAAATATTTAACGAAGTATTCACATTTGCCCATTATAAAGTGGCACTCAGGTATCTTTATATCAGTAACTTGCACAACGGAAACACAGGTAAATTTTAATATTCTTAAAATAATTCTTTAAGCACTCTAGAAAAAAGAAAAAATCATCCCAATCGATTCAAATATTATGGAAACCTCCAAAATGTATTTCAGGAAATTTGGGCTCCAATATCCTCTTTACCAGTACCCTGCTAGGAGGAAGGAAAGAAAATCTACTAGTCTACATGAGGGAGAAAACAAAAACAGAAACCTCCAATGACTCCTCTTAGGTTTGATGTGAACATATGTATTTAGATGTGTGAATAGAGACAAGAACATGGGAGCAATGAAAAGTATTCATCATTCTGATTCCATAAATATCTTGTAAAACATTTCAGTTAATGTGGATACAGACCATATTCCAAACGTTCATTTAAGAATTTTCCAGAACAACTGAGTATAAAGTGTGTATTTTATCCTTTTTCATTTCCTCTAGAGCACCTAATACAACGTTGAGAGCTACACATTAAATTTTCAGTAAACTTTTTAAAAAAAGAAGAAGAATTTTCCTTTACGTTCTATCACCAGCACCTCTCCCACTCTTCCTCTTCTCTAAGATTCCAGTCAAGGGAAGTAGGTGCCTGTGTTGGTGACCAACAGAAACCAACTAAGGTTCCGAGAAAAAAATCCTGAAAAATTATAACTGAGACTTTTTTTCCCCTAGACTACGACACTATTGCTGTCTTTCAAGACCAACATAATCTGTCACCTTAGCTGCCCAGTTCTAAAGCGCCGACCACCTCCTTCTTTCCTCCGCACTGGTGGAGTGTGCAAGGACCGGAGAGGCCTTGCTGCAGATTTCCAGTCTGAAGCTCAGAAAGGCCGGTGGAGCTTTAGAGACTCCAAATTCCCTGGCTGTTGCCACCCGGAGTCTCGCCTTTGTCACCTCCTGGGAAATCTCTAATCGACAGACGGCGGCTGCGAAAGAAGACGTCAGCAGCCACAAGGCCTTGAGATTATAGTGCGCTCTTGGCAAAGCAAGACCCACGTCCTCAGGTCGATCCCAGCTAGGGCTCTGCATCCTTCTCTCTTCCGAGCCCCTGAAAAGCTCACCCTTGGACAGTTCGGGATCCTGGGCTTGGCTCGCTGGCCGGGACAGCTGAGCGACCCAGGGCGATACACCGCAGCAAGCGCAGCCTCCCACCGGCGCAGCGCGCGGCAATGCTGCCGGCTGGGTTCCCTCGCGCACCTTCCGCCGCCCAGACCCCGCCTCCCAACCGCAGTCTCCGCGGACAGATTCCGGCCACCGCCACGTCTCCCTCGGCCCGGCCGCAGCTGCAGCGGCGACAAGGCGCTGACCCCCGCAGCATCCTCGCGTCCGGGAGTTGGGGCTAGGCGACTCGGGGCCTCGCTAAAGGGAAGCGAGGGCGGGCGGTCCCTGCTTCCCGTCCATCGACCCTTCCATGGTCCCCTCCCTCCTTCCAGCCCGGCCCACCACCCTCGCTCGGCAGGAGCCTCCAGCTCGCAGTCAAGTTCAGGCCGAGCGCGAAGGCTCCGCAGGAAATGCCGGCAGCCGGTGGCTCAGCCACCAAGGTGGGCCCCGCCCGGACATGCTGCTCCAGAACTCGAAAAGAAAGCAAGCTGCGCACAGAGAACCCAGGCACCGGCCGCCGGGCTCGGACTGAAGGGGCTGGGGAACTAAACAGATATTCCCCTCCCCTCCTCTCCCCTCCCTGGGGAACCCTCCTCCGTTTACCCTCCATTCCGCGGACCGGGAGCAGTGGGCTGTGCCCCCATCCGTAAGTATCATAAACGGTTAAATAAATGAAGTACACTCTCCAGGCTCTTACCTCGTGATGGCAATGTCCCTGGAAAAATTGTAATTAGCTAACGGAGGGCGGGAGAGGGGTTTTCTGTAAATAAGACTGCCTTCTCCGATGTTTCCAGTCTCTGGAGCAAGCAGTTAGAACACCCACTGGCTCAACTGCTGGAAATTCTCGAGAATTTTTCTCGGGCAGCTGCCAGATGGAGAGGGGCACGTCTGTTCCCGCTGACTGATGGCAGCTCCGACCAATCCGCGCTCAGCGGCGAGGCGCGCACGCCTCCCGGGCTCTCGGTCGCAGCCAATCACAGGTTCTGACGGGACCGAGCCTCCCCTCAAGGGCCGTTGGACTTGGCTGACTTTCAGCAGTGCACCGCAGAGCGACGTCAACTTGGGCCAGTGGTGGCTCGCGGGGATGTCCGCCCTTCCGAAGGCCGTGGCTCTCTGGCCAATGAGGGAGCGCCTCTGCGGTGGGTGAGGTCGAGAAATTTGGTACCTCGCCAGGGGGTTGAGGAGAGGCAGTGTGTCGCTTGGGGCAGTGGAGCGGTAGTGACAACTAGGAAAGCCAGAACGGAATGCCAACACTTTGCCTGGGCGGAGGTAATGAAAGACATCTGGTTTCATTGCTGTTCTTTGAAAAACTCAACAGTGCACCGTTCTTCGTGACTGAACAGGCATCTCGTGATCCCTTGAGAATGTGTGGGGTTTTTTTTCACTTTTTATTTATTTATTTTGGGGGGGGGAGGTTGGGCTGCACCGCGTGGCATGCGAGCTCTTAGTTCCCCCACCAGGGATGGAACCCCTGCCCCCTGCAGTGGAAGCGCGGAGTCCTAATCAGTGGACAGCCAGGAGACTCCCCTTGAGAATGTTGATTCATTTATTCCACAAGTATTTCTGTGTGTTTAGGGAGGACCTTTTGTGTGCCAGGCACTGGAGATAAATCTCGACACAAATAGACATGATAGATGCCTTCATAAAGCTTCCAGTCTAAGGAGGAGGAAGAGGGAGAACAGAAAGAGGTAAACAAGCAAATGACATAATAACAAATCATGTCAAGGAAGGAAATAAACAGATGTGGATACAGAGGATAATAGGAGGTTGAGGTTAGCTAGAGAGGGTTGTTCTATAAGAACTTAATAACGTTTAAACAAAGAGTGAGAAGATCAGTCAGCCACGGCACCTGGAAAGTGATTGTTCTGGGCAGAGGGGACAGCAGAGCAAATGTCCTGAGGTGGGACAGCTTGACATTTTGGAAGAACAGAAAGGCCAGTGTGGGTCTAGTTTAGAGGGAGGGAGAGAGCAGCATGACAGAAGGAGATGAGGTAGACAGAGGCCAGAGGATGTAGCCAAGACTTGGAATTTGCTTTACATTTTAAATATAATGAGACTCTATTGAGGCATTTTATGCAAAGGAGAAAAAGGATCTGGTTTAGACTTTAAACTGCTTTGGTTAATGTGTAGGTGAATAGGTAGAACAGGTTATTGGGAGACTGGTTAGGAGACTAAATCAGAGGAACTCCAAGGTGGGAGATGACCTGTTTTAAACTATGGTGATATCACTGGAGGTAGAGAAAAGCAGAGATTTTAAAGATAAATTATTAGCTTGTTTTGACATATTAGGTATCCCATTCCCCGGACAACTGTTCTGAAACCAGTTCATTGAGCATTCTGTTTAGAGAGTGATTCAATTTTCATGGGCTTCCTGGAATTTTCTGTTCTTTGATCATTTTATTGAAGCCATATATATATATATACACACACGCACACATACACATGCATATCTGAACCATCAGACAAGGCAATCTTATTTACAGAAAGCCCTCTCCCACCCTGTTATGTGTGTGTGTGTCTCTCTCTATATAAGTGCATATATCCCAAGTGTATACAGCTCAGTGAATTTTCACAGTCTGAACACACCCGTGTATCCACCACCCAGATCAAGAAACAGAACATTATAAACACCCAGGGACTCCATCATACTGCCTTCCAGTCATTGCCTATCATGACTTTCAACAACATAGATTAGTTTTGCCTGTCTTTGGACTTGATATATATAGAATCACGAAGTATACACTCTTTTGTGTTTGGCCCTTTATTCAACTTTATACTTATGAGATTCTTCCATACTGTTGCATATAGTTGTAGATTATTCATGTTATTTCATTCTGTAAACATACCTTTGAATTCATCCTTCTGATGAACATCAGGGTAGTTTTCAGTTTGGAGCTATTACAGATAGTGCTACTATAAACATTCTAGTACGTGTCTTTTGGCCTTTTCTTTTGATGGAGAGATCTGGTGGCTGAGTTTTAAATACAATTAAGTTATTTTTGAATCTGTTCATCAGTAATATAGTACCATGTATTGCAGTATCTCAAACATACAGACCCCAGATCATCAAGGGCTTTGCTCTCACAAATGTGAAAACTTTTGGCAACAAGAACTGTTGACGTGAGAAATTTTAAGTTTGGAAGTCTAAAACACTTGTAATTATGTATGGCATTTTGACCTTCTTTTTAAGCAGTTGCAAACTGCATGTCCAGGATTTGAGAACATCATGACTTTGCTACATCCTTTTATTATAATAGACTGTAATTCACAGGCATATGATAAACAAGGTCAGTTAGGCTGACCTGAAGAATATGCATATGTTTGGTGCTAATACAGTCCTTGGAGTTATATTTGAAAACCATACCATTCCACATTCTACCACAGTTGATTAGGAATAAAGCCAGCAGTTTACTTCTTTAGAATTATTTATTTTTGCCTTTTGCATCTCTGAAGCATGGCTAAATGTAGTACAAATGTACATATACTCAACATGCGGGATCAGTGCATAATGTCCAAAAGAATCAAGTGGATGCAACACTCCATGCTTCATTAAGTTGAGCTCCTTTTTATTTCACTTTATATTTTAAAGACTTGAACTATTTGATAGTTGTCACTCTTGGGAAATTATACTCAAGATGGGTCACAAGGCTGTGGGTGGACAGGTCGCAGGAGGCCTTATAAAATATAAAGTGAGGACATAAACCATTTGAGATTTGGGCTAATGAACCACTGGACTGGAACTGTTACAAGATGAATTGAGGCGTATTACACATTTTAAGAGTTTGAGCCAAAACTGATTGGAATTGTTCAGCACCAAACCGGAATTGGTTAGGAGCGCAGCTAGAGGCAAGATTTTATAGAGAAGATGTGAAAGCCAAGCAAGAAAATGATTTGATTGGCTACAGTTTAAATAGGTACCGTATTTGGGGAAGTCTGTTTGACTTTGTGGTTGGTTGTCCTTAGGTTTTCATTTCGTAACCTTAGGGCGCTATAGATTTAGGTTTTGGTTTGTTTACTTAGGCTACTAAGGCGTTGTTTAATTAATTTAACACTACCCATTTTCCTGATTAGTTGCTAATGCTCCTGGGGGCCAAATACTGTGGAATAATGAATTGATAATTTTATTAATATTCACTAATGAATAACCAATTTTTTTCTTGTTAAAACATTAGAGATGGTATTTTTGTATAGTCAGTGAAGGGTACCAGAATATGTGACCCCCAAAATACACCTCTTTGGATTGTTATTATTATTTTTTTTTTTTGCGGTACGCGGGCCTCTCAGTGTTGTGGCCTCTCCCGTTGTGGAGCACAGGCTCCGGACGCGCAGGCTCAGCGGCCATGGCTCACGGGCCCAGCCGCTCCGCGGCATGTGGGATCCTCCCAGACCGGGTCACGAACCCGTGTCCCCTGCATCGGCAGGCGGACTCTCAACCACTGCGCCACCAGAGGAGCCCTCTTTGGATTATTTTGAACTAAAGGCAACTGAGGACCAGGAGATGCAGAAAAAGCTCTTCACCTCCCCCTGCCTAAAAATAGAGTATAAATTTCCCCTTTAGTAAAGGAAATTTACATTTATAAAGGAAATTTCCATCTTTCATGGTGGCTCCTGGAAGTACCAGAAAGAGTGCTACTCCCAGAGAGAACTATTACCGCCTGACAGACTCCTTTCTACATAACAAGACAACCCTTACTTAATACACGCTTCCTGCCCTTGCATTCCTGTAACTTGCCTCCCCTACTTCAAAGCCCCTTTTCCTTTGTTTAGCCTAAAATAGTATATAAACCTCAATCATCTGGTCTCCTAGGGTCTCATTTCTTTATGAAATTTCCATTCATACTTACAGGATTAAAACTGTTTTTTCTCTTCTTTATTTGTCTTTTGTCAATTTAATTTCCAGGGTCCCAGCCAGAGAACATGAGACGGTAAAAGGAAACATTTTTTCTTTTCCTCCGTTAGAATCAGCAGTTCTCCAGGTAAGACTCCGGATGCTACTTCTGGCCTCATGCCTAAAGTGTGAGATATTAGCTTGTAGTTTTCCACAGTTCAGGTGGTTTTCTATCTAGAATTGCTAGCCCAGATGTCCCTTCTGTGTGTCACCAGAATAATTGCCAAAACCCTGACACAAACAATTTTTACATCTTGTCTTTGAACCCTATTAAAACTTGTAGCACTGATTTTACTTTAGAATGTAATTGTTCCTTTTTTTCCCACAAATATGGAATAAATGAGCTTCATCCAGTACCAGTGTTATAGAGATCTGAATTATCTTTCCATTTCCACCTCTGACTTTTCTATTTGGCCCTATTCAAGTATTTAATCTCATTATGCATCATTCTCATATAGGGCTGTTATGAGGAAAATCGTATTTTATAAATATAGAAAAAGTTATAAACAAAATTGCATTTTGTTACTTAAATTGCAAAAGCTCAAAATCAAGGAAATGGAATATGATAGTCATTAGCTCCATTTGCCAAATAGTTCCTGCTCTCCACCTCCCAGGCAGTTTCTGGCCCCTTCATGGGTGGTGCTGTGGGAAGGTAGGGAGCCTGTGACTAGTTTAGGTCAGTGAATTGTGCGTGGAGGTGACAGCGTTTCTGAGTTGGAGCAAGACCCTTCAAGGCTTATTTCCCTCTGCCATTACAACTAACGAAGTTCCAGATCACTGCTTCTCCTTCCGTCCGGTTCCTGAGTAACTAACTGTGGAGAACAGAATCCTGCTGCCAACCCATCGTGGCCAGATAGCTGAGCAGGAAACAAACCTTTGTGGTTTTGAGCCCCTGATACTGTTTGCTGCTACATCTTGAGCTAACTTAACCTAGCCTATCCTGACTCCTACAGTTAGTAGCTCCAACTTAAAATCATTTGGTTGAGGTTTTCTTGGGGCAGTTTTATTCAAAAAGAAATTTTCATTCATTTTTTCAATAACTTTTCATGAAGTTTCTACTGGGTTTATAGCAATGAATGAAAAATATAAATGTCTCTGTTCTCAGGAAAATTGCGAGGGGGCAGAGGAGATAGTAGGCATTTATCTAGGTATGGTGAATGCTCTAACTGGAGAAGTATGGCTTTCTCTAAGTATTATTCTTGGAGTGTTGTGGCTCCTCTTCCCCTTTCTGTCTCTGTCTTTCTCTTAAGTTAGGGATTATTCAGTTGCTGAATATTATACAAGCCTACCTAGAAAGAATGAGAAAGAAAAAACAAGTTTCCAACTCTTGAGAAGTATCTTGGACTCACAGAAAATATACCTCGCCTGAGTCTGGAATGCCAACATTGCTTTTGACCAATGGGCGGCCTCAGACAAGTAGCTAGCTTTGCTGTGCCCCTCTTTTATCAGATGTAAAATAACACTAAATATAACCTGCCTTGGCTGACTTTCATAACTGCTACAAGAATTCAATTAAGCAGAGAATTAAATGTCCCATATAAAAAACCAGTGTTATTATTCTTTGAAGATTTTACTTGAAGTGAACTGGAGGAGCCAATAAATAGCTAGTTTTAAAAAAAAAAAAAGTTCGGTCCACCTATAAAGCAACATATAAACAAATTAAAATTAAAATTGTACCCTTCCAGCTGTGGGAAATGATACAGAATGACACGGTCAGAGTTGTACCTTCAAGAATGTAAACTGCGTGTTTATTGCCAAGTCATATCTGCTAATGTACTGCTATTAGGATATGGCTGAAACAAGCCAAAAATTCCCTGTAATCTTCATAAGGAATATTCAGTACTTTTCTTGTCAGTAGAATGAAGGGAATGTTCGAATAAGTAGTTTTATACAAGTGGATAAACAACAGAAAAATGCATGCAGTGTTAATAGAAACTACCATTGTCTTTGAGATCTGTAATTTCAGAAGTATGTACGCTTATAACTTGTTGGAAATACCTAATTTTCTAAACTCATTCCTAAGTCTCAGTTAGATTAGAGTTCAGTATCCCAAAGTAACATTGTAAGAGATGATGAAAGGCACATTTGTCACTGGTTGTCAGGCAACCCAAAGCATGAGTTATTGGCATGTACAAACACACCTCATTAGGTATACAGAGTGGGTGTAGGTGCTGAACTGCTTTTCTATTGGTCAGTTTCCCTTCCAATGACAGAAGAGACAGTATTTTTCCCCTAGTTAATTAGCATACTCTGGGGAAGTACCGGACTGTGTTTCTTAACCCTGGTAGTGTTAAATATAGACTCGAAAACCAGCCTTTAACATTTACCATTTAAATGTTACTTTGGCTTTGGGTGTTCTAGATTTTATATACAAGAATACTCCAGAAAAAGTTGTGAAAATTCAAATAAACTAATAGCACATAATGATTATGCTATGAGAAGTTAGCAAGAAGGACACTGGTTCTCTTGAAGATACCTTCCCATAAAATAAGAATCGACAATCATCTTCCCAGAATGAAACCAGGAAAGATATCCCCGGGTCACAAAGGACAACAGAAATGGTGTTCCCTGCCGCCACCCCACCTTGGCATAGACCACAGGGAAGAGGCAGAACGCTGAGATTCGGGAAGAGGGCAGAGTTACAGCAAAGGGAAGAAAGGGAAGGGGACCAAGAGAGGGACGTCAGCCTGCCCACATGAGGGACTGTCATATGGCCTGAAATGTGACCCAATGAAAATAGTGTAGAAATAGATGCTTAGTGCTCTTGGAACTATATGTAACTGGTGAATGCAAGGTTACATAACATTTTCTACGCGTTCTCTCGTTCTGTGGCTTCTCCCTCCTAATTCATCCTACACCCACTGGTACTATTTTTCATCTTACAGCACGGTTTCACGAAGCTTCAGTAGCTCCCCATTTCCAACAGTGTTTAAAAAAAAATTCTAAGCTTCTAAGGCTAGTATTCACACTTCTCCATGAGCTTGTTCCTGCCCTTCAGCAGCCTTCTGATCCACTACTTCCCTAAACGGACACTCATTCCACCCAAACTCATCATTTCCTAAACCTGCCGTGAGGGTTCTGACCCCCTCGCTCCCTTGCCTCTGCTTAGGCAAACCTTAATTTTCTCCTCTTAGTTTTCTTAACTCTTCAGCAACGGAAGGATTAAAGTGAACGTTTGCCATGTGATTACTGATTGCTTGTACTCTTAGAGAAGAGGCAGAATAGAGCATCACTTTGTGCTGTAAACAAAAATAATAATTGCTAACTGTTAGGGTTCTCCAGAGAAACAAGCAATAGGGTGTGTACGTATGCGTGCGTGGGTGTGTGGGCGGGGGCTGAGAGAGAGAGACTGAGATTTAAGGAATTGGCTCATGGGATGTGGGAGCCGGCAAGTCCAAATCTGAAGAGAGAGAACAGACCCTGCGTATATTTGGAGGAAAAGTATTCTAGGCGAAAGAGAGGGCACGCACAGAGGCCCTGCAGCAGAGTCGCAGGCTGGAGACCCAGGGAAGAGACGCCGCCGCACTCACGTCCCAAGGCAGTCTGGAGGCAGATCGCCTTCTTCCTTGGGGGATGTCAGTCTTTCTCTTAAGGCCTTTAACTGACTGGATGAGGCCCATCCACATTATGGGGGTAAAATCTGCTTTACCCAACCTACTGATTTAAATGTGAATTCCATCTACAAATACCTTCACAGAGACATCGAGATTTATGTTTGACTAAACATCTGGGTACCTTGGCCTAGTCAAATTGACACATAACCTTAACCATCACACTAACCCATACAGATGCTTATTCTGTCCAGGCACGGTTCTAAATTCTTGATGTGTATTAACTCATTTAACTCTAACAACCCAATGAGATAAGGTTATTATTATCTTCCCCATTTTACAGATGAGGCACACAGATAGATTAAGTAATTTGCCTGAGGTCATATAGCTTATAAATGATGACTTGCCAGGACTTGAATTTTTGCAGCCTGGCCCCAGAGTCTGTGTTCTTAACTGCTGTGCTCTTCACCTCTCAAGAAAAAAAAGTGAAAGCTGAACTCACTGATACCTTATATGTTCTTCCCGCTGCCTCCGTAAATATCTTTGCCTGCCATTAACATCTGTTGGAAATCAACTTTTTACAGAAACCTGATGTATGTCCACACAACAGCTCTTTGATGTAGGTAGTGTTATCCCTCTTTTACAGACGAGGAAAATTTGAGGCACAGAGAAGTTAATGATCTGCCCCAGGCCACGAAGTAGTGAGTGGAAAGCAGGCATTAGCCTAGGACGCTCAGTCTCCCAAGCACATCCGCTGACCACAGTGTCTCTCTGTATGTTCAAGATGTTCCTACTCATCTCTGTTTTGAAGCCTTTAAATTACTTTAACCAAAGTTGGCTTTGCAGATTAACAAAAATTGGCTTTCTGTTTCGATGTGTTCCACAAGTGAAAAACACTGTACACATAAGCCTAAATTTCTGACTAATTCATGCACCAGAAAAGAACATAGATTGTGACTAAAGAACATAGATTGTAGCTAAGTGGCAAGAAAAAAAGAAAGAGCATTTCCTGTTTTACCAGGTAGGGATTAGCTAGTATCATCTCCTGGAGGCCCGCTGCATTTAGAGAAAGAGCAAGGGGCAAACACATCACTCGGAAGCACTGAAGTGGGAGAAAACGACCAGCTAGAGTAGAATAGAGATCGAACCTAAGGAGTGACTTCACCTAAGCCTAGCCCGCTGGCAAGGACTTCAGTGGGCGGGAAAACACATCAGACATCATCGCCCGTTTTGCAGTGTTGCTTGCTAAGCTGGAATTAGGTGAATCTACTGTCTGTTTTTACGGGACTGATGTAGAAGGTTTTATTCCAGAAGGAGTTTTGGTTTCCCAGTGGGGCCCATGAGAAGGCAGAGCATACTGTTTACTGTTGATAAGGATCTTAATGGAGTAGTGGTTGCCACCAGGCATCTTTCCCCTCTGTCTTCTTAACTCGCTGAACTAAATCTGTAGCCTGGGAGAGGAAAGGCCCCAGAAGGTTTTCGGCCTGTCCGGAAGTCAGTATATGACCAAAGAATTTTAGAGCCGGGAGGTACCTTTGAACTATTTTCCTCCTCTTCGTCTCCCCTTTATTTTTCAGAAAATTAAATGCAAACTCTGAGAGGTGAAGAGATTTGCCCAACACCACAGAGCTGGTAACTACAGGCTAGAATTATAGGCCAAATTTTTAGTATCCCAGGCGAGTACTAATCCAGCCTCTTCATACTGTGTGTGATCAGAGTCATTCTTGACTTTAGACAACCTAGTTAATGTTAGGAATTTTTATTATTCCCTGTCCTTGCCTAGAACACCCTAACTGGTCCTGAGCTCACTGGTCTCTGACACAGTTTCCTGCTTACAAAACTTCTTTCTTCTTTCTCCTCTCCTCTATTAAAACTCTTTTGTTTGCTTAATAAATGGCTGTTCATTCACTCAAATAATATTTATTTAATGCATCCTCCTATGTACTAGAAACTATTCTAGGAGCTGGGGATGTAGCAGTGAACTAAACACACAAAATTTCTGTCCTCATGGAACATACACTCTAGAGGAAGGAACAGAAAACCAAACAGATAAATATATTCTTTGATATCTGTAACGATGAATGGTCTGTAGAAAAATAAATGATGAATAATGGGATAGAGAAAGGAGTATGTGCTATTTGAGGTGTGGAAGTGAGGGAAAAGCCTGGCATTGGGGGGCAGGAACCATAATGAAGGAAGGGAGGGAACAGACCCTGCATATATTTGGAGGAAAACTATTCCAGGCAGAGGAAAGGGCACGCACAAAGGTGCTGCAGCAGAGTGGCAAGGAAGCCTGCAGGACGGGAACATAGATAATGAGTGAAATTAAGCAGAAATGAGGTCAGAGAGAAACCAGTCTGTAAGACATTGTAGACCGAGATAAGATAAGATAGGGAAAGGAAAGGACAGAAAAGAAAAGGAATTTAGACTTGATTCTCTTTGTTGAGAAGACCTGGGGAGAGAGAGTAGGTGAGGGTTGTGAACTGATTTGTGATGAAAAGGATCACTCATGTTGCTGTGCAGGGAATGAACCCTGGGAGAGGCAAAAGTAGCAACTAGGAGACCAGGTAGAAAGTTGTTGGAGGAGAATGGAGAGTTTCACCTTGAGGATGTTAACTTTGTGACGTCCTGTAAACATACAATAAAGCTTTTGCATAGGACTTAGATATATTCATCTGTGGTTCTGAAATCACACAACTCAGATAGGACTTCAACCCACGGACCTGGACTCGAACCCAGTCAAAATTCAGGTTGGGACTTGAACCCACTGTCTTTTAATTGAGGTCACACAGCTGATCCCAGGACTTAAGGAAGCTCATGTTCTTTATGTCTCATCGCGGAAAGAATTCAGTGAGAGGCAAAGTGATAGGTAAGAAGTGGATTTATTTAGAGAGATACACATTCCATAGACAGAACGAGGTCCATTTCAAAAGGTGAGAACGGCCTTGGGAGAAACACACTACAGAGACAGAAGTGAGCCATCTCGGAAGGCTCAGAGGCCCCCAAATATGGAGTGGTTAGTTTTTACGGGCTGGATAATTGCATAGTCTAATGACTGGGAGGATTATTCCAACTATTTTGGAGAAGGGTTAGAGATTTCCAGGAACTGGGCCACCACCCACCTTTTGAGCTTTTATGGTTGGCCTCAGAACTGTCGTGGTGCTGGTGGTGTGTCATTTAGCATATGCTAATGTATTACAGTGAGCGTATGATGAGACTCAAAGTCCACTGGAAGTCAGATCTTCTGCCACCTCGGACCTAGTTGGTTCTAACCAGTTTTTGTCATGCCCTATGGCTATGTCATTCTTTTAAAGGTCGTACCCCGACCCCTTCCCTCCTGTGTCAGTTCCAGGGAGAAGTCAAGGCGAAAGACATGCATTCAGGAGTCACCAGTGTGCAGATAGAATTTAAAACCACGAGGATGAGACCACCTAGGGAGTGAGATGGATGGAGAGGAGAGGAGGCTGGAGGTCAAAGCACTGGGATTTTGCAGAATTTAGAAGTTGGCAAAAGGAAGAGGTCCAGGCAAAGGTGACTAAGAAGGAATAGTAATGAGCTAGGAGGAAATCCAATAAAAAGTGAGAGAAAGGCAATAAAGAAAATTTCAAGGAGAGTGTAAGCAGCTGTTTGATGATTAGGCTTGACCATGTAAAGGTCATTGAAGACCCAGACAAGGTCAGTGTCAGTGCAGTGAGGGCACATAAACGTGATTGTCATGAGTTCAAGAGAGAATGAGAAGTAAGGGAGCAAACACTCTAAAAGTACTTGAGGAGTTTGATGTTAAGGTGGGACGTAGGAATGAGGCAGTAACAGAGGGGTATTTTTTTAAGATGGAAAATATTTTAGCATGTATGCATGCCGATGAGAATAATTTGAAGGGAATGAAAGACTGACTTGCAAGAAAAGGAGCACATTAGTCATCTGGGATGGGGGAGGCGTTGGAGGACCCAGGTGAGCTGGCAGGGTAGCTGGACAGATCTAAGGACCCACTTGAGGCTAGGTTCATGATTTGGTGTGAGACCAGTTAGTGTGTGTTAATGTCTTTCTCCAGCCACATTCAGCTACTTGGGTGCAGAGGCAGTTTAGGTGAAGGGTTAGATTTGAACAGGTTAAGCTTTAGCTACATGGATATAACAAAGCAGGGAGGTGAGAAACTATAACAATGGACCATGGAATCCCAACTGGATAAACAGAGAAGAGAGGGCATGAGTGGCGCCGTGGAAATTAAAAAGCCGGCAAGGGTCAGTCACTTGGAGATACTGGCCGTTGTACAAACCCAGGACAATGTCTTTTTTTTCCAAAATACTCTAAAATGTGAATGACTGGTGAATAGCTTATAAAGATAACCTTCCATGCATTTAATGACAAAATAGATACTTCTTAACACAAAGAAATTAATTTCTAACGGGCAAATTCTAGGGGCATTTGACAGAATAATGGGAGAATATTGAAGGAAAGAGCCTCAATAATATAAGTTAAGGACTTCCCCATTTGACCTAACTGCATGGGGTCCAGAATACGTGGTGACCCACTGCTTTCTCTGTATCAAAAGTGAGTTATTCATCAACCAGAAGTCTAACGAGATGAAGCGGAGATCCACTTGATCTTGAAAGATCAAGACGTGTTATATAAATAATACAGGACTGGAATTTATATTACAGACTTCTTTATTCCAGAAGAAGGAACATGAGGGGAAGGTGGACTGTCTTAATAATTGACTTCAGTCACCATTTAGCAGCCGTATTGAGTTCTGTGGAGATATAGAGATAGATAGATATTCTCTGTCTTTAAGGAATTTATAAATCCTAGGTGTACAGGTACTGAACGTGAGTGAACATGAATAATGATAGGATATATATAAGAAATACCAAAAATGTTAATGAAAATGCTGACAATAGGAATGGATAGATCAGGACTGAAAAATCAATAGATTTACTAGTATAGTCATTACTGAGAAACTAATATAGTTGCTCCCAGGAAATAAAATCCATTATGTATTGTGGCAGAGACAGCTAGATGCCCGATTCAATATACATTCTTCCCTTCCTCCTTAGTAACAGACCCCTGATTTTCATCTGGGCATACTGCTGGCAAAAAGAAAAGATCATTTCCTAGCCTCCCGTATAATTAGTGTGGTCTTGCTGTTAAATTCGTGCCGTAAGACGTAATTAGAAACACACGGACTTCCAGAAAGTTACAATACAAAGGAAGGAGGCATGCCCTTCTGTCATTCTCCTTTCCTGGACTGTGGATATGACGGCTGGAACTTAAGAATCATCTTGGGTCATAATATGACATGGTAGAGATGGCAGAGCAGTAAGAGAGGAGGTCAGATCTTTGGGGAACTGGTCTGTGGAGCAACCATAACAACCATTGCTGTTAAGAGCTGCCCAACCTGATCGTAACACGCACACACATTCATCACTGTAGATACCACAGTCTCAGGTATAGTATTTTACACATACTGGTCACTCAGTAAATATTTGATGAATAAATACAATTATTTGTGATGGGGGTTTTGCTTCTGAAAGTGCTGTTGTAGTGGAAACTCTAATGATGTTTCCCCAAATATAGCAGTTTTTTCTTCTATTGCCTTTAACTAGAGGAGCCTCTGAAAGTGACACATATATATATATTTATATATATATATATATATATATATATATACAGTTTATACAGTTACAAGCAAATATAAGACAGGATATAAATTTTATTCACAAATATTTGCTCTTAAAAATTGCCCTATGTATTAGTTATTGCTGTGCGACAAATCACCCAAATACTCATTGGCTGAGAACAATAATCATTTATCCTGTTTTTGCTTCTGCGGCCTGGCTGGGGTTCAGCCGGCCTAAGTTTGGCTCAGCTGGGCAGCTCTGCATCTCACTGCAGGGCTACAGACTGGCCGGATCAGCTCTGCTCAGAGCGTCTCTCATTCTTGGGCAAGTGGGCTACCCACGCACTTCTTCACATGATGACGGCAGAAGCACAAGAAAAGGAGACGCTCAAGGATCTTCTAGGCCTCGACTTGAACTGGCGCATAGTCACTGCAGTGTCCATGCCATTGGCCAAAGCAAGTCACATGCTCTCGTAGACTCAATATGGCCGTAACCTATTTTCGCCTCCTCCCATCAAGAGGTAGTTTATTTCCCAGACATATTCTTTACCTCTTGAAGATGGGCTTGTGACTTGCTTTGACCAGTAGGGTGTGATAGAAGTGAAGTTTTGTGACTCAGTGAGCCCTAGCCTAAAACGGCCTTGTATTTCCACCCTCACCCTCTTGGGATGCTGTGGTCACCACATGAGGATGAGGAAACCCAACTCAGTTGAGCCTCTTCGTGGATGAAAGCCCACGTGGAGAGAGGCCTGGCCATCCCAGCTGTCCTAGCTCAGCCCCCAAGCTGCCTATTTAGCTGAATGTAACTTCACGAATGAGCCCAGGTCGGAACAGCAACAGAACCCCCGTCCAAACCGTAGAATTGTGACATAGCTATTTTAAGCCACTAAGTTTGGGAAGGGTTTGGTATGCAACAATCGATAAATAACACTTATACCTAAGACCAAAGTCAAGCGACAGGGAAGTATAGTCTGCATCAAGTAAGTGTGTGGGTACAGGGAGGGGTAAAGAATTGAGACCAACAAATCAATCCACTATGGTGGATAATATCTGACTTTTAACTATTTTAAATATAGTTTGACCTTTAGTTGTTAGTGGCTTCCGACATTTTGAATCTGGTTTCTTGCTCCCCAACCTATTCTGTCTTCATGCTAGTTTATCTCCAATTCTTCCCTTCCTATACTCACATGCTACTGCCCAGTCATGAGATGGAGTCTATTTCTGCACACCCTTGAATCTGGGCTGGCCTGGGACTGCTTTGACCAATAAAATACAGAGAAGAAACTGTCTCAACTCCTAGGCTTTTAGAGGCCCGGCAGCTTCCATGTCCTGCCTCCTTGTAAGAAGTACAACTGCCGAGGCAACTCAGCTGAGAGAAGGCAAGTTTTTGACGTTTGTTGCAGACAGATGATCCCTTACACATATGTTTTGTAAGGTCTGGTTTGCATATTCAAATTTTTAAGATGACAGACACCACATTTTGTTTATTCCCTCATCAGGTGATAGACATTTAGGTGGTTTCCACTTTGGGGGAATTATGAATAATGCTGCTGTGTAAACATTCACGTGCAGGTTTTTGTGTGGACACGTTTTCATTATTCTGCATATGAGTGAAGTTGCTAGGCCATATGGTAGCTACATACCTTTGAATCTCTTTTCCTAAAGGAATACATTTTTTAAAACTCTGAATCTGTGACAGAATTTAGAGGGCCAGACATCCTTGGAAAATGCAAGTGAACTTTTTAAAATACAGCGTGTTGGAGAGGAATTACAAATATAGCATAACATGGTTAAAAAGCTCAGGCTGATCATGTACAGCATAAAATAAAACAGGAAGGAAGCCAGGAATATAAAGTGTGTGTGTTAATATAAATGACGTCGTATACTTATTCCTGGCTCCCGATCTGAGCCCATCTTCCCCTCTCCCCAGGGCAGCTCCGTTCTGCCACCCTGGCCCTCCCCAGGAGACAGCTCAACGGACCACTCTCTCGCCTCGTCAGCTGTCTGATCACTCAGCAGTGTATTAGAGGGGCCTTC
Organism: Aethalodelphis obliquidens; assembly: GCF_003676395.1. NCBI lineage: Eukaryota > Metazoa > Chordata > Mammalia > Artiodactyla > Delphinidae > Aethalodelphis > Aethalodelphis obliquidens. The sequence goes on from NW_020837961.1 coordinate 7,173,923, forward strand.
CTTGATCACCTACCTAAAATACCTGTCCCTCACCGTCTATCCCCTTGCCGATCCCCACATTCAGAGCATTTATCAGCACCTCAGATGTTTACTCGTTCATTCATTTATTTGTGTCTGTCACTCCCCAGACTGTGAGCTCTGTGAGAAGTGGCTATTCCTTTAAATTGTGATATCCCCCACATCAAAACAGAGCCCACTGCTCAAAGTATATTTATTAAATGAATGGGTGAATGAATGAATGAATAAATCCTTCCATTCCTTGCAAAGCCTTTTTTTCTTTTAAAAAAATTTTTATTGAAATATAGTTGATTTACACTGTTGTGTTAGTTTCAGATGTACAACAAAGTGATTCAATTATACATATATATATATGTGTATATATATATATTCTTTTCTTTACATCATCTTCCATTATAACTTATTACAAGATATTGAGTAGAGTTCCCTGTGCTATACAGCAGGTCCTTGTTGGTTATCTATTTTATGTATAGTAATGTGTACCTTTTAATCCCAAACTCCTAATTTATCCCTCCCCCGACCTTTCCCCTTTGGTAATCAAAAGTTTGTTTTCAAAGTCTGTGAGTTGATTTCTCTTTTGTAAGTAAGTTCATTTGTATCATTTTTTTAGATTCCACATACAAGCGATATCATATGATATTTGTCTTTCTCTGTCTGACGTACTTCACTTAGTATGATAATCTCTGGGTCCATCCATGTTGTTACAAATGGCGTTACTTCATTCTTTTTTTATAGCTGAGTAGTATTCCATTGTGTATATATACCACATCTTCTTTATCCATTCATCTGTCAATGGACACTTAGGTTGCTTCCATGCCCTGGCTATTGTAAATACTGCTGCAGTGAACATTGTGGTACATGACTCTTTTTGAATTATGGTATTCTCAGGGTATATGCCCAGTAATGGGATTGCTGGGTCATATGGTAGTTCTATTTTTAGTTTTTTAAGGAACCTCCTTACTGTTCTCCACAGTGGCTGTATCAATTTACATTCCCACCAACAGTGCAGGAGGGTTCCCTTTCCTCCCCACCCTCTCCAGCATTTATTGTTTGTAGACTTTTTGATATGGCCATTCTGACTGGTGTGAGGTGATACCTCATTGTAGTTTTGAGTTGCATTTCTCTAATAGTTAACAATGTTGAGCATCTTTTCCTGTGCCTTTTGGCCGTCTGTATGTCTACCTTGCAAAGCCTTTGCTGCATCGAGGACTGTCCTGTGGGAAACTGCATCAAACAAACACCATGTGAAGTTGGCCACCATCAGAAAATGCCAAGGGCCGTTAGTCAGTTCACATGTGAGTCGTGGAAGCAGAAAAGAAAACAGAACATAAAATTAACCTAAATACTCCTGTTCTCACTTCATGACATGGTTTCTGCTGCCTTCCTCTTCAGCAATTTTGGCCTTTTATACCTTTCAGTGTTTGCTGTTGTTTACGTCACACCTGTGTGGCACAGAACAGTAGGGCTGATTAAAAACACCTGAGATGGGCAGAAGCCGTAATTACTGGTGCAGATAGAGCTCAGCCTCATTATCTCTACAAGAGTCCTTTTAAAAGTCCTAAGTCCCTGAGGGCAAGGGTCCACCCTGCTTTCCCCTCCATATTTGCTTCAGCTGACCACTGGTGTCGTTGATCTGCTTTTAAAGTCCTTCCTTTCACCTCTCTTCATTTCTTTCACATTTGTCCCCGCTTTTTCCGTCTTCTGCTCCTGTTTAAACTCAAAGACTAGTGTAGACAGCTGTACCGGGAGAGGCCTGTACTTTTGTGTCGCTTAATATTTTCTGCCACATCTTTTAGTTACTTCCTTATCTCAGTTCAGTTATATTGAACAAATGTTTGTGGAGTAGCTACTGTGCAGGACGCTTGCTAAGCCTTGGAGACACCGAAATTATCAAACAATTCCTGCTTCTGCTATTTCGCAGTTTTAAGAGTCTGCAGTCCATTCATTTGTGTTAGGATTGTAAGCTTCTTGAAGGGCTCAGAATAGCTTACACATAGGTAATGTTTATTAGTGTGGGAAATGAATTAAACTGAATTGATAACCAACCTGGAATTTGATTTCTTTCTTTTACTCCTCTTCCATCCAATCTATGTCGACCTGTGACACAAAAATAAACACATATTGGGTCTTTGTCCCCAGTTCCTGACACAGAGCTCCTAAATCCCTTGGAATTTCCTGAGTGAGAGGAACGTCTTCTGTTCTAATGAGGTGGCTCTTGCTGGGCCTCTAGATAGCTTCACGATGGGGGCTGGTTGCCAGAAAGGCCAAGACTTGATTAGAGGTTTACAACTTTGAGTCCTACTTCCAACCTCCAGGGAGGGGAGAGGGGCTGGAGATGGAGCTCATCACCAATGACCATGACTTAATCAGTCATACCTGCATAATGAAACTTCCACGAACACCCCTAAACGATGAGGTCCCGGGAGCTTCTGGGTCGGTGAACACATGGAGGTGCTGGGAGGGTGGCATAATCCAGAGAGGGCGAAAAGCTCTGCACTCCATGCCCCCTGGCTTACGCTATGCACCTCTTCTATTCGCCTATTCCTGAGTTGTATCCTTATAATAAATCAATAGCAGTAACTAAACTACTTTCCTGGGTTCCAGGAGCCATTCTAACAAATTACCAAACCTGGGAGGGTGGGTCATGGGAACTTTGATTTCTAGCTGGTGGGTTAGGAGTGACAACCTGTGCAGGTGACAACCTGAAGTGAGACTGCACTTACACCAGGTAATTATTAGCATCAGAATTGAATTGAAGTGTGGGACACCTGTTTGGTGTCCAGAGAGTCGGAGAATTGGTTGGTGTGGGGGAAAAAAAGCCCTCACATTCGGTGTCAGAAGTATTGTGAGAACAAACTCTTGGGTATATATACCTAGGAACTGCTGGATCTTTTGCATTCAGAATATATAAAGAACTCTTGCAACTCAGTAATAAGAAGACAACCCAATTTAAAAGTGGGCAAAAGATCTGAATATGTATTTCTCCAAAGAAGATATACAAATAGTCCACAAGCACATGAAAAGATGCCCAACGTCATTAGTCATTAGGGAAATGCAAATCAAAGCCACAATAAAATGCTACTTCCCACCCATGAGGATGGTTATAATAAAAAAAGATAACAATAATAATTATAATTGTTATAATAATAAAAGATAATAACAAGTATTATAGACAAGGATGTGGAGAACTTTGAACCTTCGTACATTGCTGGTGAGAATATAAAATTGTGCAGCTACTGTGGAAGGCAATATGGCAATTTCTAGAAGTGTCAGACATGGAGTTACCACTTGACCCGGCAGTTCCTAGTATATACCCAAGAGAAATTAAGACACAGACACAGAAAAAAAAAAAAAAAGAACCAACCACACAAAAGTATGTGCAGGCATGTACGTAGAAGCATTTTTCATAATAGCCAAAAAGCGGGGATAACCCAAGTGTCCATCAGCTGATGAGTAGATAAAGAAAATGTGGTACATCCGTACAATGGGGGTGTTATTTAGCAGTAAAAAGTAATGAAGTACGGATACATGCTATGACACAGATGAACCTCGAAAACATTATGCTTAGTGAAAGAAGCCAGTCTCAAAATACTACATATTGTGTGATTCCATTTATATGAAATGTCCAGAAGAGGCAAATCTGTATAGACAAGTAGCCTCATGGTTGCTAAGCTGAGGGCTGTGAGAGTTTGGGGGAGCAATGGAGAATGGATGCTAATGGGTACAGGGTTTCTTTGGGGTGATAAAAGTGCTCTAAAAGTGACGGTGGTGATGGTTGCACAACTCTGAATCGTGCCCTTTAAATGGACGAATTATGTGGTATGTGAATTATATCGCAATCAGGCTGTTCAAAAACTGGTGTCGGCCTCCCCCCGGGAACAGCACAAGGTATGCACCTGAAATGGCACGTTCGATCTGACCCTTCTCAGTTCACGGACTTTACCATGGGTTAGTCACTTAATATAAACAAGAATCACTAGTAGTCAGAGAAATGCAAACTGAAACATTCACAAGGATATCACTTCACACCTTTCAGGCTGACAAAAAATCAGAAATGTGGATCCTGTCAAGGGTTGGAAGAGATGTGGGAAAAGAGGAACATACCCTCCTCCTCTGCTGGGGGGCATCTAACCTAGTGCAGCCATTCTGGAGAAATAATCTGTCATAATTTAGTCTTGTGAAGAAGACACGTATTCTGTGGCCCAGCAATTCTGCTCCTGGTATATATTCCAAAGAAATTTTCACACGGGTCTGTGTGGGAACATGTGTGACGATGTTCCTGGCATCACAGCCCAGGGTGAAAGGGGTTGGAGTCTATGTGGGTGCTCATTCCTGGGTGAGTAGACAGGTTAAATGTCATGCACATGCTGGAGTCTAATGGCTCTGTGAGTAGCATCAGGTTAGATGTGGGCAAAGCTGCATGGATGACTCTTAAATATATAGTGCTGAGTGGAAAAATATAAACACTGGATGGAGATATTTAATACTGTTTCCATACGATAAAAATGTGCACACAGGGAATTCACTGGCGGTCCAGTGGTTAGGTCTCCGTGCTTCCACTGCAGGGGGCACGGCCAATATCTGGTCGGGGAACTAAGATCCCACATGCCACACAGCCTGGTCAAAAAAAAAAGGTCAGAATTTATAGAGCTAGTAAAGATGAAAAAATATCCATCAGTAAGTCTGTAGGAGGGATTTCTGCCTTGGATAGGAGACTGTATCAGATGGCCTAGAGCTAGATAAGCCAAAACAATTCTATCAATAAGATAACAGAGGTTGCAAGATTATGGCTGAATCCTGAGGCAACCTAACTTCTTGACTATTTTAAGGGTCAGTAGCCAGGGGTGGTTCCTCCAAAACAGGATTTAAACCTTGGCTCTCTGAAATGGAAAATGGTTGGTTCTGCTCTAAACTGAGGTTAACCATTGATTCCACAATGGCTCTTGGTATGTCCCTCAGCTTTCCTACTAGCCCAGCTATGTACATGGTTTCCTTAAACTTTCCTTAAAACAAATGTACCCACAACCCCAGTTTTTGCATCATTCTGCCAGTGGCTCCTGGCATTCCCTCAGACCGTCCTGCCTAATGTTAAAATGGACTAAGCCAGGTTCCATGCCAGAAAGACTTGGTTTTCTCTCCTGGCATCATTCTTTACAGCTGATTGTTCCTAGTTAAGTCATTTAACTTCTCAGAGCTTCTGTTTTTCTACATGAAAAAGAGATAACAATAAAATATGTTAGCTATCCTAAGTATTTTCTATGCAATTACAAATGTACATATTGAAGCTCAAATTGTATCCTATTTATTATGCATATTCTAATGTTAATTTTGTTTTTACTTTATATATATCTCTATATATACACATATACACACACACACACACACACACACACACGCATATGTATAATGAATGGCTGTCCATGTCAATATAGATAAAGTTAATGGCTGTCATGAATGTGGTAGGGCAGGGGGTAAAAGAGAAATCTCTGTACCTTCCACTCAATTTTGTGGTGCACCAAACTCTGCTCTTAATAATAGCCTATTTTTTTTAAAAAAACTTAAAGTTGATTCAACAAAATGATTGAGGAATTTAAAATGCATGTTAATAGAATTTCATGGTTAATCGTTATTGAATCTAGGATTGTACTATGTTAGATTATATGTGCAAAGTAATATTTTCGTATTTAAATAGTATACTCAGTGAGAGAAATGATCTCAATATGAACATTTAATACATAATTTTAGGTAATAGCTGTCCATAGCAATATATACTTTTAAAAAAGTAGACTTTACTTTGCAGAGCAGTTTCAGGTTCTCAGCATTGAGTAGGAGGTAAGAGAGTTCTCACATATCCCTGCCCCCCTCGCCCATGCACAACCCCTCCACTATCAACATCCCCCCACCAGAGTGTTACATTTGTCACAATCGATTTGTCACAATTGACTTGACACATCGCTGTCTCTCAAAGTCCATGGTTTACATTACGGTTCACTCTTGGTGTTGTACATTCTGTGGGTTTTGACAAATATATACTTTTTAATGGCCACATGTAGTACCATGGTATGACCTACCATGAATAGTTTAAACAATTATTTGAAAATGAAGTTCATTTGAAAATTTTTTCTACTATATACAATACAGGTGATGCAATGTGTGTTAAAATCCTTGCTATTTTAACTTATCAATCAATATAAGATTGATGCGTAGAAAAATCAACAGACAACATGAATAGTCATTTTATAAAAGAAGAAATATAAATGGACAGTACGGAATGAGAAGTTGCTCAATCGCATTAACAATCAAAGAAATGAGATTTAGAAAAAGACATCCTTTTCGAGAGACATAGATTGGTGGAGATGAAAAAGATTGATAATATCGGGACTGGCCCTGCTGTAAACTGGGGGTGGAAGGGTAAATCTTGGCACCCTTCTTCTTCTTTTTCTTTTCCAATATTTATTTAATATCTGGTCACCTTCATGAGCTTTCATTTTATTTATTTATTTATTTGTTTATTTAGATTTATTTAGCTGCGTCAGATCTTAGTTACGGCATGCAGGATCTTCATTGCGGCACGCGGACTTCTCTCTAGTTGCGTGCTCGGGCTTCTGAGTGCGTGGGCTCAGGAGTTGCAGCACGCGGGCTTAGTTGCCCTGTGGCATGTGGGATCTCAGTTCCCCGACTAGGGATCAAACCCGCATCCCCTGCATTGGAAGGCAGATTCTTAACCACTGGACCACCAGGGAAGTCCCCTTTGCACCCATCTAAGAGGGCAAGTTAGCAATATGTAACCACAGTTACAATGCACAGATCTTTTGGATTATTTTTAACCTTTCAAAACCTGTGGTAATAGTATTATTGTTATAGTTCTTATCTTCTAAAGACAAACATTGAAATTTTTTTTTAAAAAATTTATTTTATTTATTTTTGGCCGTGTTGGGTCTTCGTTGCTGCACGCAGGCTTTCTCTAGTTGTGGAGAGCAGGGACTACTCTGTGTTGCGGTGCACGGGCTTCTCATTGCGGTGGCTTCTCGTTGCAGAGCACGGGCTCTAGGGCACACGGGCTTCAGTAGTTGCAGCACGCGGGCTCAGTAGTTGTGGCTCGCGGGATCTAGAGCGCAGGCTCAGTAGTTGTGGCGCAAAGGCTTAGTTGCTCCGCGGCATGTGGGATCTTCCTGGACCAGGGCTCGAACCCGTATCCCCTGCATTGGCAGGCGGATTCTTAACCACTGCACCACCAGGGAAGTCCCAAACATTGAAATATTATGAATGAAATTCTATAATATGGATTGCTTCAAAATAGTCTGGTGAGGGCTGGGGAAAAGTGGGCGGAGGTATAGATGAAGCAGATGAATTCTCATGTGTTGAAGCTGGGTATGTGATAAATATATACTTGGTCTTTGTCCTTGGTTCCTGGTACACAGTTTCTAAATCCATGAGGCCACTCTTGGTGGATTCAGGATGGGGGCTGATCGCCATAAAGACCAAGGCGTCATTAGAGGGCTGGAACTTTGAGGCCCACACCCTTACCTCATTCTGTCCTTCAGTGGTTCACAGAAGAGACAGACTCTGGTCAGAACATAAGATGGTGATAGTAAAAGGGAAGCAGGCAAGTCCATGTTGGAACCTACAGAAGAAAAGAAAGGTAGTTAAAAGCACATGACCGAGAGCAATACTGGGAGTCACACAATCAGAGTTCCAGGCCTCGCAGCACCTCATCCTCAAAGCCAAGGCCACCTGCTCCCTGCTCCTTCTTTTCCTTCAACCACAGCCTGCTGCAGGCCCATGCACAAAGCGGCCAGCATCGCTGGGGAAATTCCCCATACCATTGTCCAGCAATAGAGACCTTGAGGTCTCAGAAAGGTCTCTGGGGTAGGGATTGGTGGGTGGGCTGGAGGGGATGTAAATGTGGAGGTGGGAGAGATGTGGCCATGGTTCTCAATTTTTCTTTTTTTTTTTTGGCCGTTCCGCGTGGCCTGTGGGATCTCAGTTCCCAGACATGGGATCGAAGCCGTGCCCCGTGCAGTAGAAGCGTGGACTCCTAACCACTGGACGGCCAGGTAACTCCCTGTTTCTCCCTTTTGAATAGATGAATGTATTCCTCATGAAAACATTCCTGCCCTTGGCAGCAGGCTCTCTTGGTGCCATTGCAGGATAGAAAGATTTGTGGGCTGACCAGAGACCTAATCACCATAATTTCTAACATTACATTAGAGGAAAATGCATTCTGCGTTATAAACAACCAACTAACAAAAGCTTTCTTAGAACATTCATTCAACAAGTATTTATCAAGAGCCTACTAGTTTCTTTCTTTTTTTTGTTTTTTTATTGAAGTAGAGTTGATATACAATGGTGTGTTAGTTTCTGGTGAATAGCAAAGTGATTCAGTTATATATATGTATACATATTCTTTTTCATATTCTTTTGCAGTACGGTTTATTACAGGATATTGAATACAATTGCCGGTGCTATACAATAGGACCTTGTTGTTTATCCAGTCTATATATAATAGCTTGCATCTGCTAATCCCAAACTCCCAATCCAACCCTCCCCCAACTCTCCCCCTTGGCAACCACAAGTCTGTTCTCTATGACTCTGAGTCTGTTTCTGTTTTGTAGATAAGTTCATTTGCGTCATATTTTAGATGCCACATGTAAGTGATATCATATGGTATTTATCTTTCTCTTTTTGACTTACTTTGCTTAGTATGATGATCTCCATGTCCATCCATGTTGCTGCAAATGGCATTATTTTATTCCTTTCTATGAGCACTACTTCTAGGTGCTAGTAACACAGCAGTGAAGAAAATAGAATAAAATCCTTTCTATTAAGAAACATTATTTAAACCTTGGAAATAAAGCAAAAACATGAGTGTACTTTCAATGTCATGGGAGGGCATTGTTTATCAGGTACACCCAAGGAATATTTCATAATCTAGGGGGAATATACCTTGTCCAAATCACTGTTTACTTTTTTTAAGTTAATTAATTAATTTATTTATTTTTGGCTGCGTTGGGCCTTTGTTGCTGTGCACAGGCTTTCTCTAGTTGCTGCGCGCAGGGGCTACTCTTCATTGCCACGTGGGCTTCTCATCGCGGTGGCTTCTCTTGTTGCGGAGCACGGCTCTAGGCACGTGGGCTTCAGTAGTTGTGGCTCGTGGGCTTAGTGGCTCTGCGGCCCCGGACCATGGCTCAAACCCGTGTCCCCTGCATTGGCAGGGGGATTCTTAACCACTGCACCACCAGGGAAGTCCACTGTTTACTCTTGATTAAAGGGCCCAATCATAGTGAAGTTACATGTTTTTTCCCATAAAGATGCAAATAATATTTGTCCATTAGAAAAGATAACTCCAAAGGCTACAATTAATTGCCTTGAAGAACATGAACCAGTTTTATATCTAGTGTAGCAATCTTATGCTAACATTCTTTCATTAAGTAGGAACCAGTCTTAACCGTCCTGCTGGCCCCCTATTAATTAGTTGAATAAAATCTTTGACATGTGTTCATTATATATTTTTATGAAAATGGTATTTTTAACTTTTTGAAACTTATCCTTTGACAGTCTCCTCATGGAGTTTATAATCTGGTTATACTTTCTCCCTTGGCTTTCTTTTTCTAGTTTGGGGTTCAAACTAGTGGACTGAGACAGAGTAATTCTTCCCATTTATTTTTCTCCTTCTCTTGGCCTTTTTGGGTAGTAAATGAAGGAGACCAGAATACATCACCACAAAATAAACCTCTTTGACCTAAACATTATTTTGAGCTTAAGGCAGTTGAGAAGCAATGAACACAGGAAAGGCTGTCCCTAGTTGCTCCCTTTTCCGCCTATAGGCAAGATATAAATTCTCCTTTTCCTGGAGGTAAGTTCTATGAGCCCAGAGACGGCAGCAGAGGAATCCACAGACAGACCTGACTTCATTAGTTTCCTCCCATATATTTACGTTCCCACAGTTTGCTGCACTTGGAAGCCTAAAACTAGGTTCCTTTGTCCTGTGACTTTGCTACAAATGTACTGTTCTTTGTTGACTGTGTTATAGAAAAGCCAGACTTCTCAGCCACCACTTTGAGTTACTCTTCCTGTTAAGTTTTTCCCCACATGGTGTGTACTGCACACATGAATAAACTGTTTTTCCCTTATTCATCTGTCTTTTTGCTAAAGAGCCCCAGCCGGAAACCTAAGAACCTAAGATGGGGAGAGATGAAGTTTTGCCCCTCCTCTCCACACATGAAGAAACAAATCACCTTCAATGGACTGAACATTTACATCTACCTCCCACCCCAGCTCATATATTGAAACCCTGATAACAATGTGATAGTTTTGGAGGTAGGGCCTTTGGGATGTAATTGGGTCATAAGTGTGGAACCCTCATGACGAAGGCTCTTCTTGTATAAGAAGAGGCCAGCTGGCTCTCTTCCTGCCGGTGAAGATATAATGAGAAGACAACAGTCTGTAACCCAGAAGAGGATTCTCCCCGGAGCCTAACCATGCTGGGCTGATCTCAGACTTCCAGCCTCTAGAGCTGTGAGAAAGAAATTGCTGTTGTTAAACCACCCAGTCTATGGTGATTTGGTATAGTAGTGTAAACTGAGACAATACCCTTACATTTTGACTTTGTTCCTGCAATGCAGGTGACAAGTGATTGTTGAAGTCATGATCGCATAGCCTGGTTGCAGGCAGGCATGCACGTACTTAGAGTTTGCGGTACGCGGGTCTCTCACCGCTGTGGCCTCTCCTGTTGCGGAGCACAGGCTCCGGACGCGCAGGCTCAGCGGCCATGGCTCACGGGCCCAGCCGCTCCGCGGCATGTGGGATCTTCCCGGACCGGGGCACGAACCCGTGTCCCCTGCATTGGCAGGCGGACCCCCAACCACTGCGCCACCAGGGAAGCCCTAGAGTTTGATTTTTATAGATCAAGCTGAGGATCAGAACATGTGGCTTCAGCAGGTCATGATTCCGTGGGCTGCAGAAGAAAACACAGGCTCTCCTGGCTCTTAATGTCTTGTGTTAAATCATTCCCTGTATGCAGTATCCCTTTCCCTCTCACTGTCTTTTTGTGGGTTTTTTGGGGGTTTTTTTGGCTGTACCTAGGGGCATGAGGGATCTTAGTTCCCCGACCAGGGATTGAACCCATACCCCCTGCAGTGGAAGCTTCAGGTCTTAACCACTAGACCTCCAGGGAAGTCCCTCCCCATCACTGTCTTTTAAAGGAAAGATTCAGGGACTCCAAGTACACCTTATCCTCTAGCCCAGTGGTGAAGAACTGAGGTGACTTAGCGGCTTCTTTGTACTTTGTGCCAAATGCATTCCCATTGGCCCTTTTTGGTTTGTCTGTTTGGTTGGTGGTTTTTTCATTCCTTTCTCTTTTGTTCTTTTAAAAATTATTTTGATATTTATTCACAAATCTTTATTGAGTTCCTGTTCTATATGAAGCATTGTAGCAGATGTTAGGAATTAAATGATAAGTCAGGACATAGTGCCTCTCTCTCATGGAGTTTACAATAATTCTCTCTCCATAAACGAAAAAAAACACAACAGCAGCTAATGCACATAGAGTGCTTACTATATGGCAGGCACTCTTCTAAGCACTTTACGTTTATTAATGAATTTAATCATCACACAACCATGAAGGTTTATTGTTGCCATTTTGTAGATGAGGAAACTGAGGCACAAGGAATAAGAAATGTACCCAAAGTCACAAGGCTATTGGTGGATCCTGTATACTACTTGCTCCTTTTTTTTTTTTTAACTGTATTTACTCTCCTACCAATGTAGGTGTCACCTGATCCACTCATTTATTCATTCGTCCACTCATCACACTGTTATTAAACATCTTTGATGTGCCAGGCATGTGGGCACGGTTCTGGCCAACAAGGAATTAGTCACCGTCTCTGTCACTGAGAGGATCACATTCCACTGAGAAAGACAGGACCATAAACAAACAATTCCGGCACAACCGGCTAAGTGCAAAGGCAGGGCTATGTACCTGGAAGCAGAGACGAAGAAATGACGAGTTTTGCCTACGGTTGCTGAGAAAGATTATACACAGAAGGGAAATTTTTTATTAGTGTCTTGAAGGTAAATAGCAACTTATTAAAGAATAATAGGAAGATCAATCCATACAAAAGAGAGAACACATGGAAAAGCCTGGAGTCACGCTAGTGCAAAATGTTTACTGACGGGCTTCCCCGGTGGCGCAGTGGTTGAGAGTCCGCCTGCCGATGCAGGGGACACGGGTTCGTGTCCTGGTCTGGGAAGATCCCACATGCCGCGGAGCGCCTGGGCCCGTGAGCCATGACCGCTGAGCCTGCGCGTCCGGAGCCTGTGCTCCGCAATGGGAGAGGCCACAACAGTGAGAGGCCCGCGTACTGCAAAAAAAAAAAAAAAAAAGAAAAAAGTTTACTGACAATGATGACGTAGGTGGGTGGAAAATAGCAGGACTTAAGGATCAGAGGTTGAGTCGAAAACAGTGACTGCTGACATGCTCAAAGGGGTTTAAGCTGGGGAGTGATGCGTACAGATCTGTATTCTAGAGAATCTCTAGCACCATTTTGAAGGACATCAAGGCTAGAAGGTCCTGAGAAAAGGAAGAACAAGTTGGTAGCTATTGCAGCCATCTAAGCAAGAGTCAATGAATCACTTAAGGCATTGGAGAGGAGAGGATGGAGACACTTTAAAAGATGGAGCGGGACTTCCTTGGTTGTCCAGTGGTTAAGACTTCACCTTCCAGTGCAGGGAGTGTGGGTTCGATCCGATCCCTGGTCGGGGAGCTGAGATCCCACATGCCTCATGGCCAAAAAACCAAAACATAAAACAGAAGCAATATTGTAACAAATTCAATAAAGACTTTAAAAATAAATCAATCAATAAAAGATGGAGCAGCAGCACTTGGTGCTGCTTAAGGTTGGGAGCAAGGAGTGGTCAGGAGACTGGGTAGGCCATGTCACCCAACTTGAAATAGCATCTCAAATTCTACAGGGTTACTTTTTTTTTTTTTTTTTTTTGCGGTACGCGGGCCTCTCACTGCTGTGGCCTCTCCCGTTGCGGAGCACAGGCTCCGGACGCGCAGGCTCAGTGGCCATGGCTCACGGGCCCAGCCGCTCCGCGGCACGTGGGATCTTCCCGGACCAGGGCACGAACCCACGTCCCCTGCATCGGCAGGCGGACTCCCAACCACTGCGCCACCAGGGAAGCCCTACAGGGTTACTTTTGAGCCAGTCTGCTCAGGGTACATTAAAAGCAGCTTTAGTTGAACTATGAGGGCCCAGAAAAACAGTAGCTGACTCATACATAGCTATGTAGCTCTTACAGTGGAGTCAGGTGTTGTCTGAGTTATGGAATAGGATTAATTCAGGTCATCCTGACAACAACCCTTATAAAGTAAGTGCAATCATATCCCCGTTTTACAGATGAGGAGATCAATAAACAGAGAGGTACACTGATTTGCCCAGGGCCATACAGCCAATAAATGGAGGACTCAGGGTTTTTAGAGACTTTGGGACGAAGGGTGGAGTGCCGTGCTGGGGTAGGGCTGGGGGATGCAGCACATTCCAAGGCAGACTTTCCTAAAAATCCCCTTTAAATATCCTTCCAAAGTTTACACTCACTTCAGCTGCTAATCTCTCTCTCCTCTGCTCCAGGGGTCTAGTGCTGCCACACCGCTTTCCCTGAGAGCTTCCTCCTCCGCCTGGCGTTTATGTTCCCCTTACCTCTGAGAATGCGACCCACTTGCTCCAGTGCTTTCCTAGGGTGGGGGAAGCAAAATCCCCTCCAGATCTAACTGGAGAGAATCAGTTATTTTTGGAGAGAATCAAGCCCTGTTTTTTTTTTTATTTTTCCAGTGAAACTGCTTTATTAATATTTGAAATATATACAACATAAAATTTTTTAAACATCTTTATTGGAGTATAATTGCTTTACAGTGGTGTGCTAGTTTCTGCTGTATGACAAAGTGAATCAGCTATACGTATACATATATCCCCATATCCCCTCCCTCTTGCGTCTCCCTCCCACCCTCCCTGTCCCACTCCTCTAGGTGGTCAAAGAGCACCGAGCTGATCTCCCTTGTGCTATGCAGCTGCTTCCCACTAGCTGTCTATTCCAGGGCAAGGTTGGAGGAGGAGAATTTTGGGACTGGGAAAGAGCTAAGAGGTTGGATGTGACTTGGGGCTTGTTTTGTTTGCGGTGCCTCAAGGATGTTCAAGGGGAGACGAGAACAGAAACCACAGGGAGAGAAAACCAGAGGTTTGAAGTTCTTCTTTCAAAAATACTTCGCAAATGTTTGGTTTCAGACACTTCACAGAAATATCCAAACAGCATCTCCCTGAGCATTACTTCTAGAATTTTGGAAAGCAGCCCTTGTACACAGCTAAATATTTTTTCTAAATAACTTCGAAAAGGAAACTAAACCAATTAGGCATCAATGGCCAAGGTCTTGAGGCCTATTTTTTTTTTTTTGATATAGGAATTTTTTCTGAAGCTAGTTTATGATTCATATTATGAAATTTGCCATTTACTCAGGTGTAAAGAGCCACGTAGGAGCATGTGTCATAATACATGTACCAAAATTTTGATAAATACATGTATGTATAGGTTGTAATTTTAATTTCAAAAATATTACTAATTATGAAAAAACACATATTGATCATAGAAAACAAAATACAGAAGTGAAAAAATCCATCTTATATGTAATAAGCACCATGAACATCTTGGATGTGTTCTCTAGCAAACTTCCTTCCCTCTTTTGCTTTCTTTTTGATTACTGCATTTCTCTTATTTTATAGTTATAATTGTTGCTGGTGTTCCATTTCAAACATAGCTCTCTCTTCCACATGATACATAACCTGCTACTGGAAAAAAAAATCTTTGTTTAAACAATTATAAAAGTAATACATTTTCATTGTAAAAAAAAGAAAATGAAAATTCAAAGTCATGAAGTACAAAAGTATATAGAGTCGGGCTTCCCTGGTGGCGCAGTGGTTGAGAGTCCGCCTGCCGATGCAGGGGACACGGGTTCGTGCCCCGCTCCAGGAAGATCCCACATGCCGCGGAGCGGCTGGGCCCGTGAGCCATGGCCGCTGAGACTGCGCGTCCGGAGCCTGTGCTCCACAGCGGGAGAGGCCCCAGCGGTGAGAGGCCCACGTACCGCAAAAAGAAAAAAAAAAAAGTGTATAGAGTCAAACGTATACATTTCCCCTCCTTTCCCTGGTCTCATTCCTGGAGGTACTTCAAGCAACAGTTTGATGAAATCCACAGGTATTCTCAAAAGTAAATCAACTATTGGGGTTAATTTTTCTCTTCGTATCTGTAATCTAAATCATTATAAACATATTTTCTTTAAAATGTTTTAGTGTTTTGCTCTAATTGTTTTTTGGACTGCTTTTTTTGTGTAATGTTTTTAACAATTATGCATTGTGGACTGTTGCTAAAACACCAGAATGCCAGTTTGCCTTTGCCTGCTTTGAATGACCTGGAGGAAGATTTTACACTGAGGGTGTTAGTGGTATCATTGGAATGCAGTCATTCTTTGAATAGAATCTAATTATGGACTAGATTCTCTTCCTTCTTGACCTTTCTTAAAAATAAACTTATTTTGGGGGCTTCCCTGGTGGCACAGTGGTTAAGAATCCTCCTGCCAATGCGGGGGACACGGGTTCAAACCCTGGTCCGGGAAGATCCCACATGCCACGGAGCAAGTAAGCCCGTGGGCCACAACTACCGAGCCTGTGCTCTAGAGCCCGCGAGCCACAACTACTGAGCCTGTGCGCCTAGAACCCGTGCTCTGCAACAAGAAAAGCCACCGCAGTCAGAAGCCCGCACACCGCAACGAAGAGTAGCCCCCGCTCCCTGCAACTAGAGAAAGACAGTGCGCAGCAACGAAGACCCAATGCAGCCAAAAATAAATAAATAAAATAAATAAATTTATTAAAAAAATTTTATTTTGGAATAATTTTAGATTGACAAAAAGGTTGCAAAGATAGTACAGAGAGTTCCTATGTACACTTCGCCCAGCTTCCCCTTAATGTTAGTATCTTATATAACATACTATGTTTGTCAAAGCTAAAAAATTAACATTGGTACAATACTAATAACTACAGAAATCTATTTGCATTTTACCAGTTTTCCCACTAATATCCTTTTTCTGTTCCAAGATCCAATTCAGGATACCTGATTGCATCTGGTTACTTCACCTTTTTTTTTTGGTGGTACACGGGCCTCTCACTGTTGTGGCCTCTCCTGTTGCGGAGCACAGGCTCCGGACGCGCAGGCTCAGCGGCCACGGCTCATGGGCCCAGCCGCTCCGCGGCATGTGGGATCTTCCCGGACCGGGGCACAAACCCACGTCCCCTGCATCGGCAGGCAGACTCTCAACCACTGCGCCACCAGGGAAGCCCTACTTCACCTTTTTAATTCCATTGTTTCATTGCCTAAGAGAGAGTGTGGAAAAGGAAAGGGGTTAGAGACAGAACACGTACTGACACATTTGAGATCATGTAAAATGAGGTTGCAGTCACTGGAGTTCTGGGATTCTTGGTGAATGTTATTTTACTTAGTCATCCTGCCTCCTTTGGGCAAAGATATTTGAGGGGCGGCTGTACTAAATGTCATCTGCGAGTGGAAATCCTCACGATGTGCTTTAAGAGATGAGCGACGTCACACGACTCTATTCTCAAAAATAGCTCCTAACCCCAGCAACCATTCTCCTGGAAATTACAGCAACAGGGGTGTGTCTACCACTCTGGACAACAGAGGCCTTCACAGGTCATCCTTAGAAGTACAAGTCTTCATCTTGATTTATCAGGTCTGTTTCTTGGGTGGGGTGTCAGGCAAGTTGCTATAAGGGAAGAGCTTGGGTAGGTGTGTAAGGGAGATGCTGAAGGACTGATCTGGGGACTTGGGAAGCACCTGAAACACACTCAGGTGTTGGTGTTGAGGTCTACTCTTGGGAACTGGGTGCCTGGGAGTGTGTGTATGGGGATCACTGCAGGTAGAAAGGTTGGAGAAGAGGAAAAGTGAAACTGTAGCGGAGGATCCATTTCGGTAAGATATGCTAGGAAAAGACAAATCCAGCCTTCTTTTTAAGCTTTCCTGCAGCTAAACAGGTGCTGGAAATAGAACACAATGCCCCAAACACCCAGGAATATTGTTGGTGTTCAGCCAGTTTACACTGATACAGTCAGACCAGTTCTGAAAATACTGAAACACTTCCATTTCAGTTGGTAACGCAGTTGCTTCCCTGAACCCCCAAGTGCCTTTCACTGCCCTGGATGCCCTGCCCCTCCCCCGGGACCTCTGCCAGAAGGTCTGCAGCTGGCAGAGCAGGAGCCTCCAGAATCCTGCCCCAGTGCCAGGGCCCCCCATCCTTTCTGATGACTGAGCCTAAGCAGGGAGCAAATATTTGCACAACATTCCTGCTGATAAAGACCATGACCCTGGGGACTTCCCTGGTGGCCCAGCAGTTAAGACTCCGTGCTCCCAGTGCAGGGGGTCTGGGTTCGATCCCTGGTCAGGGAACTAGATCCCACATGCTGCATTGAAGAACCTGCATGCCTCAACTAAGACCTGGCGCAGCCAAATAAATAGATTAATACTTAAAAACAACAACAAAAAAGGCCATGATCACTTGCTGTGTTTTAAGTGTTGAGAGAATTCCAACCATCAGGGCTTCCAGACGCAAGCCGAATTTCTATCACATAGATAGCATCCCTCCACCAATAGGTCTTAAGTTACTTAAAAAAAAAAAAAGTAAAATATACATAACAAAATTTACCATTTAACCATTTCTAAGTATACAAATTCGGTGGCGTTAAGTTATTTTTACAGCCTACTACCAAGAATGCAATTTTTATCCTATTCAGACCACTCTCTAAAAAGGATGACTGAGGGCCCTAGGGGTCTGTGCTTTGACTCACACTGCTTCACTTAGAATGCCTTGCTCTTTCCTCTGCTTATTAAAAACCAGAATGTATCTCTTTATGGCCACCAAATCTTCATTCATCTCTCACAGCTGAGACTAAGGCCTGCTTGCTTTACCCTTGGAGCACACAATTTAAAACTCTCGAGAATTTCCACTTCTTCCTCGTATCATCATTTTTTGTGTGTATGTGTATGTGCTGACACCTCCTATACACGTGTTTCTCAAAGTACTGTTCAGAGATCACCTGTATTAGAATCACCTAACAAGTCTGGAAGAGAGCCCAGAACCTGCACTTTAAACAAGTTCCCTAAGCAACCTTATTCCCACTGAAGTTTGAAAGCAAAGCTTTGGACGATTGCTCCTAGAGAGTAGGACCTTGTCTCGCTTATCTTTGCATCTTTCGCAGCACCCAGTGCTCAGTACTCAGCAACCCTTGGATCAAGCAGCCTGGTTGACTGTATAGCAAAAATGTGAATGTGTTTTCTCTGAATCTCTGTGAATCTGACAACTGGTTTTTTGTGTTTGCTTGTTTTTGCACGACCAGTGCTTAGTCCTACTACTGCTAAAAGCACCTCATCTTCCTTGTTTGCGCTGGAGAACTAGTCCCTTCAAGTATTCCATTATGTAGTTCAGATGGAGTTAAAACTACTCCCTGGTTCCAGAAGTAGAAACATTAGCCATGCCAGCCTTGGAAGAGTAACAGTTTCTCCTGGGTACAACGATTTGTTCACAGGTGTGCATACAATCCAAGCTGAGACAGGGGAGTCCATCCTAGCACTTGATTCCAGTAAGCTCTTTTCTGAAGCTGAAAAGGCAAGGGAACAGATTCTCTGCTGGAGCCTCCTGAAAGGACTGCAACTCTGCTAGCAAAAAATAAAAAAATAAAAAATAAAAATAATAAAATAATTCAAAAAATAAAAAATCAGGGATCACACACAAAAAAATGGTAATTATGGGAGGGTACAGAAGGGTTAACCAACCTTAGTATGATAAACATTTTGCAATTTATACAGGTATCAAATCATCATGTTGTATATCTTAAGCTTATATGTCAATAATATCTCAATAAGGCTGGGGAAAAAAAGAAATAGGGTAAATTTGGGCACTTGGCATTTAGAGTCTTCAAATAATATTATTACTTAATATTTTCAAACATCTTATGTGATAATCGTGAAGAATGAGACACACGGGAAAGTAAGTGACCTTCTTTACAGGCTTATAGTGAAAAAGTCACGTGCATACACGAGCCAGAGGTACAGGGGAAAGTGATATAATACTTCTCATTTTATGCTGACATCTCCAAATGGGCATTGTTCCAGGTCACAGAGAGTAAGCTAGGCTGTTCCTGAAAACAGTTCCTGAAATTTACAAATTGTTTGAATTAGCATATCCCTGTTCATCAGGAAGTATCCCCAGTCAGGTAGCTTTGGGGAGAGATTGCTCCCTACAGTCTAAGATATTAGACATACTCTTTCTAGTAATAACTCAAAAATTTACATTTAAATGGACACCAACTTTAATAAAAAGACAGCTTCCACTGAGAAGACTGATATTCTCGGGATCTGACCTTTTAAAGAAGCACATCTGAATCTCAGGACTGTGTTTCGAAAACGCTCATGTTCTAGCTCTGATTGCTAATTTCTGACAAAGATTTTTTAAATTTAATTTTTAGTTTATATTAGAGTAGAGTTGATTTACAATGTTGTGTTATTTTCAGGTGTACAGCAAAGTGATTCAGTTATACATATACATATATCCATTCTTTTTTAGATTCTTTTTGCCATATAGTTTATTACAGATTATTGAGTAGAGTTCCCCGTGCCTTGTTGATTATCTATTTTATGTATAGTAGCATATATATGTTAATCCCAAACTCCGAATTTATCCCTCCCCTGACCACTCCCCTTTGGAAAGCATAAGTTTGTTTTCTATGTCTGTGAGTCTGTTTCTGTTTTATAAATAACTTCATTTGTATCATTTTTTTAGATTCCACATATAAGTGATATCATATATTTGTCTTTCTCTGTCTGACTTACTTCACTTAGTATGATAATCTCTATGTCCATCCATGCTGCTGAAAATGGCGTTATTTCATTCTTTTTTATGGCTGAGTACATATGTACCAGATCTTCCTTATCCATTCCTCTGTTGATGGACATTTAGGTTGCTTCCATGTCTTGGTTATTGTAAATAGTGCTGCAGTGAACATTGGGGTGCATGTATCTTCTCAAATTTTGGTTTTCTCTGGATATATGCCCAGGAGTGGGATTGCTGGATCATATGATAGCTCTATTTTTAGTTTTTTAGGAATCTCCATACTGTTCTCCACAGTGGCTATACCAATTTACATTGCCACCAACAGTGTAGAATTGTTCCCTTTTCTCCGAACCATCTCCAGCATTTACTGTTTGTAGACTTTTTGATGATGGCCGTTCTGAGTGGTGTGAGGTTACCTCATTGTAGTTTTGATTTGAACTTCTCTAATAGTTAGTGATGTTGAGCATCTTTTCATGTCCTTTTTGGCCATCTGTATATCTTTCTTTGGAGAAATGTCTATTGAGGTCTTCTGCCCATTTTTTGATTGGGTTGTTTGTTTTTTTGACATTGAGCTGCATGAGCTGTTTGTATATTTTGGAGGTTAATCCCTTGTCGGTCGTTTTGTTTGCAAATATTTTTTCCCATTCTGTGGGTTGTCTTTTTGTTTTGTTTATGGTTTCCTTTGCTGTGCAAAAGTTTTTGAGCTTAATTAGGTCCCTTTTGTTTATTTTTGTTTTTATTTTCATTACTCTAGGAGGTGGGTTAAAAAAGATACTGCTGCAATTTATGTCAAAGAGTGTTCTGCCTATGTTTTCCTTTAAGAGTTTTATAGTGTCTGGTCTTACATTTAGGTCTTTAATCCATTTTGAGTTTATTTTTGTGTATGGTGTTAGAGAATGTTCTAGTTTCATTCTTTTACACGTAGCTGTCCAGTTTTCCCAGCACCACTTCTGACAAAGATTTGACCTTACTACATTTTGTATCTGTGTCCTATAGGTTCCCACTGTGAGGAATTTCCGAATAAAAAGTACCAAGAAAATGACAAGTGGCAATATAAATAGAGATCATTTTTCTTATGTTTTCAAATAGCAGTTCATCCCCAATCTCAATCTGTGTTTTCTCTCTTTATTTCTATTATTATTACTAGAAATCTTATGGGTTGAGGGATTACCTACCATCCTGTTGTCCTCACTTCCAATCTGTCAATCAAGACAGCTTGGTACTATATCCAGAGACAAGGGTTTTCCAGTAAACAGACAATGATAGGTAGGAATGCTATAAGATTTTTTTGTCTTTGAGGTTAAAAATCAGGAATATCATACTGTGTCGTATTGATAAAATGAAGGTAAATATAGAAAGAATTACAGTCAGCCTCATTTATCCGGTATACCTTAGATAACGTGTTGTGGATTACAATTTAAAAAACTCTTTTACTGAGGTGTAACATATATACATATATAAATATGCATAACTTGTGTCAGTCATAAATAACACAAGTATTTTTATTAGGTATACACTCAGGTAACCTCCATCCAGATGGAGATGTAGAAAAATTCCAGCCCTCCATAAGGTACAACTTTTATTGCATTTTAAAATAATATATTTAAATTGTAATTGAAATAAATGAAACAGGGAATTCCCTGGCTGTCCAGTGGTGAGGACTCTGCGCTTCCACTGCAGGGGGCATGGGTTTGATCCCTGGTCGGGGAACTAAGATCCTCCAAGCTGCTTGGCGTGGCCAAAATAAACAACTAAACACATTTTTTAAATTAAAAAAATGAAACATATTTAAGTATTTGACATAACAATACTGAATAGAGTATTTTAAATTAAATGTGATCATACATTACAGAAAACTTGGAAAATAAGAAGGATCGCCATCCATTGTTTTACCACCTTCATAAAACTATTTTAATTTTTGGTAATTTCATTCAAGATTTTTTTCATATATTTTTTAAAAATTGTGAGCAGAGTATTATAAAACTTCAAATCCTGCTTTTTTTTTCTTTTCCTGCAAAAAGCTTTATTGATTCTATTTGGTCCAAGACTTGGGAGAGGGCTCCAAGGGTGTTTAAAAAGCTGTCTAGTGGCTGCAGAGAGGGGCTTCAGGCAGTAAGCCCTGACACCAGAGGGGCTCTGGAAGCGCCTAGTCGTGCTTGAGGGTGAGCCTTTCAAAGATACTGGCCCAGCCCAGCCTGGGGACCAGCCAGCCTGCAGAGGTGCTTGCCCATCTTCTTCTTTTTTTTTTTTTTTTTTTTTTTTGCGGTAAGCGGGCTTCTCACTGTTGTGGTCTCTCCCGTTGCGGAGCACAGGCTCCGAATGCATAGGCTCGGCGGCCATGGCTCACGGACCCAGACGCTCCGCGGCACAGTGGGATCCTTCCGGACCGGGGCACGAACCCGTGTCCCCTGCATCGGCAGGCGGACGCTCAACCACTGCGCCACTAGGGAAGCCGTTGCTTGATGAGCTTTACATGCTCTTCTAGGAAGCGGGTCTCCAGGAAGTCACAGAGGTGGGATCTGCAGGGGCAGAATCCAGGGCCTGCAGGTGGGAAAGGGCCTGGTTCAGGTTCTTCTCCCCGAGAATGGCAGCCTCCACAGCGTCCTGGGTTTTACCCCATTCATCTTGAGACGGCTTCTGCACGTCCTGGAAGAGGGCACAGCCGCCATGCTGGTTTTGCCTTTTCAAGAGACGCTTAGGCCCCCGCACTTCTCCTCAGCCTATTCACGGAAAAAGCGGCCCAAGCCCTCCGGAGCCACATCGTCGTGGTTGAAATAGAAGCCCAGAGCGAGGTAGGTGTCAGAGGCTTGCAGATGTATGTTGACCACGCCGGGGACAATGGCCTCCACCTTGGTGGAATAATTTTGACGAATCTAGGAGCTTGTGGTTGATCGGTAGTAAGGAGTTATTCTCAAAAAATGGTGTTGGGGGCTTCCCCGGTGGCGCAGGGTTCGAACCCATGTCCCCTGCATTGGCAGGCGGATTTTTAACCACTGCGCCACCAGGGAAACCCTACATACGCTCTTAACAGACGTGACCAGATTGTCACAAAACTGTATAACGATTTGCTCTATTGATACTGCTGACTGAACAGTCCAGAAATACTGGCATGGCTGATCCAGCTCCCCTCTCTTATTCATCGCCGCATTTCTCAGTTACTTCACAACTCCCTATCAGAACGAGAAAGAAACTTCACTAATGAACTTAGATGGAAACATTCATCCTCACTGGCTTATGAACTAAGAGTTTGTTTTGCTCTTTTTTAAAGTTCAGATTTTTATCTCATGAAAATTCTCATGATAGATAAGTGTCTGCACCAGAGCTATTTTAATAATAGCACGAATAGATGGTGTAAGGGCTAGATGTGTATTTTTCCTTGGTGAATGTGCAACGCGTAGCAGGCTATGGATGAAATAATAGCTCTGGGAATCATAACTTGAAAAAAGAGTCCACCTCCCTGAATGCTCAGGTTATTCCATATCTGTACCACAAGCTCCTGCAGAAGCTGAAGTAATTCTTCCAAGCTTCTGGGGACGCTCTTTGGCAAGGTGCTTTCCGGGTGTTCTCCGTCTAAGTTTTCTTGAGATGTTTCTCCTCCTGATTAACGGTTGGACGTGTTTTGCTCTTTCAGAAGAGGGGGTGTGTATCAGTAAGGGGAAAGAGGTGTGAAGAGCTGAATCCAAGCCAAGGAGAACTCGGGTTTCCTCACTACTCCTCACTTTCCTTACTTGCTCTCATCCATTTCCATGTTTCCTGCTTGTCACAGACGGCTGCCAAATTCAGATCTCTGGCACAGACCTCTCTGAGCTCCAGACCCACAAATACAACTGACTTCTTAACATCGCCAAGTGGAGATGTCTCAAAATACCTCAAATTCATGGCCTTCTTTCCCAAGCCCAGGTTGGCTCCTCTTCCTGTGTTCTCTGCGTCAGAGAATGGCACCATCATCCGTCCAGTTACACAAGCCAGGCACCTGTGGATCATCCTTGACACGTGACTCCTCTTACCTTCTTATCACTTCTCACCCACTTTCTCTCCAACATGTATCTCAGACACATCCACTCTGTCCTCCTCCAGGGCCATCTCCCCAGTCTTGCTACCATCACGTCTTGCTCTTGCCCCGACAACAGCATTTACGTCCTAACTGGTTTCTCAGTAGCCACTCTTGCCATCCTTTCAACTAGTTCTCATGCTACAGTTCAAGTGATTGTTTTGAAATGCAAATACATTCACGTTACCACACACACACACACACACACACACACACACACACACACACAGAGCTTTCCTCCTTCAATAACACTTCAGTGACTTCTTTTTTCTCTTATCACAAAAATAAAAAAATTTAACTAGGCCTGTGCATCACTGCATGTCTGGTCCTATCCTACTTCTCCAAACTAATCTTATTTCTGCTCTACCACTTACTAACTCTGTAACCTTGGATTGGTTCCTTCTCGGTGCCTCAGTTTTTTCATCTCTGAAATGGGAATAATGGTAGTATCTTTCACTTGGGACTGTTGTGCGGACCAATGTAAAGTGCTTAGATCTTACTGATAGGTACTCCACAAATGTTAGCTCTCATTAGCACGTCTTAGCTCTCTTCAGTCCCTCTAATGTTTTTTCTCAAGGGTGCCGTACTTCCTTCCATCATAGGACCTCTGTATGGCCTGCAAGGCCTAAAACGTCTACTATCTGGCCCCTCAATACACAGAAGTTTACTGACACCTGACCTAGGCAATTGATGTACTCTTATTGCTATTAAATGGACAGGTAACTATTAGAAAATACATATATTTTAGGGTAGGAGAGGGAAAAAAATCAATAGCTAAGAAATTTGGGGTAGCATTGAAGGCCGTATTAGAAAAGTACATGTATT
Source organism: Aethalodelphis obliquidens (assembly GCF_003676395.1). Classification (NCBI taxonomy): domain Eukaryota; kingdom Metazoa; phylum Chordata; class Mammalia; order Artiodactyla; family Delphinidae; genus Aethalodelphis; species Aethalodelphis obliquidens. The sequence continues at coordinate 7,198,765 of NW_020837961.1, forward strand.
GATTACTCCCTCTGTATAAAAATAAATTTGATGTTCCAATTTTAATGACTATCAGCATAGCTATAGTATGCGGGGTGATGGGAAGATAGGTTCTTTGGATAGGTTGCAGTTAGGAAAAAAAACCTTTGTTTCTTTAAGACTAAGGACGGAAACCTTCGAGTCAAGTTCAGCTTACTCCTTCCTTCTTCATGACTCCCCTACCCACAGGGCTTTCAGCTGCCTGGGGATCGCCAGGCGACTAGCTGATACTTTGCATACCAGGCTAAAAGAAGCAGGGACTCTGAGAAGGAGGGTTATCAGGTGTAAGTGAGCAAGCCGACTGACTTATGACTCATTCTTGGCAGAATCAGCAAGAGGGTACTGGATTGCAGACGGATTGCCTCAGCCCTGAACAGAAAGGCACGCGTGATAACAGAATCAAGGAAAATGTCAAAGAAGAAAAGACAGTTTTACAACTAAACAGACAAATAACCGATTGCCTTTTCTGTGTCTCTAGAGTTGGCTGTTGTGATTAAAGTTACCCTTGAAAGAAGAGAGCAGTTAACTTAGGATTTTGCAGGAAATAAAGAATTTCAAGAGGAAGGAAAACTGAGTGTACAGGAAGACCAGTCAACAGGTCAAGGGGAGCAGCTGTGAGAATTTTCACATTTTGGACAGTGTCCTTTTCGTTTAAGGGAGAAGTTTCTTTACTCACTGTTAGTAGCAGTAATGCCCTAGACGTAAAAGAGAGCAATCCTCCTTTCCCTTTGCACCGTGCATTCTACTGGATCTGTTCAGTCAGCCATTGGGTAGGGATGCGGTGCCCGTTCTCACCTAAGCGCTGAGCATCCTCAGCAGCAAAGCAGACAGAAATCCTGCTTTTGTGGAGCGTGCAATTGCGCAGGAGACGAGGACACCATAAACCCAGAAAATCGTTATATTCTATAATATTTAGAGGCCGAGAGATGCAATGTAAAAAATAAAGCAGGGAGGGGTCGGGGTGAAAGGGTGGGTCTAGCCTTAAATAGTGTGGTCAGGAGAAGCCACTCTGAGAAGGTGACACGTGAGCAAAGTCTTGAAGGAGGCGAGACACGAGCCCCGTGCGTGTCAGGGACAAGGACTCCAGGCAGAGGGACCGAGGGTGCAAAGATTCTGAGATGATGCGTGCTTGGCATTGTGAAGGGACTGTAAGGAATCCCAGTGGTTTCAGGGAAGCCAGCAAGGAAGCAGTTAGGAATAGTATTGGAGAGTTGAGGGGCTGGTGGCTGGACTGTAGAGCCTTATGTTTTGGCTTCAACTTTGGGTGAAATGGGTGAAATTCTCTTCTTTAAAGTGGAGATCTGAGACCTAAGATCTGAAATCTACTCCTAAGTCTCCATACGTTCTGCCACCCTGTTTAGTCCCTAACCATCCCGACCCTCTCCAGAATATCGCCGTGACGCCAGGGCCAAGGTTAGGGCTGAGGGAAGCACTTGCTTCCCATGTAAAGTTTAAGGGGGCACCAGCTCTCTCAATACTTACTAATTTTCCTTCTGCCTGAGTCTCTGATGTGGCACAATGCACCACTGTTATTGATCCTATCTTTATGTAAATATTGTTATTTTGTTCGTCGTGAGTCATTTTGTTTTCTTTTTTAAGATTGTAAATTCATTTTATTACCTTGTGTGATGTTTAAATTTATGTGTCAACTCGGCTGGGCCACGGTGCCCAGACGTTGATCAAACGTTAATCTAGGCATTTCTGCGAGGCTGTTTTTGGATGAGATTAACATTTTTTTTTTGGAGTTTTATTTTTTATACAGCAGGTTTTTATTAGTTATCTATTTTATACATATTGGTGTATATACATCAATCCCAATCTCCCAATTCATCCCACTCCCCTCAACCCCCCGCCACTTTCCCCCCTTGGTGTCCATGCGTTTGTTCTCCACATCTGTGTCTCTATTTCTACCTTGCAAACCAGTTCATCTGTACCATTTTTCTAGATTCCACATATATGCATTAACATGCGGTATTTGTTTTTCTCTTTCTGACTTACGTCACTCTGCATGAGAGTCTCTAGATCCATCCACATCTCTACAAATGACCCAATTATGTTCCTTTTTATGGCTGAGTAATATTCCATTGTATATATGTACCACATTTTCTTTATCCATTCGTCTGTTGATGGGCATTTATTTAGGTTGCTTCCATGACCTGGCTGGTGTAAATAGTGCTGCAATGAACATTGGGGTGCATGTGTTTTTTGAATTCTAGTTTTCTCTGGGTATATGCCCAGTAGTGGGATTGCTGGGTCATATGGTAATTCTATTTTTAGTTTTTTAAGGAACCTCCATACTGTTCTCCATAGTGGCCGTATCAATTTACATTCCCACCAGCAGTGCAAGAGGGTTCCCTTTTCTCCACACCCTCTCCAGCATTTATTGTTTGTAGATTTTCTAAAAGGTGTGAGGTGATACCTCACTGTAGTTTTGATTTGCATTTCTCTAATAATTAGTGATGTTGAGCAGCTTTTCATGTGCCTCTTGGCCATCTGTATATGGTGTTAGGAAGTGTTCTAATTTCATTCTTTTACATGTAGCTGTCCAGTTTTTCCAGCACCACTTATTGAAGAGGTTGTCTTTTCTCCATTGTATATCCTTGCCTCCTTTGTCATAGATTAGTTGACCATAGGTGCATGGGTTTATCTCTGGGCTTTCTATCCTGTTCCATTTATCTACATTTCTGGTTTTTTTGCCAGTACCATATTGTCTTGATTACTGTAGCTTTGTAGTATAGTCTGAAGTCAGGGAGTCTGATTCCTCCAGCTCTGTTTTTTCCCTCAATATTGCCTTGTCTATTTGGGGTCTTTTGTGTCTCCATACAAATTTTAAGAATTTTTTTGTTCTATTTTTGTGAAAAATGCCATTGGTAATTTCATAGGGATTGCATTGAATCTGTAGATTGCTTTGGGTAAAAGAGTCATTTTCACAATATTGATTCTTCCGGTCCAAGAACATGGTCTATCTCTCCATCTGTTTGTGTCATCTTTGATTTCTTTTTTTCAGTGTCCTATAGTTTTCTGAGTACAGGTCTTTTACCTCCTTGGTAGGTTTATTCCTAGGTATTTTATTCTTTTTATTGCAGTGGTGAATGGGATTGTTTCCTTAATTTCTCTTTCTGATCTTTCATTGTTAGTGTATAGGAATGAAAGAGATTTCTGTGCACACGGAAGATAAACAAAATTGATAAACCTTTATCAATGGTTTTCATTCCACAGGCTGCAGGATTGTAGTTATTCTTGCTTCTGCTCCGTCATGGGTCTTTGTCATTATTTTTGATTTTTAAAAATACTGCATTAAAATATTATTTGATTGGCTGAGTGTTTTCGGCACCCCTTCCCCTTAAATGTTGTGGCCAAAGAGAGTGCCTCACGCACCTTGTCCCAGTCCCCACCCTGATGCTCTCTCTTATCCCTGTTTCCCCAGTGTCAGTCTAAACCAGGGGTTTGCAAACAGTTTCGGCTATGGCTAGACGGTAAATGTCATAGCCTTTTCAAGCTATACAGTCTCTGTCACACTCTGCCACTGGAACACAAAAGCAGCCATAGACAATAAGCGAACAAGTGAGAGTGATGATGTTCCAATAAAACTTTGAATTTGAATTTCATATAATTTCCTTTTTTGTGTTTTATCTAATCTGTTTTACTTAATCTAGAAGCTTGATCAGATTTAAGTTAAATTTTCTTAAGCTATAATTATTATTTTACTTATTTTTAATTTTAATTTTTTAAAAATTTTAATTGAAATGTAGTTGATTTAATTTCATATAATTTTCATATGTCACAAAATATTATTCTTCCTTAGATTTTTTTCCCCCCCAATCATTTAAAAATGTAAAATTCATTCTCAGCTCACAGGCCGTACAAAAACGGGGCAGAGCAGGTTGGGAAGCCTTGAACTGTAGGGTCGATGCCCTGAGGAGGCTCTTTTAAAAGTACTGTTTTCTCAGGACTTCCCTGGTGGTCCAGTGGTTAAGACTCCGTGCTTCCAATGCAGGGAGCATGAGTTTGATCCCTGGTTGGGGAACTAAGATCCCAGATGTGGCTTGGCCAAAAAAGTAAAATAAAATAAAAAATAAAAGTACTGTTTTCTCACCTCTTGTGGTTGCTCAAACACCTCCAAGTTTACTACATTCAGTGTAGACTGTCAGGGCCTCTGTGTTTGGCCCACGCTTCCTGCTGAAACTTGTTTTCCTCTCCTCCCACAAATACGCACAGACTCACCGTCCCCTAAACACACCAGGTTCATCGTTAGCTACTTGCTTTTTTTTTTTAAGATGTTGGGGGTAGGAGTTTATTAATTAATTAATTAATTTTTGCTGTGTTGGGTCTTCGTTTCTGTGCGAGGGCTTTCTCTAGTTGTGGCAAGCGGGAGCCACTCTTCATCGGGGTGCGCGGGCCTCTCACTATCGTGGCCTCTCTTGTTACGGAGCACAGTCTCCAGACGTGCAGGCTCAGTAGCTGTGGCTCACGAGCTCAGTTGCTCCGCGGCATGTGGGATCCTCCCAGACCAGGGCTCGAACCCGTGTCCCCTGCATTAGCAGGCAGACTCTCAACCACTGCGCCACCAGGGAAGCCCGCTACCTGCTTTTGACCTTGTTTCTTTTTCTGTCTAGGATCTGCCCTAACTTCTCTCTCCAGCATCCCTGCAAGGTCATTCTTCTTTCCTGACTCCACTGGCCAGGTGTGGCCTCCTCTTTTCCTCTGAATTCCTACCACAGGTGTCAGTAATACCCGTTTTAGTTCTTAATTCTAGCTTCTCCTTGTTTTTCTCTGTTTTATATGTGTACGTATTCTGTTGCAGATGAGATTCCTTATCCTCTGTAAATCCTTCCGAGTGCCTAGTCCAGAGCTGAGAATATGATGGAAGGTTGATACTCAGGAACTAACTCTATCTAGTATGAGTATGTCTTCTCTTACAATCAGCCTTCAAATAGTCAAACAGGCCTGATGACATTCTTAGACGGGCCCCCTGAACCTGAGGGAGGTAATCGTTTTGATGGGATGTACAGATTATCTATGCTCTCTTGCCTCCTTTACCCTGTGATTAGCCGCATTTTTGTGCCACGTGATTGCTAAGATTGTTATCCCACTGCCTTTGCATGTACTTCCGTCATACCCCCTACTTTTTCCTGATTCATCAATTTACTAAAAGAAACCCTCGGGTTAAACAGAGACCTGTTTGACCTCTTTCCATTAATAGAAGAGGAAAAAGGAATGGTCATTGAGTAAACACCTACTAAGGTAGCAAGCAGTCTGCTAGGGATCTTACATAAGGCTCTTGTGATTTTCAGATGAGGGGACTGAGCTTCAGAAAAGTTCACAAACTCATCTGAGCCGAAGTGGTGGAAATAAAACGAAACGTACAGGAGGTAACTGGAAAGGAATTTATAGGAGTTTAACCTCATTGGTAAGACTGAGGCATCAGGGACTTCCCTGGTGGCGCAGTGGATAAGACTCCGTGCTTCCAATGCAGGGGCCCCAGGTTCAATCTCTGGTTAGGCAACTAGATCCCACATGCATGCTGCAACTAAGAGTTTGCATGCCACAACTAAGGAGCCTGCCTGCCACAACTAAGGAGCCCACCTGCCACAACTAAGGAGCCCACGTCCTACAACTAAGGAGCCGGTGAGCTGCAACTAAGACCTGCTGCAACCAAATAAATAAATATTTTAAAAAAAGACTGAGGCATCAGCTCTCTTTCTGTACTTGCCTCATCTCTGTATCTCACCTTCCCACCCTCACTCCTCCCAAACTGTCTAATATTCATACTGCATTGATGAGATAATGTGTAAAGCTCATAGCAGCGTGTGACACATGACACTCACTCCAAAGGTGTTCTGTTTTCTTTCTCTTAAATCTCTTCTACTTCTATCCCCCAACCTCTACAGGCCGCTTTAAAATTGAATGGCTATTGTATATCTATACCTACATTGTATTTCATTTTATGATTTACCAAATTACATTAAGGTAGGAAATCAGAAAGGTAAATATTCAAACGCCTGAACCCCAGAGCATGTAACCTAGGACCTGGGATTTGTGGTCAGTGCGTGGCAAATTCTTGTTGACCTAAACTGACATTGGAGTAATTTCTCTAGATTTAAATATAAAATAATCAGGTCACACATTTGGCTGAAATCTTGGTGCTCCTGTGTTCCATTCCTTTCAATGGTTCCCCATTGCTTAGTAGAATTCATTTTGAGGGCCTGGCCTCCCAGGCCTGCCGTGGTCTCCTGTCTTTCTACCTGGTTACCTGTACTTCCATATCCATTCCAGGCCCCAGGCAAATTGGCCTAGTCAAACTGCTCAGACAGATGGGTTTAAAGATCTTTGGCATTTTTGACTTTAAAACTTGACGGTTATTTAGGAAACCACTCTACATATTTCACCTTACCTGTGTCTCCTTGTTCATGCCAAGTCTCCATTTCAGACTCCTTTGCATCCATTTCTGTAAGTTGAAATTCTCCACATTCTTTATGGTACTATGCAGTGGCAACATCCTCCGTGAAACTTACCCTGACTTCCTTGGCCAAAAAGATCCTTTCCCTCTCTGAGTGCCTATAACCCTTTGTTTGCTCCCAACCATGATTCTCTTCATATATACCCTTTATTATAGTTACTAATGTACATGTCTCATCTGGTCTGTGACAGTTAATCATCTTGGGGCACAAATTCCATGAAGTTTCTCAAGTGGTACCTTGTATAAGTGGGGTACTCAGTAAATGGAAATTAAATGAATGAATGGAAAGTGAACACAAGAACAATGTAGGGAGTCCGCCCCCCTTTTAGGACTTTATCAGCCACTTATAACGAATACTTCCTTAACTAGAGAGTGTTTTTTTTTTTTTTTCTCATTAGGTAGGAAACAATTTCTTTTCGATGGAGTGTGAAATTTGGAAGGATGTATTTTAAAGTTCTACTTGGGAGTTGAGAAAATGAGAAGTGTCAACATGTTTATTACTGGAAGTGTTGCAATAAGGAAGCAAAGTTATACCATTGTATTGTCAACTCATCCACCACAAGAATATTTTAATTCATATCACTACTCCTAAAAGAGAAGAAGTGATGCGTAAATAATAACTAGGCACCTGCTTCAAACTTGTGGGTCTTAGAAGAAATAATCCTCAGCTTCTGATGTAGCAACCTAAGGAGATACAAACCTACTTCTGATGCCAAGGGCATGGGGGAAAACATTTTAAGTAAACTGAGCTCTGATCACAAGGTGGGCAACAGTGGTTACATATCTCTTTTTTAAAAATGTATGTATGCATTGTTTCTTCCAGTTTTACTGAGATATCATTGACATACAACACTGTATACGTTTAAGGTGTACAGCATAATGATTATTTTTAAATCTCTATTTTTAAACTATTTTTTTTTAAATATATTTATTTATTTATTTTTGGCTGCATTGGGTCTTCATTGCTGCATGTGGGCTTTCTCTAGTTGTGGCGAGCAGGGGCTATTCTTCTCATTGTGGTGGCTCCTCTTGTGCCGGAGCACGGGCTCTAGGCATGCAGGCTTCAGTAGTTGTGGCTCGCGGGCTCTAGAGCGCAGGCTCAGTAGTTGTGGTGCATGGGCTTAGTTGCTCCACAGCATGTGGGATCTTCCCGGACCAGGGCTCGAACCCGTGTCCCCTGCATTGGCAGGTGGATTCTTAACCACTGCGCCACCAGGGAAGCCCCCAGCATAGTGATTTGATTTACACACATCATGAAGTGATTATCACAATAAGTTTAGAGAACAACCATTATCTCATATAGATACAAATTAAAGAAATAGAAAAATAATTTTTTAATTAAAAAAATTGTTTTTCTTGTGCTGAGAACTCTTAGGATTTACTCTTAAGAATTTTCATGTATAATGTACAGCAGTGTTAATTATATTTATCATGTTGTACATGTTGTAAATAAGTACATTCCTAGTACTTATTTATCTTATAACTGGAAATTTGTACCTTTTGACTGCCTTCATCCAGTTCTTCCTGACTACGCCCTGCCTCTGGTAACCACAAATCTGATCTTTTTTTTTTTTTTTTTTTTTTTTGCGCTATGTGGGCCTCTCACTGTTGTGGCCTCTCCCATTCCGGAGCACAGGCTCCGGAAGCACAGGCTCAGCGGCCATGGCTCAAGGGCCCAGCCACTCCGTGGCATGTGGGATCTTCCCGGACCGGGGCACGAACCCGCGTCCCCTGCATCGGTAGGCGGACTCCCAACCCCTGCGCCACCAGGGAAGCCCTGATCTCTTTTACTATGAGATTGTTTATTTATTTGTTTTTGAAGTACAATTGACCTACACTACTATGTTAGTTCCTGTTATACAACATAGTGATTTGATGTTTCTATACATTTCAAACAGATCACCACAATAAGACTAGTTGTAGTATGTCCCTGTACAAAGATATTACATAGTTACTGACTATAGTCCCTTGAACATTTCGTACCCAAGACTCATTTATTTTGCAACTGGAAGTTTGTACGTCATAATCTCTCTCACCTATTTCTTTCCTTCTCCAACCACCTTCCCCTCTAGTAACCACCTGTTTGTTCTCTGTATCTATCTCTATTTCTGCTTTGTTATGTTTGTTCATTTGTTTTGTTTTGTTTTTTTGATTCCACATATAAGTGAAATCATACAGCATTTTTCTTTCTCTGTCTTATTTCATGTAGCATAATATCCTCCAGGTCCATGCATCTCGTCACAGATGTCAAGATTTCATTCTTTTGAATGGTTGAGTAATATTCTATTGTATTCCAGTGTAACGCATCTTCTTGATCCATTCATCTATTGATGGGTACTGTGGTTGATTCCATATCTTGGCTGTTATAAAGAATGCTGCAGTGAACATAGGGGTACATATATCTTTTGGAATTAGTGCTTTTGTTTTATTTGGATAAATATCCAGGAGTAGATATGTTGGATCATATGGTAGTTCTATTTTTAATTTATTTTAATTAAATTTTTTTTGGCTGTGCCACTTGCTTATGGAGTCTTAGTTCCCCCACCAGGGATCAAGCCCATGCACCTTGCAGTGGAAGCATGGAGTCCTAACCTCTGGAATGCCAGGGAATTCCCGCTTTTTAATTTTTTGAGATATCTCCATACTGTTTTCCATCGTGGCTGTACCAATTTACATTCCCACCAGCAGTGCACAAGACATCCCTTTTCTCCACATTCTCTCCAACTCTGACTATTTGTTGTCCTTTGGATAATGGCCATTCTGACAAGTGTGAGGTGATAGCTCATTGTGGTTTTGGTTTGCATTCCCCTGATGATTAGTGATTTTGAGCATCTTTGTGTGTGTGTGTTAGCCATCTCTATGACTTCTTGGAAAAATATCTGTTCAGATCCTCTGCACATTCGTTTTTTAATAAATTTATTTATTTATTTTTGGCTGTGTTGGGTCTTCATTGCTGTGCATGGGATTTCTCTAGTTGCGGCAAGCGGGGGCTACTCTTCGTTGCGGTGCGCGGGCTTCTTGCGGTGGCTTCTCTTGTTGAGGAGCATGGGCTCTAGGCACGCGGGCTTCAGTAGTTGTGGCACACGGGCTCAGTAGTTGTGGCTCACGGGCTCCAGAGATCAGGCTCAGTAGTTGTGGCACATGGGCTTAGTTGCCCCGTGGCATGTGGGATCTTCCCAGACCAGGGCTCAAACCTGTGTCCCTGCATTGGCAGGCAGATTCTTAACCACTGTGCCACCAGGGAAGTCCCTCTGCCCATTTTTTAATCAGGTTGTTTGTTTTTTTGATATTGCGTTGTATGTGTTTGTATATTTTGAATACTATCAGATTTTCATTTGCAAATATATCAGATATATCATTTACAAATATCTTCTTCCATTCTGTAGCTTGTCTTTTTGTTTTGTTCATGGTTTCCTTTGCTGTGCAAAAACTATTAATTCAAATAGGTCCCATTTGTTTATTTACCTTAGGAGACAGATCCAAAAAAATATTGCTACAATTTATGTCAAAGAGTGTTCATCCGGAACTTCCCTGGTGGTGCAGTGGTTGAGAATCTGCCTGCCAATGCAGGGGACACGGGTTTGAGCCCTGGCCCCGGAAGATCCCACATGCCTCGGAGCAACTAAACTCATGGGCCACAACTACTGAGCCTGTGCTCTAGAGCCTGCGAGCCACAACTACTGAGCCCATGTGCCTCAACTACTGAAGCCCACGTGCCTAGAGCCCGTGATCCACAACAAGAGAAGCCACAACAATGAGAAGCCCGCGCACCGCAACGAGGAATAGCCCCCACTCACCACAACTAGAGGAAGCCCACGCAAAGCAATGAAGACCCAACCCAGCCAAAAATCAATCAATCAATCGTTAATTAATTAATTTACAAAAAAAAGAGTGTTCTTCCTATGTTTTCTTCTAGGATTTTTATGGTTTCTCGCCTTACATTGAGGTCTTTAATCCATTTTGAGTTTATTTTTGTATATATATAGTGTTAGAAAATGTTCTAATTTCATCCTGTACATGTAGCTGTCCAGTTTTCCTGGCACCACTTATTGAAGAGACTGTCTCTTCTCCGTTGTATATTCTTGCCTCCTTTGTCATAGATTAATTGACCATAAGTGTGTGGATTTATTTCTGGGCTCTCTATTCTGCTCCATTGATTTATCTGTTTTCATCCCAGTACCATGCTGTTTTGATTACTGTAGCTTTGTAGTACAGTCTGAAGTCAGGGAGCATGACTCCTCCAGCTCTGTTCTTCTTTCTCAAGATTGCTTTGGCTATTACACGTCTTTTTTGTTTCCACACAAATTTTAGAATTATTTATTCTAGTTCTGTGAAAAATGCCACTAATATTTTGATAGGGATCGTATTTAATCTATAAATTGCCTTGGGTAGTATAGTAGTTTTAACAATATTAACTCTTCCAATCCATGGACACAGTATAACTTTCCATTTGTTTGTGTTGTCTTTAATTTGTTTCATCAGTGTCTTATGGTTTTCTGAGTACAGGTCTTTTACCTCCTTAGTTAAGATTTATTCTTAGGTATTTTATTCTTTTTGATGTGATGGTAAATGGGATTATTTTCTTAATTTCTCTTTCTGATAGTTCATTGTTAGTGTGTAGAAATGCAACAGATTTCTGTATATTAATTTTGTATCCTGAAGCTTTACCAAATTCATTGATGAGCTTTTGTAGTTTTTTGGTGGTGCCATTAGGATTTTCTATAGAATCATATCATCTCCAGGCAGTGACAGTTTTACTTCTTCCTTTTCATTTTGGATTCCTTTTATTTCTTTTTCTTCTCCGATTGCTGTGGCTAGGACTTCCAATACTAAGCTGAATAAAAGTGATGAGAGTGGGCATCCTTGTTCTGTTCCTGATCTTAGAGGAAAAGCTTTCAGCTTTTCACCATTAAGTATGTTGTTAGCTGTGGGCTTATCATATATGGCCTTTATTATGATGAGATGAGTTCCCAACTCTTTGTTGAGAGTTTTTTTTAATCATAAATGGATGTTGAATTTTGTCATAAGCTTTTTCTGCTCTGTGGAGATGATCATATGGTTGTTATTCTTCAACTTGTTAATTTGATGTATCACATTGATTGATTTGCAGATATTGAACCATCCTTATATCCCTGGGATAAATCCCACTTGATCATGGTGTATAATCCTTTTATTTTTATTTTATTTTATTTTGGCCATGCCATGTGGCTTGCAGGATCTTAGTTCTCTGACCAAGGATTGAACCTGGGCCACGGCAGTGAAAATGCCAAGTCCTAAACACTGGACCGCCAGGGAATTCCTATAATCCTTTTAGTGTATTGTTTTTGTTGAAGATTTTTGCATCTAGGTTCATCAGTCATGTTGGCCTGTAATTTTCTTTTTTTGTGGTATCTTTGTCTGGTTTTGATATCAGGGTGCTACTGGCCTCATAGCATGAGTTCAGAAGTATTCCTTCCTCTGCAATTTTTTGGAATAGTTTGAAAAGGGTAGGTGTTAACTCTTCTCTAAATGTTTGGTAGAATTCACCTGTGAGGGCATCCGGTCCTCGACTTCTGTTTGTTCGGAGTTTTTAAATTACTGATTCAATTGCACTGCTGGTAATTGGTCTTTTTATACTTTGTATTTCTTCCTGGTTAGTTCTTGGGAGACTGTACATTTCTAGGAATTTGTCCATTTCTTCTAGGTTATCCATTTTATTGGCATATAATTGTTCATCATAATCTCTTATGATCCTTTGTATTTCTGTGATGTTGGTTGTAACTTCTCCTTTTTCATTTGATTTTATTGAAATCTTTTTTTTTGAGGATTCTGGCTAAAGGTTTAACAATTTTTTTTTTATCTTTTAAAAGAACTAGTTCTTAGTTTCATTGACCTTTTCTATTTTTTTAAGTCTCTATTTCATTTATTTCTGCTCTGACCTTTTTAAAAAAATATTTATTTATTTATTTATTTGGCTGCACTGGGTCTTAGGTGCAGCATGTGGGATCTTTAATGGCAGCATGCGGGAACTTTTATTTTATTTTTTATTAATTTTTATTGGCATATGGTTGCTTTACAATGTTGTGTTAGCCTCCACTGCACAACAAAATGAATCAGCCATACACATACAGATATCCCCTCCCTTTTGGACTTCCCTCCCATTTAGGTTACCATAGTGCATTAGGTAGAGTTCCCTGTGTTATGCAGTATGTTCCCATCAGTTGTCTATTTTATACATAGTATCAATAATGTTTATGTGTGAATCCCAGTCTCCCAATTCCTCCCACCCCACCCCTTTCCCCCTTGGTATCCATACATTTGTTCTCTACATTTGTGTCTCTATTTCTGCTTTACAAATAATATCATCTATACCATTTTTCTGGATTCCACATATATGCGTTATTATACGATATTTGCTTATCTCTTTCTGACTTACTTCACTCTGTATGACAGTCTCTAGGTCCATCCACATCTCTACAAATGATCCAATTTCGTTCCTTTTTACGGCTGAGTAATATTCCATTGTATATATGTACCAAATCTTCTTTACCCATTCCTAAATGTCGATGGACATTTAGGTTGCTTCCATGTCCTGGCTATTGTAAATAGTGCTGCTATGAACATTGGGGTGCATGTGTTTTTTTGAATTATGCTTTTCTCTGCGTATATGCCCAGTAGTGGGATTGTTGGGTCATATGGTAGTTCTATTTTTAGTTTTTTAAGGAACCTCCATACTGTTTTCCTTAGTGGCTGAATCAACTTACATTCCCACCAGCAGTGTATGAGGGTTCCCTTTTCTCCACACCCTCTCCCACATTTATATTTTTTGATGATAGCCATTCTGACTGGTGTGAAATGATACCTCATTGTAGTTTTGATTTTCATTTCTCTAATAATTAGTGATGGTGAACATCTTTTCATGTGTTTGTTGGCCATCTGTATATCTTCTTTGGAGAAATGTCTATGTAGGTCTTCCACCCTTTCTTTGATTGGGTTGTTTGTTTTCTTGATATTGAGCTGTATGAGCTGCTTGTATATTTTGGAGATTAATCCTTTGTCAGCTGCTTCATTTGAAAATATTTTCTCCCATTCTGAGGGTTGTCTTTTTGTCTTGTTTATGGTTTCCTTTGCTGTGCAAAAGGTTTTAAGTTTCAGTAGGTCCCATTTGTTTATTTATTTATTTATTTATTTATTTTTATCTCATCAGAAAAATCTTTATTGAGAAGGTACCAAGCTCACAGTTTTTCTAATATTCTAATTTTTGCTTCAAACTCTAATTTTATCACTGACAACAAATACTGTCCATGGTTTTCCCTGAAGTGACAGTCTCACTTTGTTTATTTTCAAAACAATATCTGCCACAAGCCTGATTTTGAATAACCATGGTTTGTAAGTCAGTTCTTCTTTCAAGTAAAAATATTCCATGAATATAGTAGTTAATTCAGTTTGCACATCATACAGTTGCTTAATTGCTGTTCCTCAAGACAGTCTTCAAACTTGGGTATCCAAGAAATGTTTTTAATTGTACTTATCATTTTATGACACAGAATTTTTTTTTAAATTTACTTAAGGATAGAAACTTAATTACTTTTATTGCTTCATCAAAAACATAGTGATAAAAACTAGTACAGTTGGGTATTATCACCTTGATTTGTGGTAAGGCAATAGCAGTTTTACTCACCATTTTTTAAAATCTTTTTTATTTTTTAACACCTTTATTGGAGTATAATTGCTTTACAATGCTGTGTTAGTTTCTGCTTTATAACAAAGTGAATCAGCTATATGTATACATATATCCCCATATCCCTTCCCTCTTGCGTCTCCCTCCCATCCTCCCTATCCCATCCCTCTAGCTGGTCACAGAGCACTGAGATGATCTCCCTATGTGATGCAGCTGCTTCCCACTAGCTATTTATTTTATATTTGGTAGTGTATATATGTCAGTGCTACTCTCTCACTTTGTCCCAGCTTTAAAAATATGGAATGATTCACGAATTTGCATGTCATCCTTGTGCAGGGGCCATGCTAATCTTCTCTGTATCATTCCAATTTTAGTGTATGTGCTGCTGAAGTGAGCACCCATTTGCTTATTTTTGTTTTTATTTCCATTACTCTAGGAGGTGGGTCAAAAAAGATCTTGCTGTGATTTATATCAAAGAGTGTTCTTCCTAAGTTTTCCTCTAAGAGTTTTATAGTGTCTAGTCTTACATTTTGGTTTTTAATCCATTTTGAGTTTATTTTTGTGTATGGTGTTAGGGAGTGTTCTAATTTCATTCTTTTACATGTAGCTGTTCAGTTTTCCCAGCACCACTTATTGAAGAGTCTGTATTTTCTGCATTGTGTATTTTTGCCTCCTTTGTCATAGATTAGGTGACCATAGGTGCGTGGGTTTATCTCTGGGTTTTCTATCCTGTTCCAATGATCTATATTTCTGTTTTTGTGCCAGTACCATACTGCCTTGATTACTGTAGCTTTTTAGTATAGTCTGAAGTCTGCAAGCCTGATTGCTCCAGCTCCATTTTTCTTTTTCAGGACTGCTTTGGCTATTCGGGGTTTTTTGTGTTTCCATACAAATTGTAATTTTTTTTTTTCTAGTTCTATGGAAAATGCCATTGGTAATTTGATAGCGATTGCATTAAATCTGTGGATTGCTTTCTGTAGGATAGTCATTTTCACAATATTGATTCATCTTTGATTTCTTTCATCAGTGTTTTATAGTTTTCTGAGCACAGGTCTTTTGCCTCCTTTGGTAGGTTTATTCTCAGGTATTTTATTCTTTTAATTGTTTTAATTGTGGCATGTGGGATCTTTCAGTTGTGACATGTGGGATCTAGTTCCCTGATCAGGGATCGACCCTGGGCACCCTTCATTGGGAGCATGGAGTGTTAACCACTGGATCACCATGAAGTCCCTCTGCTCTGAAATTTATGATTTCTTTCCTTCTACTAACTTTGGGTTTTGTTTGTTCTTCTTTTTCTAATTCCTTTAGATGTAAGGTTAGGTTGTTTCTTTGAGATTTTTTTCTTGTTTCCTGAGGTAGGCTTCTATCACTTTAAACTTTCCTCTTAGGACCGCTTTTGCTGTGTCCCATAGTTTTTGGATCATTGTGTACTTGTTTCCTTTTGTCTCCAGGTATTTTTAAGTTTTTTCCTCGATTTCTTCAATGATCCATTGGTTGTTTAGTAGCTTCTTGCTTAGACTCCATGAGTTTGTGTTTTTTTCAGTTTTTTCCTAGTAGTTGATTTCTAGTCTCATAATCTGTGGTCGGAAAAGATGCTTGATATGATTTCAATTTCCTTAAATTTACCGAGACTTGTTTTATAGCCTAGTATGTGATCTATCCTGGAGAATGTTCCATGTGCACTCACAAAGAATGTGTATTCTGCTGTTTTTGGATGGAATGTTCTATATATCAATTAAGTCCATTTGGTTTAATGTGTCATTTAAGGCCTGTATTTCATTATTGATTTTATATCTGGATGATATGTGCATTGATGTAACTGGGGTATTAAAGTCCCCTACTCTTATTGTGTTACTGTCAATTTTTCCTTTTATGTCTGTTAGTATTTGCTTTATAAATTTAAGTGCTCCTATGTTGGGTCCATATGTATTTACAATTGTTTTATCTTCTTGGATTGATTCCTTGATCATTATATAATATCCTTCTTTGTCTTTTGTAACATTCCTTATTTTAACATCTGTTTGTCTCATGTAAGTATTGCTACCCTGGCTTTCTCTTTATTTCCATTTGCATAGACTACCTTTTGTCCAATCCCCTCACACTCAGTCTGTGTGTGTCTTTAGATCTGAAGTGAGTCTCTTGTGGGCAGCATAAATATGGGTCTTGTTTTTGTATCCATTCAGCCACTCTGTGTCTTTTGATTGGAGCCTTTAGTCCGTTTACATTTAAAGTAATTGTTGATATGTGTGTACTTATTGGCATTTTGTTAATTGTTTTTGTAGTTCTTTTTTGCTCCTTTCTTCTTTTTTTCTCTTCCCTTGTGATTTGATGATTCTCTTCAGTGTTATGTTTGGATTCCTCTCTCTTTTTTTGTGTGTGTGTCTATTATAGATGTTTTTGTTTTGTGGTTATATAGTAATTTATATATTTGTGATTATTAGTAATCTATCTATATGTGATTATTTTAAGTTGCTGATATCTTAATTTCTAATTTTAAAAAACTCTTCATTTTTACTCTCCTTTCCTCATGATTACTGTTTCTGACATCATATTTTACTGAATTTCTATATTCTGATTTGACTTTTCCTGCATATTATAAACTAGTAATAGTTAAGGACACTAGTGTGAAAAAATTCTCATAAAACTTTCATGACACAATGATGAGCTCTCCTGATGAAATCTGTAATGGGAACAGCCTTCTATTTTGACTTGGCTATATTACTTTATCTTTTCTTTCCAAACTTTCATTATTGACACAGGGCTGGAGGGAGTGGGAAGGAAGAAAATGTCTGAAAATGGAGTATTTACCTGAAAAGCAACATTTCAAGCAAGAAGAGATGGAGATAGTTAAATGATAAACTTAAGATCACTGCCCACTCTGTAGCACAAAGGCTGGAGAATAAGTTTATATAAGTTCTAGAAAATAAATGTTTTTGAATAGTCTGAGTTATTAAACCGTGACATCAGTGCCAACTTCATAATTTGTGGGGCCTAGTGCAAAATGAAAATTCAGAGCCACTTGTTCAAAGACTAGGAAAAAAAGGTCAATTAAAGGTATAAAATATAATTTTTTATAATTTTCTTCTACAATCTCTTTTTTTCCCATCTTTTCCTTTCAAGGGTAAAAATTTTAATTTTTGAGGAACTTCATACTGCTCATTTTCAGAGTCACATTAGAAAGCAAAATATTGTTCTCCCTTCATCCTAGAAATTAATAAGAAGGGCATACATTTTTTTGAAAAAAAAATCACAACTCTTGGAAGTTTACCACCAGCATCTAAAATGAACAAAAGAGAGAAAAAACATTTACTATGTATTTCAGATTTCTTTGGTGGGGGAGGTCTTCCCATGTGGTATTAATACTTCTTTCAGTTCCTATTACCAAAATAGTAGAAGCAGGAAAAAATAGAAACCTAGTGGTTTTGTTTTTTGGGGTTTTTTTTGCGGTACGCGGGCCTCTCACTGTCGCGGCCTCTCCCGTTGCGGAGCACAGGCTCCGGACGCGCAGGCTCAGCGGCCATGGCTCACGGGCCCAGCCGCTCCGCGGCATGTGGGATCTTCCCGGACCGGGGCACGAACCCGTGTCCCCTGCATCGGCAGGCGGACTCTCAACCACTGCACCACCAGGGAAGCCCAAACCTAGTGATTTTTGCTGAAACCCACGAGGTTGCTCTCTTGGTCTGTGCAGACACTCCCAGTGTCTCAGCTTGCTGGAAGAAATTTGCTGACATTTTCCTTTTGTAGTTGTTTGTTTGGTGAAGAATAATAGTAAACATTCTAACATCCACATCTTGGTGACTAGTCTTCCACATTATTGCTTGGTTGGTTGTTTGGTGTTGGTGAGGTCATCTTCCACAGTCTTTTTCAATTTGTCATGGTGTTTTTATTTGCTTAATGTTATTCAAAAAGATATATATAATTTTAAATTATTAGCATGAATTCTACCGTTCACCTTTACGTTGTGCAACACCAGTTTTAAATGCAAATACAAACATTTAACTTGTATGCAAAATCATAAAAATTATGCACTTTATATTTTGTAGCTCTTATTTATGTGTGTTTCATCCTTATCAGAATAGTGGAAACACTGCCCCAAATTAACTCAACTGTTTTATTCCACTTCTTGATTCCCACGTGTTCTACCAACACTCTAATTTTGGCCTAATGATAAGGAAGGACTGGAAGGAAAAGGAATTATGGGTTGCCCTATCTTTTCTTTTCTTTCATAATTTAAACTCTTTATTAAATAATGCAGTTTCACTTTCCCCACATTGACTCTTTTCTTAATTTATTAGTTTCCCCAGTTACTTAGCTTTCAAGTGAACCCTCAAATCCCAGGAAAGACTTTATGAGCTGAAGTTTATCTAAATAAATTAGGGCTATAAACGAAAAAATTAGTCACTGAGAATCTCTAAAAATAATAGACTTCCTCCTCTACCACTCTTGAGACTAGATGGAAGCTTAACATATTCACAACTTAACCAGCTTAACAAAGTGACCCTCAAAATTATACAGGAAACCTTTTTTTTTAGTTTTGAAAGAATATAATATTTGATATTTCAGTAAAAGTATGAAAGTATTCATTATGGGGAAAATCAAATTTTGTTGGACTTTTCACATTTTTTTAATTAAAAAAATTTGTTATTGAAGTATAATTGATTTACAGTACTGTGTTAATTTCAGGTTTACAGCACAGCGATTCAGTTATACATACATATATATGTGTATATATATATGCATACATATATATTTTTTCAGAATATTTTCCCTTATAGATTATTATAAAATATTGAATATAATTCCCTGTGCTATACAGTAGGTCCTTGTTGGTTATCTATTTTATATATAGTAGTATGTATATGTTAATCCCAAACTCCTAATTTATCCCTCTCCTCACACCCCTTTCCCCTTTAGTAACCATAAGTTTGTTGTCTATGTTGTGAGTTTCTTTCTGTTTTGGAAATAAGTTCATTTGTATGGTTTTTTTTTAGATTCCATACATAAGCAATATCATATAATAGTTGTCTTTCTCTGTCTGGCTTACTTCACTTAATATGATAATCTCTAGATCCATCCGTGTTGCTGCAAATGGCATTATTTCATTTTTCATGGCTGAGTAATATTACACTGTGTGTGTGTGGGTGAGTGTGTGTGTGTGTGTGTGTGTGTGTGTATAAAACATCTTCTTTATCCATTCCTCTGTTGATGGACATTTAGGTGGCTTCCATGTCTTGGCTATTGTAAACAGTGCTGCAGTGAACACTGGGGTATACATGTACCTTTTCAGATTGTGGTTTTCTCCAGATATATGCACAGGAGTAGGATTGCAGGATCATATGGTAGCTCTATTCTTAGTTTTTTAAGGAACTTCCATACTGTTCTCCACAGTGACGCCTTTTGTTTCTATATCAGCATTTTCAGCATAAGTGGTTGCCTAACACTGAGAACTAATGGGAGTGAGGAATGGTGTGGTAGGGTTTCTTGCTCCTTTGTGTTTCTTCGAATGCCATTGCCTTCCTTCTGTGTTGGAAGCCCAGTTCTTGTTCAAAAAGAAAGTGTGGCCTCTAGGGGCTATCAGTGTCCCTACTTACTACTCAGTCGTAGATGTAACATGCTTACCTTATACTAGCTTTGAGTCTCATTGAACACATTGAGCACATCATGGACCCAATGGGATTTTGCGCTCATGGGGCATCTTGAACACTATATGTGAACAGGGTGGCAAGAAATAGCAGACATATTGCATGTATCTCCCCTGCTCACTTGCATATTCCAGTGTTACATCAGACTGCACTTATAAAACACAAGTTCAAAGGTAAAGTTGTTAAAAATTTTAAGACAGAACATTAAACTAAGTGCAGGGCCTTCTGAGAGCAGGACCCTCTCAGTGTACAACACTGGTCACACACCCATGAAGCTGCCTTGTCTGCTGTATATGTTTGGACCAAACATCTCAAATTCCTTGCTGGTTGTAGAGAGACTGCTCATTGCCACCTAATAATCCTCTCCTTCCTCCTTGGTAACAAAATGCCAATTTTATTTGGAGTTGTAAGATGCTCAGCTAAAAACTACATTTTCCAGCATCTTATGCATCTACTTATAAACAAGTTTTGGTTAATCAGATGTCTGCAGAAGTCTTGCATGGGATTTGGGGGATAGCAGTCTCATTTCTACTTTCCAGCTGCTTAGAATAGAGTTGTGATAGCTAGAACTCCAGCAGTCACCTTGGAACGTGAGGCGACCTTGAAGGTGGAAGTTGGGTTCTCAGATGAAACGCATAGAAGGTGCCTGAGTCCCTGAAAAGCCATGGAGGTGCCACAGGAGCCCTTGGCTACATATCTCAGGACTTTTTATGTGTGAGAGAAATAAACTTGTATCTTGTTACATCACTGTTATTTGGCATTTTAATTATATGCAGGCGAAACTAATCCTAACTTACAAGGAAAGCTTCACTGGTTCTCATAGGTTAGCCAATTAAGTTACGCAGTGTTTTAAAGACAAACCTGGGACAGTCCTCAATTTGTTATTGTGTAACATGTTTAGAATACCCTGGCTTGAGTGGCAACGATTTCTAGGATTCAGAGGCACTTTTCCTCTTTCTTCCCAGTTCAGGACTATGTTTCGGAGCTCTGAGATTGCAGGTAGACTCCAGATAAACGCAGTGTTACGATGTAAGGCATTATGGCAGTGATATACGTGAGAGTAGGGTTTTGTCATTTTTTTCCTAAGTAATTTAAATACCAATACCTTACAATGAGCATGGGAAAGAAAATTATAAACATCCTTGTGGATATTTATAAGATTACCTATAGAAAAGAGATGTCAACCGTTATTACTTTGCCAACCACAAAAAATAGATGAACGTGTTGCCTAAGAGTAGAGGATCAGGTTGGCTCATACTGCCACCTAGAGATAAAATTCAAAACTACTACCTCTTATCTCTAAGGAGCCTGAAAGGTTAGGGTTTGAGCAGGCGGTTTCTTCTCCCACTGACTAGTACTGACTCTCCTAATTGTCTTGTCCATTTGTGAAGAGTCACTGGATGACATTTTCCAGGGAGCCTTCCGGAGGTAGCTGGGATGGCAGCTAGAGTGTGATCATAAACCAAGCTAATACATGGGGTGCAGTCCATTTTCCATTTATCTGTCCCGTCTAAGGGCTGTCCTGGCTAAGTAGCATGGAGATGGGCTTTGAACTCAGAAGCATTGTGGGTTAAACAGAAGTGGGTCTAGGAAGACGATGGCAGAGGATAGCAATGGAAATGCTATACCCTTCCCTCTTCTCAGATGTCCTTCCAGCTGATCCTCAAGGATTGACCTCAGGCCCATTTCCCCTCCTCCTACCTGGTTTATTCTGCTTCCCTCAACCCCATGTGTTCCATGATGACCTTCTGTAAGCTCATCCTCTCTCTCATCCCCTTCCTAACATCCTTCTCACGTCACTCTGAGTCAGTGCTGTTTGGTGGAAAGAGGGTGGAGAAGGAGGCAAAGGTTGGGCAAAGGTGAAATAACATAGCCATACAGAGTGAAATCATGGGAGTGTGTACGTACTGAGGTCATCATTTGTTGTAGGAGCCCAGAAGGGGGTAATTGATGTTGTGGAGTCCAAGAAGAACTTCACAGAGATGAAGCATTTAAGACATACTATTTCTGTAAACAAATGGAGAGGAGGAAATTCCTCTTCTCAAGTGAACAAAGGGATGGATTTGGAAAAAATCAGGGAGGAAAAGGCAAGTTGTTCGTTGTGACAGTAGACAGAGAGAGAGAGAGAACAAGATATGTCTGTAATTGCTGCTGAAATGCAGCTGGAAACATCAAACAAGCAGATCATGGAGGGCCTTAAATTATACACAAAGGATTTTGTGTGTACTATTTCTGTAGCAATAGGCCAACAACGATTAGAACAGTTAAGTGACATGATCAGAACTGTGTTTTCTGCAGATAACTCTTAGGAGAAAGTAAAAGATTGATTAGAGATGCCAGATATTAG
This sequence comes from Aethalodelphis obliquidens, assembly GCF_003676395.1. NCBI lineage: Eukaryota > Metazoa > Chordata > Mammalia > Artiodactyla > Delphinidae > Aethalodelphis > Aethalodelphis obliquidens. Next base: position 7,220,892 of record NW_020837961.1, read on the forward strand.
AGATACAGACATGTGAGATGTTATTGCAGAAGAACTGAACCAGGGTAGGAGTGGTGAAGATATAAGGTGCATAGAAAATATGATTCTGATATGAGCCTGCATCCTTCAGCAACTAATTGATTCGGGGAGGATTTTGCAATGGGGAGAGAATATACGATGAATTGGAATTATCTAGATGGAAGGGTTGTGAGGATGCGCCATTAACCCAAAGGGGGCCCGAGAGGAGAGGTCAGGGACTCAAAAGTGTGCAAAAATTATTATAACAAACCTCAGTTAAATGGACTTGCGATACCAGAAGGGGGAGCTCTCAAGCCCTGGACAATAGCAGAGCCCAGCAGGAAGAAAAAGGACTTCTCTGGCAAGGACTCAGCCAATGAAAAGCCATGGACTCTTAGCGTACTACGGGCCTCCCAACTTCCTTTTCCCTCTATAAAAGTGTTCTCCTTCTCTTGCCATGGGGGGATTTGCACATGGCTCACCATGAGTGCAGACCCCAGACTGCAATTCTTCGCTGATCCCAAACAAACCCACCTTTGCTGGAGAAATATATGGCATTCTATTTGTTAAAGGTCAACAGGTATGTTATAGTAGAAATTAAATAGGCTTTCTAGTCAAATTAGTCAATGTTAAAATCCTGCCACTTATATGCACGTATCGTCAGACAAGTTAGCAAAACTCTCTGAGCCTTGATTCCTCACCTACAAAATGGGAATGATAATACTGCTTAGTTTCCGTGATGGATGTAGAGGATCCCTGTTGCTTATCTCCTTGGCATCCATCCCCCACTTCTTCCAGCGACATGCCCAGCTTTCACTGGGGAATCTGCTTACTCCGCACTCTCAGAACGTGTGCTCATGAGAGATTCTTGCAGGCAGATCTGATGGGCTCAGGAGTGGACATGTGACCCAGATTGGGCCATTGAGAGCATCATGGCTAAACACCATGGCTTTTGTTTGTGAGCAGATTGTCTGCAGGCTGTGAAGCTGAGAGCTGGATATAAAGGTTAGAGCTGCTGTAACCCTCTTGCCACTTCAGAGGAGATTCTGGAATTGTGCAGTTACACTGCTTGGGGCCTGAAGATGAAGTCCCGTTAGCAAGAGGCAGAAGGAAGAGATACAGAGAAGTGGAGTCACTCGGACATTGTATAAGCCCTTGTTGACAACACTTCCCCAAATCAGCCATGACGATGGACTTTTCAGTTATGTGACTGTCCGAAGACGCTAAGTTATGCTGTGTGGTAACAAACACCCCAAAGCTCAGGGGCTTACAACAACAAAGATTTAGTTCTCACTTAGTTACACAGGATGGCTGCAACTCTGCTAGGTTGTTTTTGATCTGGGACCCAGGATTATGGAGCAAGCTATGTTTGGAAAATCACCAGTTGTAATAGAGGGAAAAGAGAGTAGTAGGGAAAATAAGTACTAGCTCCTAAACCATCTCCCTGGAGGATGCTTCCTGCTCGCACGCCATTGGCCAGAACAAATTCACATACTCAAGCTTCATGCCATAGGGTGGAGAGGGGCAGCAAATATTTCTGAATAATGATAATGCAATCTACCAGTAAATTTCCCTTTTGCTTAAGCGAGCTGAGGTCATATTTTCTGTCACTTGCAGCCAAAAGAACCTTAACTGAGAAAAGCTGTTGAAAGAATTAAATTAGAAATTTTATATACAATAGTCAACACATGGTAGACATTCAGTAACTGGGAGCTACTATTTCCAAGCGCATGAACACAGATGAATCGGGGATTACATTTTTCTCAAATGTTCTCAATTTCTTTAATTTATTCACTATCTCACTAACATTTATTGAGTTCTTTTTATGTGACACACTCTGTGCTAGGTGGTGGGGACACAAAATGATGCAGTACATTTACAGTTTAGTTCTCCAGCAGATTTCATGTTAAAGAAATAACTTAATGTCAGGGCTCGGTGTCTTATGCCTAAGGAAAGTGGAAAACATTTAGGAAATTAGTATTCAGAAAAAGGTTACCTATGGTACCTAATGAAATGGAACCAGAAGTATGACCGATACTCATTTACTCACCACTCATCAACCCATTTGTCCAATACATACTTATTAGCCTCTACCACGAGCTAGACCCTCTTGAGGTAGAAAAGCAAATGACATTTATTCTTGTCTTTACTTAAAATATAGTAGTAAGGAGAGGTGAGCTGAGAGTATATAAATGGATGCTATAATAAGAAAAATAAAACGAAAATGCTGGTGATGGCTAATGCTGTCAGTCACCAATAACCTCCATTTGGCCAAACCTAAAGATCAACACTCAACCTTGCTCCACAAGCAACTGACAAGAGTTAATCATTCCCTTATTCTTCACTTGCTTACGCACACCGCCCTTCCTGGTTTTCCTCCTAAGATCAGTCCTCTGTTACATGCTTAACACACTTACCCCGTAGGTGATCTCATTCAGTCTTCTGGCTTTAAGTATCATCTCTACACTGACGATTCCCAGTTTGATGACTGCCTCAGTGTCTCTCCCCAACTCCAGAATGATTGATCTTATTGCCTCCTTGTATAATAAGCGTCTCACAGTTATCACCAGACTGGACTGCTGATCCATCAGCCCCAAACTGGTGGCTCTCTCGGGGTTCCCACTCCAGTAAAGGGTACCACCTTTCACCCCAGTTGCTCAGGCCAACCTCGGAGTAATCCTAATCCCTTTCCTTCTTTCCTCCCACTTCCAATTCATCAGCCAATCTGTGGACTCTGACTTTTACAACATGTTGAATGTGATCACTTCTTCTCTCTCCCCCTCTAGGATATCACCTCAGTCCTGGACTCAGCCATCCTTCTATCCTGGGCTCTGACAGCAGCTTCCCCTAACTGGCTTTTCTGCTTCCGTCTTTGTTCTGTTATTTTCTACATGGCAGCCAGAATAATTCTTTTAAAACTAAAGTCAGATCATATCACTTCTCTTCTCAAAAGCCTCCAAATGCTCCACTTCACCCTGCGCGCTTAGATACGAGAATGACTCATTCCCTCATTCCCCGGGTCCCATTGGCTCTCTGCTCAAATGTCACTTCATCAGAGAAGTCTTCCCTGATATCTTACCAAAAAATGCTAGTTCCGGGCTTCCCTGGCGGCACAGTGGTTGAGAGTCCGCCTGCCGATGCAGGGGACACGGGTTCGTGCCCCGGTCTGGGAGGATCCCACATGCCGCGGAGCAGCTGGGCCCGTGAGCCATGGCCGCTGAGCCTGCGCGTCCGGAGCCTGTGCTCCGCAACGGGAGAGGCCACAACAGTGAGAGGCCCGCGTACCGCAAAAAAAAAAAAAAAAAATGCTAGTTCCTTCTGCCCTCGCCCTCCATTCCTTTACTGTTTTATTTTTCTTCACGTTGCCACTTGACATCATACAAAATATTTATTTATCTGTTTATAAATAGGAGAATGTAAGCACCATGAGGATTTTGTATTTCCAGTGCCAAAAACCGCCTAAAAAAGGGCTGGCACGCAGATGCTTTTATTAAGTACTCTAGGCATTATTCTAACACAATTTATTATCATTAGATTCGCTGTATTACTGTCCACATTTCACAGACGTGGTAGCCGAGGCACAGAATCGGGAAGTGACTTGCCCAGAGTCACAGCGCCCTCAAGTGGCTTAGCTAGGATGCACATTGAGGCGCTCTTCCTCCGGGGTCCCTCTGCTCCTCAACACTTGGCGCTCAGGTCCGACACCCGAAAGCCGTTCGCGGGGGGCGAGCTGGACGTCAGGGGGACGCCAGCGAGGGCGCGGCTCACTCAGCCTCCCGTTTCCTGGGAAGTCAGCGCGCACCCGTCCCTAGCCTTTGGGTGCCGCAGCTGGCAGAGCGCACAGATTCGGACAGGCGGCTGGGCGCGGGAGCGGCCCGTACTTCTGCTGGGTCGCGGGTCGCCGGAGACGGGAGAACCGAGCCCCGCGCAGCCTGAGCGCAACGCCTCCCGTTTCGTTTTCCCGAGGCGCCTCGGCTTTGTTTCGGTTTCCAGTTGTTCCGTCTTCAAAACGAAACTGAAAGTTGCGCTAAACTGCGCAGCGTTCCCTTGGACGGAGATGCCTTTTGGCACCAGTCCTTACCTCTGCGAATCTGTCTGGAACAGAGTGACCTTGCAAACGTGGTTTGTGGTTTGGACACCTGAAACTCCCTCAGAAATACCCTAGGGCGTCTTTTTTCTTCAGATTAAAAACATGTATAATAGCATTTTGCTATTATTGATTATTATATCAATAGAGACACAGGGAAAGAAATCGCTTATGATTCTAACACCCAAAGACAACTAATATTTTGATGCATTTTTTTTGGCCTTTTTTTCCTATTATACATTTAATCTTTATAAAATCATGTCATTATACAGTTTTATATATGCAGAATTTAACTCTAAATTGCGTTTTCGTCAAACATAATATCATGAACATATTGCCCTTTTATTATATATTTTTTAAAATAAATTTTAAATTGTTGTGTAACGTTCCAGGTTCTGACAGTACAATTCAGTTATTCTCTTGTGGAAGTTTGTTTTTATCTCATCAGGGCCTTTTATAAATAATAGTATGATTGACATTATTGTAAGTAAATATTTGACCAAATTTCTGATTACTTAAAATAAATTCCAAAAGATGTGTCTGGAGGAAAAACTTCTCCTCTCCCCTCTTAGTTCTTATACTGAGGGTCTGTGAACTAAACTGACAAAGACAGATTAACGAGAAAAAAACCTTACAACTTTATGAATATTTTATGTGCACAGGAGTTCACAGAAAAGTGAAACTCAAGAAGTGGTTAGCCTTAGGAGCTTATATGCCATTTAACAAAGAACAGGGGGTTTGGGTTTTGAGGGATGATCAGTTGTGGAGAAGTGTCTTTGAAATATATTAGGGAGGGGCTTCCCTGGTGGCACAGTGGTTGAGAGTCCACCTGCCAGTGCAGGGGACACGGGTTCGAGTCCTGGTCCAGGAAGATCCCACATGCCGCGGAGCAGCTAAGCCCGTGCGCCACAACTACTGAGCCCACGCACCTAGAGCCTATGCTCCGCAGCAAGAGAAGGCACGGCAATGAGAAGCCCGCGCACTGCAACGAAGAGTAGCCCCTGCTCGCCGCAACTAGAGAAAGCCCGTGTGCAGCAATGAAGACCCAACGCAGCCAAAAATAAAACAACTTAAAAAAAAAAGATAAAAGTAATGAACATCTTAAAAAAAAAAAAGAAGTATATGAGGGAAACTAATGGAAGATAAGTGTTACTTTACTAAGGGCTGTTTATGCAGACTCATCTCAGTGCCAGCTCTGGTGATAAGAGGCATTCTTTTCTTCCTGGTATGGAAGGGGGGGTGCACCTTCACAGGAGAAATTCATGCCAACTTCACAAATTTATGCTTTTAAGTTGATAAGGGGAAGGCAGAGAACTCTTTCTGCATCTGTTGATTCTCAGTTGCCTTCATCTCAAAGTCATCCTTAGGCCAAAGTGGCATATTTTGGGGTGGCATATTCTGATCCCCTTCAGGTGGAAATTAGGGAGAACGTGACACTTAAAGCCAAATTCTTCTCCAGGAAGAAGGTACCAGTTTCCACCTCCATGAGTATATGAATCTTTGGGAATTTTTTTATCGTTGCATAGTTTGCAAAGTAAATCATTGAAAAGGATAAGATCACAAGATTAAAAAAGAAAACTTAAGTGTTAAGAAAAACTTTACCAGTAATGACATGCTTAACTTCAAACCTCCGATAATTCAGAGACAAACGCTTTGGGAGAACAGCTTGGATTGTCTTGTAGGGAAATGTGCTCAGGTTTTCATCTGTGGGCACATCTGGCCCATTGGGAGGCATGTTACTGCACTCTTCACTGTGAGTGCCTCTGGCATCTGCCTCTCACACTCAGGCAGGCTCCTTGCCCTTAGCAAAGGATGCACTGTTCTCACTCTTCAGGGCTGGAAGGTCAGAGGAATGGAGGAGGGGTGATCCCACCTTCTCTCCTTTATCTGGCTGGGTTTTGACTCCACCCTCATAGAGAAATGTTAGGGCAGCAAGTCCTTACAGGTTCCCTCCTCCACATGCCCACCCTTTTAAATAGCAGCCGTATTCCCATAAGGACAGTGCCACACACTGAGCCTGTTTCCTTCACACCTTTAAGGTGGACCTTAGGCCTTGATTGAAAAGTCATTGGAAGAGATGGGAAATCCCAGTGACCCTTCCTTTTGAGGAAAAGTACTTTCTTAAACTTGGTATTATATGAACAATCTTATGGGAGGTTTGGTTTTGTTTTTGTTCCTAAAGAACGAATTCCGGCATTGGAGACTCTGTATGTTGGTCCGGTGAGCTGTGGAAAGGAGCATTCCCTGGCTGGCTGTCACAAAGGAAGGGTCTTCGCGTGGGATCTGGTTCTGAAGGACAGCTGGGAATTGGAGAATTTAAGAAAATACATTTTATGCCTAAGTACGTATTTTAATTCATTCATTTATTCATTCAGTATTTTTGAGTTTCATGTGACAGGCACCATGCAAGAGCACCATGCAAGGGTCCGAAGATGACTATAACAAACACAGTCCCTAACCTCACAGGTTACAGTGTAGTGAGGGAAGGAGGGGGGAAGAAGACAAGGTATAACACCAGTTGTTATTTAATTAGAGTCTATGAAAGAGCAGGGCAGCATGAAGTGAGAACCTGTGACCCTGTGATTTTAATCTTAGGTACTGGAAATAACTGTGGGACCCACTTGGACCTCCAGAGTTGGTGTAAAGATTATTTTAAAGCGAAAATCTTTGAGCTACAGAAAGTTCACAGAGAGACATCTTACCTGACTAAAACAGGTAAGATTTAGTTTTACCTGTTTTAGATACAGCTGCCATTAACCGTCCTTTGAGGGAGTTTCCTATGAATTCAGCCGTTGTAAAGACAAAGCGCCCGATCAGCATCAAAAACCCAATTGAACCTTCCATCCTCTCCCACTCAAGCCCTAAATAAATCCCTTTTGCTAAGTTAATATACGTACACCTCTACTCAGGCTATTGTACAAATTTTCCGTTACGGGAGCTCCTGTCTGTACATGTAGATAAACTTTGCCTTTTCTCCTGTTAATCTGTTTATACTCAGTTAATTTGCAGGTCCCCAATCATGGGACACAAGTTGGAAGAGGAAAGGTTTTCCTCCCAACATAACCTTTTGGCTTGTCATAAGCCACTGGATCCTAATATTTTCCTTAGTAAAATCGGGGTAAAAAATCACATCCTCACACACAGCTTCCTAGGCCAAATGATATGACAAGCAGTCTGAACTGTGTGTTCATGAATTACGTGCATTGGAAATTTTCAAAAACATGTTTTTTAATGCTAGGAAGTTACCTTTTGTTACTTTCTCTGCTCATTAAATTGTATAAGAGATTGCTGTAGGGGCTTCCCTGGTGGCGCAGTGGTTGGGAGTCCGCCTGCCGATGCAGGGGACACGGGTTCGTGCCCCGGTCCGGGAAGATCCCACATTCCGCGGAGCGGCTGGGCCCGTGAGCCATGGCCGCTGGGCCTGCGCGTCCAGAGCCTGTGCTCCGCAACGGGAGAGGCCACAACAGCGAGAGGCCCGCGTACCAAAAAAAAAAAAAAAAAAAAAAAAAAAGAGATTGCTGTGGCTTGGGGGAATGAGCACTGAACTTGGAATGAAAAGCCCAAGGTTTGAGTCTGTTCTACAACTGATACTAGTTCACCTCTTTGAGTTTTCCTAGGTTGAGCCGTGTGAAATTGCCGATAGTTATGTTTTTGATCCACAAAAGTGGCAGTTTAATAGGAATCAACCTAGTGGTATCTTTATCTCACAGGGTGAGATAGGTGTTGTAGGTGACAGTGCTCTATAAATTCTAAAGCCCTGGACTATATGTGTGTGAAGAAATTTAGTTTTCTTTTAGGCTGATAAGTATAGCATAAAAGTTAGTACATTATACAATGTGTGAAAAGCCCAATAATTCAAAAGCCCAATTCCTTTTTGAATTATATATTGTTCTGGATTCTGCCCTGCACCTTTGTACATGTTGATGACACGTTAAAATAGCTTGAAGGCTTTGGAATAAAAAGTTTGTTCGGGTTTTTCCATAAGATGTTATGGAAACCCCCGAACGAACTTTTTGGCCAACCCAATAGTACAGAAATACAAGAAAATAAGTTAAAATATCTGTAGTCCACTTGGTGACCCAATCTGAAGAAGGATTAATAGATTTTGTATCATTTTTATTATAGGAAGATAGAAACTCTGACTGGTATGAAAATTATACAAGTCTCCTGTGGATGCTACCACTCCCTGGCATTATCAGAAGGTAAAAAAAGTCTTCCTGGATCTCCTGTGTGTCATCAGGAAGTAATTTTTTGAATAAGAATGATACCTGTACCTCGAGTCTGTCATACAGAGTGAAGTAAGTCAGAAAGAGAAAAACAAATACCGTATGTTAACACACATATATATGTGGAATCTGAAAAAAAAAAAACAAAAAACGTTCTGAAGAACCTAGGGACAAGACGGGCATAAAGACGCAGATGTAGAGAATGGACTTGAGGACCGGGGAGGGGGAAGGGTAAGCTGGGACGAAGTGAGAGAGTGGCATGGACATATATACACTACCAAATGTAAAATAGATAGCTAGTGGGAAGCAGCCGCATAGCACAGGGAGATCAGCTCGGTGCTTTGCGACCACTTGGAGGGGTGGGATAGAGAGGATGGGAGGGAGACACAAGAGAGAGGAGAGGATATATGTATAGCTGATTCACTTTTTTATAAGGCAGAAACTAACACACCACTGTAAAGCAATTATACTCCAATAAAGATATTTTTTTAAAAAAGAATGATACCTGTTGAGTTTAATGCACTGGGGTTCATTTTAATGCATTTAAAGTTAAAAAGAAAACTTAGATGTAATAACTTACAGAAATCTGACATGTGTTGGCATTTCTCTGAGTAGCATCAGAAGAACTTGACTTTTTTTTTTTCCTTTTTTGCGGTACGCGGGCCTCTCACTTTTGTGGCCTCTCCCGTTGCGGAGCACAGGCTCCGGACGCGCAGGCTCAGCGGCCATGGCTCACGGTCCCAGCCACTCCACGGCATGTGGGATCCTCCCGGACCGGGGCACAAACCCGTGTCCCCTGCATCGGCAGGCGGACTCTCAACCACTGCGCCACCAGGGAAGCCCTATTGGTATTTTTTTTTTTTTAGACTTAATTGATCATATATTTTTATCATGCATCAGGCTTTTGGAAACATAAAAAGGAAAATGTGCACCAACCAAACTGGTAAAGCTTTTCCTAAAGCTTCTTTGCATTCTTTTTTTTAAAATATCTCTCTTAATTCTTTTTTTATACAGCAGGTTCTTATTAGTCATCCATTTTATACACATCAGTGTATACATGTCAATCCCAGTTTCCCAATTCATCACACCGCTACTCCCATCCCCTGCCGCTTTTGTCCCTTGGTGTCCATACGTTTGTTCTCTACATCTGTGTCTCTATTTCTGCCCTGCAAACCGGTTAATCTGTACCATTTTTCTAGGTTCCACATATATGCGTTAATATATGATATTTGTTTTTCTCTTTCTGACTTACTTCACTCTGTATGACAGTCTCTAGATCCATCCACGTCTCAACAAATGACCCAATTATGTTCCTTTTTATGGCTGAGTAATATTCCATTGTATATATGTACCACATCTTCTTTATCCATTCATCTGTCGATGGGCATTTAGGTTGCTTCTGTGACTTGGCTATTGTAAATAGTGCTGCAGTGAACATTGGGGTGCATGTGTCTTTTTGAATTATGGTTTTCTCTGGGTGTGTGCCCAGTAGTGGGATTACTGGATCATATGGTAATTCTATTTTTAGTTTTTTAAGGAACCTCCATACTGTTCTCCATAGTGGCTGGATCAATTTACATTCCCACCAACAGTGCAAGAGGGTTCCCTTTTCTCCACACCCTCTCCAGCATTTGTTGTTTGTACATTTTCTGATGGTGCCCATTCTAACTGGTGTTAGGTGATACCTCATGGTAGTTTTGACTTGCATTTCTCTAATAATTAGTGATGTTGAGCAGCTTTTCATGTGCTTCTTGGCCATCTGTATGTCTTCTTTGGAGAAATGTCTATTAGGTCTTCTGCCCATTTTTGGATTGAGTTGTTTGTTTTTTTAATATTGAGCTGCATGAGCTGTTTATATATTTTGGATTAATCTCTTGTCTGTTGATTTGTTTGCAAATATTTTCTCCCATTCTGAGGGTTGTCTTTTCGTCTTGTTTATGGTTTCCTTTGCTGTGCAAAAGCTTTTAAGTTTCATTAGGTCCCATTTGTTTATTTTTGTTTTTATTTCCATTACTCTAGGAGGTGGATCAAAAAAGATCTTGTGGTGATTTATGTCACAGAGTGTTCTTCCTATGGTTTCCTCTATAAGAGTTTTATAGTGTCCGGTCGTACATTTAGGTCTCTAATCCATTTTGAGTTTATTTTTGTGTACGGTGTTAGGGAGTGTTCTAATTTCATTCTTTTACATGTAGCTGTCCAGCACACTTATTGAAGAGACTGTCCTTTCTCCGTTGTATATCCGTGCCTCCTTTGTCATAGATTAGGTGACCATAGGTGCGTGGGTTTATCTCTGGGCTTTCTATCTTGTTCCATTGAGCTATGTTTCTGTTTTTGTGCCAGTACCATATTGTCTTGATTACTGTAGCTTTGTAGTATATTCTGAAGTCAGGGAGTCTGATTCCTCCAGCTCCGTTTTTTCCCCTCAAGACTGCTTTGGCAGTTGCTTCATTTGCAAATATTTTCTCCCATTCTGAGGGTTGTCTTTTGGTCTTGTTTATGGTTTCCTTTGCTGTGCAAAAGCTTTGAAGTTTCATTAGGTCCCATTTGTTTATTTTTGTTTTTATTTCCATTTCTCTAGGAGGTGGGTCAAAAAGGATCTTGCTGTGATTTATGTCATAGAGTGTTCTACCTATGTTTTCCTCTAAGAGTTTTATAGTGTCTGGCCTTACAATTAGGTCTTTAATCCATTTTGAGTTTATTTTTCTGTATGGTGTTAGGGAGTGTTCTAATTTCATACTTTTACATGTACCTGTCCAGTTTTCCCAGCACCGCTTTTCGAAGAGGCTGTCTTTTCTCCACTGTATATTCTTGCCTCCTTTATCAAAGGTAAGGTGACCATATGTGCATGGGTTTATCTCTGGGCTTCCTATCCTGTTCCATTGATCTGTATTTCTGTTTTTGTGCCAGTACCATACTGTCTTGATTACTGTAGCTTTGTAGTATAGTCTGAAGTCAGGGAGCCTGATTCCTCCAGCTCCATTTTCCTTTCTCAGGACTGCTTTGGATATTCAGGGTCTTTTGTGTTTCCATACAAATTGTGAAATTTTTTGTTCTACTTCTGTGAAAAATGCCATTGGTAGTTTGATAAGGATTGCATTGAATCTGTAGATTGCTTTGGGTAGTAGAGTCATTTTCACAACGTTGATTCTTCCAATCCAAGAACATGGTATATCTCTCCATCTGTTTGTATCATCTTTAATTTCTTTCATCAGTGTCTTATAGTTTTCTGCATACAGGTCTTTTGTCTCCCTAGGTAGGTTTATTCCTAGGTATTTTATTCTTTTTGTTGCAATGGTAAATGGGAGTGTTTCCTTAATTTCTCTTTCAGATTTCTCATCATTAGTGTATAGGAAGGCAAGAGATTTCTGTACATTAATTTTGTATCCTGCAGCTTTACCAAATTCATTGATTAGCTCTAATAGTTTTCTGGTGGCATCTTTAGGATTTTCTATGTATAGTGTCATGTCATCTGCAAACAGTTACAGTTTTACGTCTTCTTTTCCGATTTGGATTCCTTTTATTTCTTTTTCTTCTCTGATTGTCATGGCTAGGACTTCCAAAACTATGTTGAATAATAGTGGCAAGAGTGGACATCCTTGTCTTGTTCCTGATCTTAGAGGAAATGCTTTCAGCTTTTCACCATTGAGAATGATGCTTGCTGTGGGTTTGTCATATATGGTCTTTATTATGTTGAAGTAGGTTCCATCTATTCCCACGTTCTGAAGAGTTTTTATCATAAATGGGTCTTGAATTTTGTCAAAAGCCTTTTTTGCATCTATTGAGATGATCATATGGTTTTTTCTTCTTCAATTTGTTAATATGGTTTATCACATTGATTGATTTGCATATACTGAAGAATACATCCATCCCTGGGATAAATCCCACTTGATCATGGTGTATGATCCTTTTAATGTGTTGTTGGATTCTGTTTGCTAGTATTTTGTTGAGGATTTTTGCATCTATATTCATCAGTGATATTTTTCTGTAACTTTCTTTTTTTGTAGTATCTTTGTCTGGTTTTGGTATCAGGGTGATGGTGGCCTCAGAGAATGAGTTTGGGAGTGTTCCTTCCTCCGCAGTTTTTGGGAAGAGTTTGAGAAGGATGCGTGTTAGCTCTTCTCTAAATGTTTGATAGAATTCACCTGTCAAGCCATGTGGTCCTGGACTTTTGTTTGTTGGAAGATTTTTAATCACAGTTTCAATTTCATTACTTGTGATTGGTCTGTTCATATTTTCTGTTTCTTCCTGGTTCAGTCTTGGAAGGCTATACCTTTCTAAGAATTTGTCCATTTCTTCCATGTTGTCCATTTTATTGGCATAGAGTTCCTTGTACTAGTCTCTTAGGATGCTTTGTATTTCAGCAGTGTCTGTTGTAACTTCTCCTTTTTTATTTCTAATTTTATTAATTTGAGTCCTCTCCCTCTTTTTCTTGATGAGTCTGGCTGATGGTTTATACATTTTTTTATCTTCTCAAAGAATGAGCTTTTAGTTTTATTGATCTTTGCTATTGTTTTCTTTGTTGCTATTTCATTTATTTCTGCTCTGATCTTTATGATTTCTTTCCTTCTGCTAACTTTGGGTTTTGTTTGTTCTTCTTTCTCTAGTTCCTTTAGGTGTAAGGTTAGATTGTTTATTTGAGATGTTTCTTGTTTCTTTAGGTAGACTTGTATAGCTGTAAACTTCCCTCTTAGAACTGCTTTTGCTGCATCCCATAGGTTTTGGATCATCGTGTTTCATTGTCGTTTGTCTCTAGGTATTTTTTGATTTCCTCTTTGATTTCTTCAGTGATCTCTTGGTTATTTAGTAATGTATTGTTTAGCCTCCACGTGTTTGTGTTTTTTACGTTTTTTTCCCTGTAATTCATTTCTAATCTCTTAGCATTGGGGTCAGAAAAGATGCTTGATATGATTTCAATTTTCTTAAAGTTACTGAGGCTTGATTTGTGACCCAAGTTGTGATCTATCCTGGAGAATGTTCTGTGTGCACTTGAGAAGAAAGTGTAATCTGTTTTTTTTGGATGGAATGTCCCATAAATATCAATTAAATCTATCTGGTCTATTGTGTCATTTAAAGCTTCTGTTTCCTTATTTATTTTCATTTTGGATGATCTGTCCATTGGCATAAGTGAGGTGTTAAAGTCTTCCACTATTATTGTGTTACTATTTTCTCTTTTATAGCTGTTAGCAGTTGCCTTATGTATTGAGGTGCTCCTATGTTGTGTGCATATATATTTATAATTGTTATATCTTCTTCTTGGATTGATCCCTTGATGTTTATGTAGTGTACTTCCTTGTCTCTCGTAGCATTCTTTATTTTAAAGTCTATTTTGTCTGATATAAGTATTGCTACTCCAGCTTTCTTTTGATTTCCATTTGCATGGAATGTCTTTTTCCATCCCCTCACTTTCAGCCTGTATGTGTCCCTAGGTCTGCAGTAGGTCTCTTGTAGACAGCATATATATGGGTCTTGTTTTTGTATCCATTCAGCAAGCTTGTGTCTTTTGGTTGGAGCATTTAATCCATTCACGTTTAAGGTAATTATCGATATGTATGTTCCTAGTACCATTTTCTTAATTGTTTTGGGTTTGTTTTTGTAGGTCCTTCCCTTCTCTTGTGTTTCCCACTTAGAGAAGTTCTGTTGTTGTTTGGATGGGTGATATTAAGGTATGTTTGTATGCCAGTGAGAACGATCCAGTTCAGGAGGAGAAAGTGATGATGCATGAGAAAGAGGGAATGATTGTAGAGGTAATACTGTCCCAGAATAGGAGCCAGGAAGCAGGGCCAGGGGTCCAGTGTGGCACGTAGGGCTTTGGGCAGAAATTTTTATTCTGTTCAGATGAGGAACAGTGGAGGTGAGGGTAGGTTGCTTGTGGGAAGGTGATTAGTTCTTCCCTGATTGTTTCAGTTTTCTCAGTGATGCACAAGGCACGGTCCTTATTTGAAACTTAGTGAAGCAGAGGAAGATTGCTACAGGTTTAGGAATAAACGGAAAGTGTGCAATAGTGACTCAGAGTGAGACAGTGAACATCGTGGGAGATTACGAGACAGTATAGAGTGACCATTTGAAATCTGTGGTTGTAGGGCATAAGGTGAAATCAGTCGGCACAGTTGTTTGTTTTTCTCCATTGATGTTAAGCTGCTTGGATTCCTTTGGAGTAATTCAGATTGAAGGTTAACTACAGGTGGACTTTTGCTAGGTAAGTACAATAGGAAAGGGACAGAAGACTTGGAGGTATTTGCAAATGACTGATTACACTGCTGACCGTAGAACCTAAGCTGGGTAGGATAGATAATGAACAAACAATAGGGTTGATGGATTGGAGAGCCCAGTGGCCTCAAAGAATGTTGGAGTGGATTCCACTCTAAAGTGTCTTCGTCTCTTCGGGCTGCTATAACAAAATACCATAGATTGAGTGGTTTATAAACAGAAGTTTATTTCTCACAGTTTTGGAGGCTGGGAAGTCTGGGATTAAGATGACAGCGCATTTGGGAATTCCCTGGTGGTCCAGTGGTTAGGACTTGACACTTTCACTGCTGTGGCCCGGGGTTCGATCCCTGGTCTGGTCTGGGAACTAAGATCCCGCAAGCTGCACAGTGTGGCCAAAAAAAAAAAAAAAGATGATGGCAGATTTGATGTCTGGCGAGGGCCTGCTTCCTGGTTTACAGATGGCTGTCTTCTCACTGTATCCTCATGTGGCAGAAGGACCAGGGGTGAAAGAGCTCTCTGGGGTCTGTTATAAAGGGCACTAGTTCCATTCCTGAGGGCTCCACCCTCATGACCCAATCACTTTCCAAAGGCCCTACCTCCTAATACCATCACATTGGGGGTTAGGATTCCAATATATGAATTTGGGGGGAAAACACTCAGTCCGTAACGTTCTGCCACTGCCCCCCTCAAATTCATGTCCTTCTTGCATGCAGAATACATTCATTTCATCCCAACAGCCCCCAAGTCTTAACTCATTCCAGCATCAAAGAATGTTAGCCTGGGAGTTCCACTCTGAAGTCAGTGAATTAGAAGGATGGTGTATGATGATCAGAGAGGAGAATGTTTCTAATGGAAATTTAGAAGGTGGAACAATTTTTGTTTGTTTGTTTGGCTGTGTTGGGTCTTTGTTGCTGCATGTGGGCTTTCTCTACAGGGTTCTCACTGCGGTGGCTTCTCTCGTTGCGGAGCACGAGCTCTAGAGCGCAGGCTCAGTAGTTGTGTCGCACGGCCTTAGTCGCTCTGCGGCATGGGGGATCTTCCCGGACCAGGGTTCGAACCCGTGTCCCCTGCATTGGCAGGTGGATTTTTAACCACTGCACCACCAGGGAAGTCCCTGGAACAATGACTGGTGATTATAAAGTACAGAATATCACCTTTATCTAGGGCAATAGTTTTCAACTAGGAGTGGTTTTGCGCCCCTGGAAACACCTGGCAATGTCTGTGCTCAGCTGAGGTTGTCCTGAGGGAGGGGCATGTATGTCGGGGTGGCTGCTACTGGCATCAGGTGGGTAGAGGCCAGGGCTGCTGCTAAACATCCTGCAATGCACAAGACAGCCGCTCACAACAGAGAATTATCGGATGCGAAATGCCAGGCGGAGCAGTTTAGAAGCCCCGACCCAGGGCCTGGGTGGCTACAGTGGAGCAGAGGAAGAGAGTGGAGACAAGATAAAGAACTGAGAGATCAAGAGGGGCAATAAACTGGGTTCATGAAGGACGAAGTTGCCAAGAAGGACAGGAAGAATGATGACAGGCATGGATGTGCTGAGGAAGACAGGCAGCAAGGTGCTAAAGTTTCCAGTGATTGAAGGGTCGTGACTAGGACTTTGGCAGGTGATACAGTCTGTTGTTATGTGCTTCAGAGGAGCCGGGATTTTGAAGAAGAAAGTAGAAGAAATGGTCTGTAAATGCCAGTAGGGAGCGCCTCATCGTCCTAAGGTCCCTGGGATGGTGGAGGGAAAAAAGCTTCCTCATGGTTGAACTCCAGGGAACACCCAGGACTCAGATCAAGACAGTGGAAGGGAACTTTGGGAGTCACGGTAATACATCTTTTTCAAAAGGTCTTTAGCTAAGCATTAAACAAAAGTGATGCAGAATTCCCTGATTTACTATAAGTTAGTGGAAGCAGAGGTATATTACAGAGCAGAGCGCTAACGTCCTTGGAAAAATATATTAAAGACAGGTTTTTCTCTCCAGACAGTGATTTCTGACACCTCTGGTTGAGCCATTTGGTTTCAAATACTATGTAGAACGATGGTTCTCAAAACTGTGGTCGCCAAATCGGCAGCCTCAGCATCACCTGGGAATTTGCTAGATGCAGATTCTTGAGCTCCACGCCTGACCTGCTGAATCGGAAACTGTGGAGATGGGCCCAGCCGTCTAGGCTTTAACAAGATCACTAGGTGATTCTGTTATCAGTTTGAAAACCACTGATATAAAAGCAAAAACCTGTGGATGATTAAAGGGCAGAAAGAAACTAGTATTTACTGAGTACTTACTATAATCCAAAGGCTTTGTATACCTAATATCTTTTAATCTCATTTTTTAATTGTGGTAAAACCTTCACCGCTATCTACCTCTAAAACTGTTTTCATTACCCCAAGCAGAAACTCTTTTTTCTCCCCAAGCAGAAACTTTGAACCATTAAATAATAACTCCCCATTCCCCACTACCTGTAACCCCAGGTAACCTCTAATACCCTTTCTGTCTATGAATTAGCCTGTTTCATATAAGTGGAATTGTACAATATTTGTCCTTTTGTATCAGGCTTATTTCACTCCGCATAGCGTTTTCACAGTTCATCCATGTTGCAGCATGTGTCAGAACTTCCTTCCTTTTCATGGCCGAGTAATATTCCATTGTATGGATGTACCATATTCATCTGTTGATGCTGTTGCTGGACGTGGGTTGTTCCCATCTTTTTGGCTATTGTGGATAATGCTGCAATGAATATTGACATACAGTATCTGTTTGAGTCCCTGTCTTCAGTTCTTTTGTGTTATCTCATTTTTTAAATAACAAAGCTAAGGCTTGGACCAAGCAAAGTGGCCAAGGCTAGAAAATGGAAGAGCCAGGCCAGTCTGATGCTCTGGCTCCTCCCACAAAACCCCAGTGTCTGAGAGGATGGGGCCCCATCTCCCACCTGTGTTTTACTCACTACTTAATGTGTGTGTATTTTCCTGATCATTCTTTTCTTTCTTCCTAGAAGGATACTAGTTCCACCAGCATTTCCAGGAAAATCCTGCCAGAAATAAGCGGAATTAACCAGTCGCCGACAGAAAAATGGATGGCAGTGGCAAGAGGAAGTGTAGAGCGTGAAGTAAGTGACTGAGAGGTGGCTCTGTCTGACAAAGTAGAAACTGGGAATTTCCTGGCGGTCCAGGGGTTAGGCCTCTGCGCTTTCACTGCTGGGGGCCCAGGTTCGATCCCTGTTTGGGGAACTAAGACCCTGCAAGCCGTGTGGCACAGCCCCCAAAAAAAGGAGAAACCACTTTTATTTGGTTCTGAAGCCTTGGTCATTTTATCCTAGACATAAGAGAGAGGATTTGGCTTTGTCGTGAAGGCATTTGCATTTTAATCATCATTCTCTTCTACCATCTCTTAGTTTGAAGAAGTCATTTTATTCATTCATTCATCATTTCTTTAACAGAGGTATATTGAGGATGTACAATATGCCAGGCACTTTGATAGGTGAGGACGATGCAGGAGTGAATCAAAAATGCTTTCTGTGCCACAAAGCCTTCCCCAGGGCAGACTGTTTTTATAGCTTCATAGTTTATTCTCTGGAGCTCCAGAAGCTTCTGTTTTCAGAAGGATGCGTTTTATTTAAATCTAGATGACTTGATCAAATCAACTGTGAAGGGTTTTGGTGAGATTTAGCAGTCACGTGCACAAAGTATACCCAGAATTTGGAGGACTCTTAAGAGAGCAGTTATTTTCGTTAACAATGGTTCCGCGTCATCAGTTACATACAGTATTCGGTAAGATAAAAGGGACATGCTTATAGTATGTTGTGACTTAACCTTGTCTTATTATGTTTGCAGGGAAATTAGAGTGATATTTTCATCTCCTGCTTGTCTGACTGCAAGTTTTTAAAGAAAAGGTAACACTTACATGAGACTTAATTTTATTTAAAACACTGGGGGATATTTAAAATGAAATGTTTCGACTCAGTCATTTTAATATGTGCATTTTGTTATCTATGAACAAAAAAGAATCCAACATTGAAAACTCCATCGGTTGTTACAGAATTCTCCCATTTTTGTAAAGGAGTTTCCTATTGGACCACTGCAAGTTGTAATTTCTAATTTACCTTGTTCACTGCCTCTGCCCTGCCCTTCTCTGCTGTCTGATTGGCAGGAATGGTGTTTTTTTCAGAATCTTTGCATCTAGGAGCGATCAGTTCATTCGAACATTGCTTTTGTACTTAGAGGCCAGGCCTGTGCTCTGAAGCTCTTATTTTGAGATCAATAAGGAAAACAGATTCTATTTATTTTATCTTTAACTAGTCTTACTACCACAGAGGAGCATCTAACTTCTCTCCTACTTGGTTTGACACTTGGTCTGATTCAGTAGTTTAAACAAGTCCTCTCTTAAATCACTCAATGTTTGGTCTTCTGTTTCTTCACCTCCCTCTATGCGCTCCAATACTGTACCTGGGAACTACTGAAGGATAAAGTGAGGCATATTAAAAATTGTAAGTTTGTTTGAGCGAACATCAATTTGAATCACGCAGCACCAATTCAGAATTGCCTAAGAGTGCACCAGCGAGAGGAGCTCAGGGAGAGACATACAGAGAAGGTACAGAAACAAAGAAAGGAAGCTATTTGATTGTCTGTAACTCAAAGCCTACTGGGCTTTTTGTGATTGGCTGCCCTTAGCTTTTGATTCATAACTTTGAGGCATTTACAGGCTTAGATTTTGGGTTGCTTTTATAGGCCACCATGGCACTGGAGCCACTGCAGTGTAATGACCTCGTTGTTTAATTACTTTAGCAGTAACGTGGGAGGGGAGGGGGAATAGTAGCATAAAGGGGCCCTTAGGTTGCCCTCTGTCTTCTCCGGAGGCCGGTGCCCTGCAGGTCTGTCCGCAGCTGGTGTCACTCGTCTCTGTCCTCCTTCGCTAGGTCAGGTCCTGTCCCTCCCTTGTTGACTTGGCCTCAGAAGATAGCTGTACACATCCGCCGCTAGGCGGTACTCACTATTCGCTTAACCCCTGTTGCAGGTACTTCTTGCCTCTAAGTAACCTGCCCTCCCTTTCCCCCCGCCCCCCGCCATTGTCCCTTTGGTTCTTAACCCAGCTGCATTCCCAGCCATTCCTCAGGGAGACTGGAGGAACTGTTGGGTCCAACAGCTTCACCTGGGAACCAGAGAAGCCCAGGGAAGATGAGTGTCATGCCTGCCCACCGCAGCTCACGAGGCGGTTATCATTCTAGAGTCCCCAGAGGCATCCCTATTCATCTCTACACATCCCGGCCAAAGGCAGGAGATGAGAAATCAAGACACTGCTTCCCTCTGCCGGCTTTCTCTCCCATTTGCCATCCTCTTCTTGCCATCCTTCTAGCCTAGAAAGGAGGGGGCTCTACCATGTAATGTATCCTGTTTCTTCCCCACTGTAGCCTCAAGCTAATTCTCATTACCTAGAGGAGAATCTTTTCTACACTAAGAAAATTATCTTTCTAAAGTGTCTCCATGTCCCCTTCCCAGGAGTGATAAACCTGAAGGTTTGATCTTAAGACGCCAAAGGCTGCAAAGGAGAATTTATTTTACAGGGAAATTTACAGTACTCTGTTTTGGTACTTGCATAAATGTTTTAGGCCTAGTATTACAATTGATTGGTTAATCTAGCAAGCATGAAATATTTAATAGTACATTATAAAGACAAATCGTCCTACAGAGTGCAAGCTCCTCAAATATTACCAACACAACCCAGGGAAACGCCACACCTAGGCAAAGAAAGCCTTGGTAGTATTTCTGAGGAGAATGGCCAGGTCTGAATTTTTTTAAATCAACAGTTTGGATTAAGGCAGGTCTTTCAGTGTAGGAGGGGAGGATTGGGGACTTCATCAGGATTGAGGAAAGATACTACAATCCAGGACGGTTGGAAACAGCAAGGAAAGGATGATTTTTTTTTTTTTTTTTTTTGCGGTACGCGGGCCTCTCACTGTTGTGGCCTCTCCCGGTGCGGAGCACAGGCTCCGGATGCACAGGCTCAGCGGCCATGGCTCACGGGCCCAGCCGCTCCGTGGCATGTGGGATCTTCCCGGACCGGGGCACGAACCCGTGTCCCCTGCATCAGCAGGCGGACTCTCAACCACTGCGCCACCAGGGAAGCCCAAGGCAAGGATTTTGAGACAAGAGATGCGAAGAATTTGAGGGCTTAAACTGTTGATTGCTTTCCCTGGTAGAGTTAATGGGTCTTTTCAGGAAGTTCCTAAAATGAACAATCAAGCCATTTGCTTGGGCAAGGGTGTCTTGGAATAGTAAAGTCATGCTAATGGAACAGTGGAATCCCAAAGTAATATAAATATAGATGGTAAGATAGGTGGGGTTAGGGAGTTTCAGTTCTCAGTGCGCAGGCTGAGTGTGAGGGTAAATGGTTTCAGCACTCAGACGCAGCATGTAAATTTTTGCTATTCTTGCAGCCCAAACTTGAGATAATAAATTGTTACCTATTCTCTATTAGGAGAACATAGATTTTATAACTTTTTTTTGTGCCAAGTAAATTGATTATTTTGAAAGAATGCAAGCTTTAAGAAAAAAGATAATATATGATATGTAGTAAAATAAAATTATACCTAATGGTATATGAAGTTAGGAATATTCCTTTACATCTGTTTATGTGTTTTTTTTTGCATTTCTTGCATCCAAAGAGAATCTGGAGAAACTATTTCCATTGATGTGGACTTAGAAGTGGCGAGAAGTTAACAAAAAAAGAATGGATTTCTTCTTTGGTAATAACCAATATTCACTTGAGAAATAGATCAATAGAATTTCTTTACAGGAACCGATATGATTACAGTTTACTTTTGTTAGGAGTTGAGTGAGATGGAAGTGTGATAGGGGAGGGGCTAGTGTTTATTATGAGGTTACTATATGCCAGACACTGTATTAGGCGCTGTGCATGCTTAAATGTACAGTAGATACAGTGTTTTTATTTTCAATATGAGAAAAACAGTGCTTGAGAGGCATAACTTATGAAAAGAGTACTAGTTTGGGATTCATATGTTTTGGGACCTACCGATTAAGAATAGACAGATTAACAGAAAAGAGAAGTTCTACTTGTGAAGAGCAGCTAGGAATGAGGGTTTATATACCAACTTTAGGGAAGGGGGAGAAATAAATGAAACAATTTCCATTGGGAGACAGATGGGCATTTAGGGGGACACATGGAAGATAGGATAGCTTGTGATAAGGTTTGTTTCTGCAATTTCTCATCCAAGTGCAAGTGCGGGGTCTTTTTCCTGGCAGTGAAGCTCGCTCGCCTGCCCACCCAGGAGAGGATTTATAGCTGCTTCACCCTTCGAAGCCTCTGCCTTTAGTTAGATGAGAAAAGCTCTGAAGGCTTCTTTCCACAACAGCTGAATCTCTGACGTCTTCAGTTGAAAATCATCTTTATACCGTTTGGGGTCCCTACATTTGGAAGGGAAAGGAGGAGAGTGTTCCTTAATATGCAGTAGAAACTTTTAATTTATTTACTTTTTAAAATATTTATTTATATTTTATTTGGCTGCGTCGGGTCTTAGTTGCGGCATGTGGGATCCAGTTCCCTGAACAGGCATCAAACCTGGGCCCCCTGCATTGGGAGCGCTTAGTCTTACCCACGGGACCACCAAGGAAGTCCCTATTTTTATTTTCAAGATGAAAAAATAAGAATAGTGTAGGTGATCAGGTATATTTTTAAAATAAATATTTAGGTTATGTGGGAGATCACTTGGGGTGCTATTCCCGGTGTGAGTTCTAAGAAACATTAGTTTCGCAGAATGCTCTATGAAGAGGGGTTCTTAGTGAAGCAGCTGTAGGAACACCGCATACTATTATGGAGTCGCGATGCACGTAAGTAAATCAGAGACTCTATGATGTCATATACTGAAAGAAATCTAGCTTTTTTGACCCTATTTTTCTCAAAGTTATTTGACTTTGTGACACTGTTTTCCCATGTACACCTACTAGCATTCCGCAGAAGTCATGTTCTTCTGGATATATGAAAAAACAAATTGCAAGAACATCAGTGTAATACTAGTATACAGCACTTCACAGTTTATCGTTGCATGTATCATCTAACAATGCTTAGGACATGTGGAGGCAGATACTCACAGTTAAGAGTATCTAAGGTCTGTTAGAGAGAATACATAAGCTGTTGGTTCAGAAACCACCCCCTGTGCTCAGAGGACAAGGAAGGACTGAAGAAAGAGGCAGCCCCTCCAGATTGGAAGGTAGCAGGTTTAATAAGCAAGGGAACTTACAAGGCTTGTCTTGGGTGGCCGCAAGGTGAGTAGATCTGCACCCGCCCACCCGAATCCTGAAGTTCATATAGAGGCATTAACTGCTGGGTTCAGTCACGTATACTGTCCACATAGTCTCGGCAACACCTTACTCTCTCAAGGCTGCATCCTTGGAACAGCTCCCACTATGGGAACAGTGGGCAGAGCATGCATTCCAAACAGACGGGAGTGGGTGAGGACCATGTGATAGCCCAGGCATCCTCTTGATTACCTCCTCCAGACATAAGCTTCTCCAGACAACTTCCAAATCTCAATGGCCGATTCACACAGTGAAGATTTTTTTTTTTTTCTCACACCAAAGCCCAAAGAGGGTTGCTATAGGAGGCACCTGTAGGGAAGGAAAAAAATACTTTTCCTCTCCTTACCTTAGTTTCATTGGCTGGGGCCTCACAGATTACACTGAGAAAAGACAGATGAACAAGAGAAAAACAGGTTTATTAACATGTGCATCCCACTTATACATGGAAATACTCAGTGATGAGTAACTTTAAGGACTGGTTAGAACTTGGGCTTCTAAAGCATCTTAGTGAAGAAGAGTAATTTTGTAGAGAAGCGAGAAGACAAAAGATACGGACTTTGAGCTTCTGGGTTGGCAAATGGTGGGAAGGAAAATATACGAAGAAAGCAATGGTGGCTAAGGGCTAGTTAGTGAGGTTTGCGGTGTGGAGCCTTCCTCAGCGCCAGCTCATCTCTGCTAGTCAGGTTGTTATCCCCTTCCTGGGACAGGAAGCTGGGGCAGGAGGGCACCTTCACAAGGGGAATTTATGTTCTGTTTTCAGGTAGATGGGAGAGGCCAGAGAGCTCATTCCACGTCTGCTTTTTCTCACTTGCCTTCAGCTTAAAATAACCCTCGTGTTGGAGTGGCATATCTGGGGGTGGCAAATTCTACTACCCTTCCCCCCCTGCCCAGGTTCATTCCGGGGTGACTCAGTCTCCTTTCTGTCATTCTAGGCCCCAGGGCCACGAAATTCTCCAGCAGGTCTTCTGTGTTGGTTGGCAGATGGGGAAAGAGGGTATGAAAGGTCACATGGGGGGCTTTAGGGGCCAAGCCTGGAAGTGTCACACATCGCCTTCCCTCACATTCTGTTAGCTAGAACCCGGTCGCATGGGCCCACCTAACTGCAGGGGAGGCTGGGCAATGCCATCTGCCCGCGAGCCCCGGAGGAAGATGACATAGGGTTGGCAAGGTGAACGTATGGCATTTTCTCTGCCACGGTAGAATTTTAGGTCAGAGAGATCTAGATATGGATCCCTTCTGATTGAGCAACCGTTCGTTATGATTCATTCAGTAGGTCCCGGCGTGTGATTTCACTTTATTTCTTTCATTCACCCCAATATAAAATAGGGTGGATGGTTCTCACATACTACTTCAGGGGCATTTGGGAAACAAGGAGTGATGGAGTTTGAATAGTAGGTTTCGGGAAAACTAAATGATTATTCCATTTGGAACATAGTGGACATGACACCTCTGGTCCCATAGCTTCTTTCTTGCAATACTCTGTGTCTAATATATCCTGGGCCTCTCCCTGATCCTGTTTCAACCACAGATAACAACACGTCTCAGGGATCCTCTGCTCAACACTCTTCCATATTGTTCTCCACACCAAGAAACTTTATCGGTCTTCCTTCTGCTCCCAGAGTGTCCTGTCATGCATGGTCCTAAGAACTGGATGACTCTGGTGGTCCCGTTTGCAGAGGCTGTTCATAACATGACTGGCCAATCTTCACAAGTCCTGAGTAAGTGTGATTACCTTTATGTCACTTTATCCGTATTCTCAATAGAGAGTCACTGTCTAAAGTAGAAGTTGTAGCAAAGTTTAGATAGACTGCAAAATACTACACAAATGTTTGAATATGTGGTATGTGCATTATTGAAAAGATTAACCTAAAGCTATCGTCAAATCCAAGTTTGTGTGCCTGACGCACAGTGAGGCCAAACAAACCGAAGCACTGGAGTTTGGGGCAGAGGAAGGTTTATTTCAAGTGCCAAACAAGGAGAACGGGCAGTTTATGCTCAGAAGACCTGAACTCCCTGATGGGTCTCAGGGAAGAGTTTCTAAAGGCAAATTTTCAGGGAGGGCTGCAGAGGGTGTGACTTTCTTCTGACTGGTTGGTGGTGAGGTAACAGGATGGTGCTCTGGGAATCTCAGTCATCAGCTTTCTGGTTGTAACCAGTCTGGGGTTCCAGTGCTTATGGTCAGCCTGAAGTTACCATCCTCCACCTGGGGTGGGGTCTTAGTTCCTGTAGAAGCACTCAGAGATATGTGTCAGACTGTCTTGTATATCCCTCGAGGAGGAACCAGGACCCTGCCCCATCTCTGCACTATTGTTTCCGGACTGGCTTTCCTTCCTTTCTGCATTCTCTCACTTCCTAATTAGTAACAGTGTGAATCTGCCCTTTGGAACCCAGGGAAGGTCTCGGAGGTTGAAGCCTTTTTCCTACAATCAAGAAACAGGAGGCACGGGAAAGCCTTTTGTGCCTGGGAGCGCCCCACAGGGTCCTGCTCGGTTTCAAAGCTGTTATGATCACTACTCTATCATCACAAAGCATGTGTAAATCTTAGACTTGGTCATGGCCTTGACATCAGAATTTAATAACCATAGAGTATCCAGTCAAGATAAATCCATACTTTAAAACTTTATGTTGTTTTAAAACTTTAGACATTTTGACCAGAGGTGAGGAAAAAAATGTTTAACTTTGTGTTCTTGTTTTTTATTTTATTCAATGCCATGGGTTATCCTTTTACAACTTTGAGCTAATGTTCAAGGTCCAAAGCTTAAAAGGTGTGAAGGTGAAATGTATGGTGAATCATAAGCTACCTAGTTCCCCTCCCAGAAAGCAGTTACAGAGTAGAGTTTCTTGTGTAGCCTTTGAAAGATATTCTCTCTATATAAAAACACATAGAAATAATAATTCTTTTTAAAAATGGTAGCATACATTCTTTGGCAACTTGCTTTTTTCACTAAACCGTATATCTTGGAGATCATTATGTTACAGGACCTATACGACTGCCTCATTCCATTTAATGGTTGAGTAGTATTCGATTGGGAGGATATACATAAATTTTTGCTATTATAACAGTTCTAACATGCATTTCTTTGTACGTACATAAATTTACACGGGCAGGGAAATGTCCAGAAAGCAGAATTACTGGGTCAAATTGTATGTGCATTTTAAATCTTGAGAGATTTTGCCAAATGACCCTCCACAGAAGTCAGGGCCACCATGTTGTCCAGCTTTAAGTGGTTACCATTCACATTGTCACCCTTGGAATTGGGCAACATAGCTCTGACAGAAGATGTACCAGTTTACACTTAATCAATAAATATGAGAGCATCAGCCCACACACTTCTCCACAGTGTGAACCAAACTTTGGTCTATACCGTTCTGAAAAGAAGAATCTCTTTTTTTGGGGGGGGGGCAGGCCACGCCCCTTTTGGGATCCTAGTTCCCCGACCAGGGATCAAACCTGGGCCCCCTGCAGTGGAAGCGTGGAGTCCTAATCACTGGACAGCCAGGGAATTCCCAAGAATCTCTCTCTCTTTTTTTTTTTTTTTTTTAAATTTATTTTCTTTTGCTGCATTGTGTCTTCATTGCTGCCTGTGGGCTTTCTCTAGTTGCGGCGAGCAGGGGCTACTCTTTGTTGCGGTGCACAGGCTTCTCATTGCAGTGGCTTCTCTTGTTGTGGAGCACAGGCCCTAGGCGTGTGGGCTTCAGTAGCTGTGGCACGCAGGCTCAGTAGTTGTGGCTCATGGGCTCTAGAGCACAGGCTCAGTAGTTGTGGCACACGGGCTTAGTTGCTCCGCAGCATATGGGATCTTCCCAGACCAGGGATCAAACCTGTGTCCCTTCCATTAGCAGGTGGATTCTTAACCACTGCGCCACCAGGGAAGTCCCCAAGAATCTCTTAATTTGAATTTGAATTTTCTCATTATGAATGAAGTTGTGCTGGTTTTCCTATATTCAGTTCCGTTTGTACATCATATTCTAGAAACTATCAGTTCTCCCTCTTACCTAGTTTTCCATTTGTTGTTAGTATCTTTCTTTTTTATTTAGAAGCTTTTAAACTACTAAGACAATTCTTTTTTTTTCTTTGCCACATCTTCCCATATCACTTATTTATTTTATTTTTTTAAATTAATTTTTATTGGAGTATAGTTGCTTTACAATGTTGTGTTAGTTTCTGCTATACAGAAAAATGAATCAGCTATACATATACGACAATTCTTTATCCATAGTATGAGTTGCAATTTTTTTCTTTAGGTTACTAAAATTTTTTTATTTTGTTGTATTTTTGCAATGCATAATTATTTTTAAACATTTTTATGCAGCCTACTATATTAACATTTTCTTTTATGGTTTCTGAATTTGGGTCATACCTCAAAAAGTTTACCTCATGATGAAATTTAAAGATTTCCCATGCTCCTATTAGAATTTTTATTGTTTCATTTTTTAAGTTGATTTTTATTGGAGTATAGCTGATTTATAATGTTGTGTTAGTTTCTGCTGTACAGCAAAGTGAATCAGTCATATATATATACATATATCCACTCTTTTTTAGATTCTTTTCCAATACAGGTCATTCAGAGTACTGAGTACAGTTCCCTGTGCTATCCAGTAGGTCCTTATTAGTTATCTATTTTATATATAGTAGTGTGTATAAGTCAATCCCAATCTCCCAATTTATCCCTCCTCCACATTGTTTCATTTTTATGTTTAAATCTTTGAACTATATGGAGTTTATCTTGATTAAACTTCATTTTTCTCAGATCACTTTCCAGTTGTCACACATTTATTAAATGATCTGTTTCATTCCCCACTCATATGCAATGCCACCTTCATCATATACTAAAGTCTCATGTGTATTTGGGTCCATTTGTGAAGTCTCTGCTAAATTAATCTGCCGTTCATGCATCTGGGTCATACTATTTTAGTTACATTAGTTTGAAAATATATTTTAACACTTGATATGTTTGTTTTTGAGAATTGTCTTTTAAAGGTACAAAAATTCAGTTTGTAACCTCAGTGATATTAAAATATTGTTGCTGAGCTAATTTAAAAATATATCCATCTATACAAGGTGCTCATACAGTCTGAAAACATAGATAATATTATCTTATTTTTTACAGATTAAAAATGTCCTTGATGACATTATATGTCTTGAGTGTATGTGTGTGTGTGTGTGTGTATGTGTGTGCGTTTGTATTTGTTTATTCACCTATGTATGTTTTCAGACTTTATAGATACACTATGGAAGTTTCAGTTTGAAAATCATGAAGTCAATCAAGTAATCAAGCATAAATATGAACTATCAACAAATTTTTTCAGAAACCTGGATTTGAGCTTTTAATTCCAAAGATACTTAATCAGGGAAAAAAAATTTTTCTCCAGATCTGTGAGTAATAAATGTTGTCCAGGATGTTATCCTTCTCAAAGATATTTTATGGGTTATGCCATCAGAAATGGAAAATATGATCTATTTTTTACATTAAAGAACTTAGAAGCTGAGGGAGTTTTTTGGGGGGTGCATATTTATCATGGCTGATTTTACACCCCTCAGAGCAGTGTTGGGCATCTTTGCAAGCATCCTCTCTCAACACGCTGGTCCAGATGCTTAAAACTGCCATCGCCTCTCACCTGTTTTGTTGAACTGAAACCATTCAGTCACCACAATGTTAAAGCTCTTCTAGAAGTGATGAAAGAAGTGTATAAGGTAAGGGTTCATTTAAAGGAATGTATATGCCATTTAACTAAATCAAGATCCCTTAGTTGTTTGTCATTTGGAGGCTTGTTTTGTTTTATTTTGCACATCAAGAACGAAAATATTTTATTTAGCCCTTAATAATTCAGAATTTTGCTTGTTTTGCTAACTGGATAAACTGGTGGAATATGTTACATATTATATATAATATATTAGAGGCACAAATACTCAGATAGGAGAATGATTCAGCATTTTCATAATAGAACATAATCCAGAAGTAATCTAAAGCTACTAATAAACCTGATGGTTATTGGAGGATAGGGAGGAGCCAGAGCATTTTAAATAAAATAATTAAATTGATATTGTTCAGTTGAAAAACAATTAGCTAAAGTAAGATGCTTTTAGAAATATAAATTGCTCAATTGGCAATCAAAGCAAATTTCACCACAAAATATCAATCTCAATAGGAGAAAATATTACGTACAAAAGTTAGTGCTGGGACTTCCCTGGTGGCTCAGTGGTTTAGAATCCGCCTGCCAATGCAGGGGACACGGGTTTGATCCCTGATCCAGGAAGATCCCACATGCCATGGAGCAACTAAGCCCGTGCGCCACAACTACTGAGCCTGGGCTCTAGAGCCCGCGAGCCACAACTACTGAGCCCACGTGCCACAACTACTGAAGCCCACGTGCCTAGAGCCTGTGCTCCACAACAAGAGGCACCGCCTCAATGAGAAGCCCATGCACCGCAACGAAGAGTAGCCCCTGCTCACCGCAACTAGAGAAAAGCCCGTGTGCAGCAATGAAGACCCAACACGGCCCTAAATAAATAAATAAATAAATACATTTATTTTTTAAAAAAGTTAGTGCTTTTCAGAAGTAATAATGCACTGATATTTCTAAAGTAGTGTATTTCTTCCCATCTTTACTGAGATATAACTGATGTAGAACACTGTGTAAGATTAAGGTGTACAATGTGTTGATTTGATACACTTATGTATTATAAAATGCTTAGACATTACAAAATGATTACCACCATAGCTTTAGTTAGTATCTCCATCACCTCATATCGTTACCATTTTTTACTGTGGTGAGAACACTTAAGATCTACTCTCTTAGCAACTTTCAACTATATAGTACAGTATTGTTAACTACAATATAATCACCATGCTGTACATTAGATCCACAGAACTTATTCATCTTATAACTGGAAGTTTGTACCCTTTGACCAACATTTCTCCATTTTCCCCACCCCGCCCCCAACTCTGGAAACTACCAATCTACTCTGTTTCTATGAGTTTAACTTTTTTAGAATCCATGTATAAGTGATAACCTACTGTATTTGTCTTTCTCTGTTTGACTTATTTCACTTAGCATAATGTCCTCACGTTCCGTCCATGTTGTTGCAAATGGCAGGATTTCCTTGTTTCTCATGGCTGAATAATATTCCAGTGTGTGTGTGTACACCATATCTTCTTTATCCATTCATCTGTCCATGGACACTTAGGTTGTTTCCCTGTCTTGGCTATTCTAAATAATGCTGCAATGAACATGGGCTGTAGATATCTCTTTGAGATTGTGATTTCATTTCCTTTGGATATATACTCAGAAGTGGGATTGCTGGATCATATGGTAGTTCTAGTTTTAATTTTTTAAGGACGCTCCATACTGTTTTCCATAGTGGCTGCACCAATTTACATTCCCACTAACAGTGCACAAAGGTTCCCTTTTCTCCACATCCTCACCAGCACTTATCTTTTGTCTTTTTAATGATAGCCATTCTAACAGGTATGAGGTGATACCATATTGTGGATTTGATTTGCACTTCCCTGATGATTCGTGATGTTGAGCACCTTTTCATGTACTTGTTAGCCATCTGTATGTCTTCTTTGAAAAAATATCTGTTCAGTTCCTCTGCCCATTTTTTAATTGGATTGTTTGATTTTTTTTCCTGTTATATGACTTCTGTATATATTTTGGATATCAATCCTTTATCAAATATATGGTTTGCAAATTGTTTCTCCCATTCCATAGGTTGCCTTTTCATTTTGTTGATTGTTTCTTTTGCTGTGCAGAAACTTTTCAGTTTAATGTAGTCTCATTTATTAATTATTGTTTTTGTTGTTTGTGCTTTTGGTGTCATATCCAAAAAAATCATTGCCAAGACCAATGTCAAGGAGCTTTCCCCTGATGTTTTCTTCTAGGAGTTTTATGGATTTAGGTCTTCTGCTTAAGTCTTTAATCCATTTCAAGATAATTTTTCTGAGTGGTGTAAGATTGGGGTTCAATTTCATTCTTCTGCATGTGGTTATCCAGTTATCCCAGTTGCATTTATGGAAGAGATTATTCTTTCCACAGAGAGTATTCTTGGCTCCATTGTCAAATACTAGTCAATCAAATATGTAAGAGTTTATTTCTGGGCTCTTGTTTCTGTTCCATAGGTCTATTTGTTTGTTTTTCTGCCAGTACCATACTGTTTTGATTATTATAGCTTTGTAGTATAGCTGTAAATCAGGACATGTGATACTTCCAGCTTTGTTCTTCTTTTCAGGATTGATTTGTTTATTCAGGGTCTTTTGTGGTCTCATACAGATTTTAGGATTGTCTTTTTCTATTTTGTGAAAAATGCCATTAGAATTGTGAGAGAGATTGCATTGTGTTTATAGATGGCTTTAGGTAGTATGGACATTTTAACAATGCTCTCCCAATCCATGAACATTGGATATCTTTTCATTTATTTGTGTTTTCTTCAATTTCTTTCATCATAATCTTATAGCTTTCAGTGTACAGATCTTTCACCTCCTTGGTTAAATTTTTTCCTAAGTATTTCATTGTTTTTGATGCTTTTGTGAATGGCCAGTTAGAGTTTTAAGAAGACAAATAAGAATCCTGAGGAGTCAAATATTTTTAAAAGTAAAAGGGAAATGTTTGACATAAAATAATTGGAGATTTAAAAAGTAAGAAACTTTATGAAGACTTAAAAAGATGTTTGGTAATGGACTCCTTTTGTTTAGAAAAAGTGGACATTACAATTTGTAGTTTCATCATATTTTTCATTCTTGATATTAGTTATATATATCTTTTTTTTTTTTTGGTTCAGTCTTACCAGGAAGGTTTTTTGTTAAGACCCAACCTTTTAATTTGTTGATCTTCTCTCCTATATATCTGCTTTTTATTTCCTTAATTTACATTTGTAGATTTCTTATTTCCTGCCTTCTATCTCTTGGATTAATTTGGATTAATTGGATGTGATGGAGGCTTATTTATAACATTGATTTTCCAGCATTGCTTCTTCTGGGAAGCCTTCTTGAGCGCCTTAAGTCCTTCTCCAATCAAAACTGTATCCTAGGTGCCTGATTACTTGTTTTTACCTACTAGATCATGGGTTGGCAATCTATGCCCACGGGCAGCCTCCTGTTTGTTTGTTTTTCTTTTTCTGTACGCGGGCCTCTCACTGTTGTGGCCTCTCCCGTTGCGGAGCACAGGCTCCGGACGCGCAGGCTCAGTGGCTATGGCTCACGGGCCCAGCCACTCCGCGGCATGTGGGATCTTCCCGGACCGGGGCACGAACCCACATCCCCTGCATTGGCAGGCGGACTCTCAACTACTGCGCCACCAGGGAAGCCTGCCTCCTGTTTTTATAAAGAAAAGTTTATTGAGGCACATCTGTACTCACTTCTTTACTTATTGTCTAAGGGTGTTTCGTGCTACAAAATGGCAGGGTTGAATAGTTGCACCAGAAACTGTATGATCCCAAGCTCAAAATATTTACTATCTGAATTTAAGAGTTTGCTGACTACTCTTCTAGACAGTAAGTGATGTATAAACCAGGACAACTTTTAGCATATGTTTTGTCTGATGACTGATAAATAGTGTGTGCTAAATTAATATTCATTAATTCATAGAGAAAGGGATGAATTTGTCAAAAGTACCTTAGATTGTTTTGTGCTTTTATCCTCAATATCTAGAAACTGTTTCTAGTGAACCTGTGCCCTGGGAATTGGTTTACTAATCTCCACTGGCAATGTTTTACATCTTTTACAATATTTGTAAAAATTGGAGAAATTATGGATCAAAACATGGAAGTTTTCTAGAACTCTATTTCATCATTGACCAATGCATTGGGTTTATAGAGCTCTATTCTAATTATCTATATGCTAGCCATATATAAAAATAGATGAAATCACTTATTGATAGAAAATGAAAATCACAGGTCATATTCTCTTTAAGGTAAACAAAGCTAATTGTCAACTACCAGAAATACTTTCAACATAAATGAACTATCCATTTTGTTGAACTTTTATGAAGAGAGAAGAAGAGTGATCTGTAGGGATAAAAACCTGGTAAGAATATCATTTTTACTTTCTGAAGTTTTTCATACTTTAAAGGGGGAACACATTAGTAGCTAGGTAGGTATCTTTTTTGATAAATTAATATTTGAAAATTTCCTCATTGCAGTGCTGAATTTGCTAAAGTAGATGATCATGGAAAACTTAAACACCTTTCAGTCACAAAACAAATACATTTTCCTAGAAATTTGTTTCCAGTTAATATAGATTCTTACAAATTCTAAAAAGTGTGGAAGTAAATAATTTAAGGTGGTGAGGTAAAGGAATGAATGAAGTTTTCCTTTTCTTTTGATTATCAAAACTGTTATCTCTTTTTAATTATTAGCTACCTACAGAAAACCTCAGTCCCATTATTTTCAGTGATTTTCCATTTGTCTTTTGGTTTTTTTTGTTTTTGTTTTTGTTTTTTGTTTTTTGTTTTTGGCGGTGTGTGGGCCTCTCACTGTTGTGGCCTCTCCCATTGCGGAGCACAGGCTCCGGACGCACAGGCTCAGTGGCCATGGCTCACCGGCCCAGCCGCTCCGCAGCATGTGGATCTTCCCGGACCGGGGCACGAACCCGTGTCCCCTGCATCAGCAGGTGGACTCTCAACCACTGCGCCACCAGGGAAGCCCTCCATTTGTCTTTAATTTGCTCTCCAAAATTAAATTATTGCAAGCTGATTCCCATATAAAAATGCTGGTATGTATGTCTTACTTTTTTATTATGTAAAATGTTCAAACATATACAAAATATAGATAATGCTGTATTAAACCACAGCACAAATTTTCAGCCATCATTAACATTTTGCCATACTTTCTTCATTTATCATTTTTGTTATTTTTGTAATTGTTACTATTTT
Source organism: Aethalodelphis obliquidens (assembly GCF_003676395.1). Taxonomy (NCBI): domain Eukaryota; kingdom Metazoa; phylum Chordata; class Mammalia; order Artiodactyla; family Delphinidae; genus Aethalodelphis; species Aethalodelphis obliquidens. The sequence continues at coordinate 7,254,581 of NW_020837961.1, forward strand.
TGCTAAAGTATAATATTTTAAAGCAAATCCCAGGCCCAATTTCTTTTCACCTCGCCATACTTCAGTACATTATTTCTGGTTGCTTCACTTTTGTTCTTGCTGGGATTAATCAGTGGGTTCAGGTAGTGAACACATTCTTCCATTGTAATATTTCCCATCAACCTTTTTATAAATAATTAAATCACAGTTGGTGTACAATATTATATAAGTTACAGGCATACAATATAATGATTCACAATTTTTAAAGGTTATACTTTATTTATAGTTCTTATAAACTATTGGCTATATTCCCCATGTTGTACAGTATATGCTTGTAGCTTATTTTATATCTAATGATTTGTGCCCCTTACTCCCCTACCCCTATATTACCCCTTCCTGCTTCCCTCTCCCCACTGGTAACCACTAGTTTGTTCTCTCTATCTGTGAGGCTGCTTCTTTTCTGTTTTATTCACTAGTTTGTTGTATTTTTTAGATTCCACATATAAGTGATATCATTCAGTATTTGTCTTTCTCTGTCTGACTTCCTTCACTTAGCATAATGCCCTCCAAGTCCATCCATGTTGCAGCAAATGGCAAGATTTCATTCTTTTTTATGGCTCAGTAGTATTCCGTTGTATATATATACCACATCTTTCTTATCCATTCATCCATTGATGGACACAGGTTGCTTTCATATATTGGCAATTGTAAATAATGCTGCTATGAGAAGAGTTAACACCTGTCCTTCTCAAACTACTCCAAAAAATTGCAGAGTAAGGAACACTTCTGAACTTATTCTATGAAGCCATCATCACCTTGATACCAAAACCAGACAAAGATACCACAAAAAAAGAAAATTACAGGCCAATATCACTGATGAACATACATGCAAAAATCCTCAACAAAATACTAGCAAACCAAATCCAATGATATATTAAAAGGATCATACACCACAATCAAGTGGGATTTATCCCAGGGATGCAAGGATTTTTCAGTATACACAAATTAATCAGTGTGATATACCACATTAACAAATTGAAGAATAAAAGCCATCTGGTCATCTCAACAGATGCAGAAAGAGCTTTTGATAAAATTCGACATCCATTTATCATAAAAACTCTCCCGAAAGTGGGCATAGAGGGAACCCACCTCAACTTAATAAAGGCCATATATGAAAAACCGACAGCTAATGTCATACCCAATGGTGACAAGCTGAATGCATTCTCTTTAAGAACAGGAACAAGGCAAGGATGCCCACTCTCACTACTTTTATTCAATATCGTTTTGGAAGTCCCAGCAGCAGCCATCAGAGAAGAAAAAGAAATAAAAGGAATCCAAATTCCTTTGGAAAGGAATAAGTAAAACTGTCACTGTTCACGCATGACATGATGCTATACATAGAAAATCCTAAAGATGCCACCAAAAAACTATTAGAGCTCATCAATGAATTCAGTAAGGTTGCAGGATACAAAATTAATATACAGTAATCTGTTGCATTTTTATACACTAACAACGAACTATCAGAAAGAGAAATTAAGGGAACAATCCCATTTACATCAAAAAGAATAAAGAGCTAGGAATAAACCTACCTAAGGAAGCAAAATATCTATACTCTGAAAAGTGTAAGACGTTGATGAAAGAAATCAAAGATGTCACAAACAGATGGAAAGATACACTGTGTTCTTGGATTGGAAGAATCAATATTGTTAAAATGACCATACTAACCAAGGCAATCTACAGATTTAATGCAACCCTTATCAAAATACCAATGGCATTTTCCACAGAACTAAAACAAGTAATTTAAAAATTTGTATGGAAACACAAAAGACCCCTAATAGCCCAAACAATCTTGAGAAAGAAGAACAGAGCTGGAGGAATCATGCTTCCTGACTTCAGACTATTCCACAAAGCTACAGTAATCAAACCAGTACGGTACTGGCACAAAAACAGACACATAGATCAATGGAACCAAATAGAGAGCTCAGAAATAAACTCACACACTTATAGTCAGTTAATTTATGACAAAGGAGGCAAGAGTATACAATGGAGAAAAGACAGCCTCTTTAATAAGTAGTGCTGGGAAAACTGGACAACTATATGTAAAAGAATGAAATTAGAACACTCCCTAACACCATACACAAAAATAAACGCAAAGTGAATTAAAGACCTAAATGTAAGGCCAGACACTATAAAACTCTTAGAGGAAAACATAGGAAGAACACTCTTTGACATAAATCACAGCAAGATATTTTTTGACCCACCTCCTAGAGTAATGAGAATAAAAACAAAAATAAATAAATGGGACCTAATTAAACTTAAAAGCTTTTGCACAGCAAAGGAAACCATAAACAAGATGAAAAGACAGCCCTCAGAATGGGAGAAAATATTTGCAAACAAAACAACTGACAAAGGATTAATCTCCACAATATACAAACAGCTCATGTAGCTCAATATCAAAAAAAAAACCCAATCAAAAAATGGGTGGAAGACCTAAATAGACATTTCTCCAAAGAAGACATACAGATGGCTGACAAACACATGAAAAGCTGCTCAATGTCACTAATTATTAGAGAAATGCAAATCAAAACTACAATGAGGTATCATCTCACACCAGTCAGAATGACCTTAATCAAAAAAATCTACAAACAGTACATGCTGGAGAGGCTGTGGAGAAAAGGGAACCCTCATGCGTTGTTGGTGGGAGTGTAAATTGATACAGCCACTATGGAGAACAGTATGGAGATTCCTTAAAAAACTAAAAATAGAACTACCATATGACCCAGCAGTCCCACTACTGGGCATATATCCAGAGAAAACCAGAATTCAAAAAGACACATGCACCCCAGTGTTCATTGCAGCACTATTCGCAGTAGCCAGGGCATGGAAGCAACGTAAATGTCCATCAACAGAGGAATGGATGAAGAAGATGTGGTACATATGTACAATGGAGTATTACTCAGCCATAAAAAGGACTGAAATTGGGTCATTTGTAGAGACATGGATGGACCTAGAGTCTGTCATACAGAGTGAAGTAGTCAGAAAGAGAAAAATAAATATCGTATATTAATGCATATATGTGGAATCTGAAAAAAGTGGTATAGACGATCTTATTTACAAAGCAAAAAAAAGACACAGAGGTAGAGAACAAACATATGGATACCAAGGGAGAAAGGTGGGGATGGGATGAATTGGGAGATTGCCATATGACCCAGAAATTCCACTTCTGTGAATATAGTTGAATTTGAAAAGATACATGCATTCCACCAACCTTTAATGAATAATTTCATCCACTGCATTGTTAAAGTTTGAAAAATGGTGATATTTCTGATCTTATCATTCCTTCCAAAATTATTAACAGGAATTCTGTAAAGAACTTTTCCTTGTCAATCAGGGCCATTTAGTTACCCTGAAAAATATCAGTCATATATGAAGGTAGAATGATGCTTAATCTTTTTCCTTTAATAATTAAATGTTGCCAAATTACTGTATGTAGTGGTTGTACCAACTTATGTTGCCACGAGCAACGTATGAAAAGCCTCTTTCACACACTCTCACCGATGCAGTGTTACTAAGCTTTGTGATCTTTTCCAGATGTGATGGCTTAATCATGACATTTCAGTTTAGTTTTAATTATGTTTCTTATTATTACATAATGCCTGAATCCTATACTCTTTTTATTTATTTAGTTATGGCCGCGTCAGGTCTTAGTTGCAGCATGTGGGCTCTTCGTTGCAGCGCGTGGGCTTCTGTCTAGTTGTGGCCTGCGGGCTTCTCTCAAGTTGTGGCGTGCAGGCTGCAGAGCAGGTGGGCTCTGTAGTTGTGGCGCGGGCTCCAGAGTGCGTGGGCTCTGTAGTTGCAGCACGTGGGCTCTCTAGTTGTGGTGCATGGGCTCAGTAGTTGCAGCACGCAGGCTTAGATGCCCCGCGGCATGTGGGAATCCCAGTTCCCCGAAGAGGGCCCGAACCCGCGTCCCCGGCGTTGGAAGGTGGATTCTTAACCGCTGGACCACCGGGGAAGTCCCTGAATCCTCATACTCTTTAGCTAATATTCATTGTTCTTCTACTATGAGGAATACTGAAATTATCTAGTAACTGTTCTTTCCCACTCCCTTCATTCTCTTCCTCAATCTAGCTTTAGTTACTGCTCTGTTCTTAGTGTTAGTCTTTCGATTTTCGTATTTGCTTAAGAGTCTTGGAGCTTGGTTTGTCAGCCGCAAGTGGTATCTTCTCTTCCCGGATAGTGCCTGTGAGGCATTCAGTGAGTTTATTCTTCTGTTTGTTTTACATCTTTATTGGAGTATAATTGCTTTACAATGGTGTGTTAGTTTCTGCTTTATAACAAAGTGAATCAGCTATACATATACCTATATCCCCATATTTCCACCCTCTTGTGTCTCCCTCCCACTCTCCCTATCCTACCCCTCTAGGCGGTCACAAAGCCCCGAGCTGATCTCCCTGTGCCATGCGGCTGCTTCCCACTAGCTATCTACCTTACGTTTGGTAGTGTATATATGTCCATGCCTCTCTCTCGCTTTGTCACAGCTTACCCTTCCCCCTCCCCATATCCTCAAGTCCGTTCTCCAGTAGGTCTGTGTCTTTATTCCTGTCTTACCCCTAGGTTCTTCATGACATTTTTTTTTCTTAAATTCCATATATATGTGTTAGCGTATGGTATTTGTCTTTCTCTTTCTGACTTACTTCACTCTGTATGACAGACTCTAGGTCCATCCACCTCATTACAGGTAGCTCAGTTTCGTTTCTTTTTATGGCTGAGCAATATTCCATTGTATATATGTGCCACATCTTCTTTATTCAGTGAGTTTATTCTGCTTCCCACTTACTCTCCCTTCTGCTGCTTCTCTCGTAGCTGTATTGTTCGACACAACATTTGCATGCTGTTTTGTGTCTCGTATCGCCATCAGCCTGAGCTTTTAGTTATGTATCTATGATCCTCATCCCAGCCCCTACCCCCAGACATTATGCTGAAGATTTCCCAAACATTTTCTTTATTGCTGAGGCTTGTTTTCTAGGCCATTCCTCAGGAAAGGTTTGTATCTGTTTATCTATGATATTTGTACTTTAAAGACTCACACGGTGAGACATGGAGAGGTCTGGGACATCCCATGTACAAAATGAGCCATTTCAGTTATCAAACGTTTCCTTTATTTACCCTATTAATTATATAGCTTACATGACATTTTCCAGGAGCCGTGCCCCATAAATCTATAAATTCCATGTTTCTTTATAATAAGCCACCTAGATGGACAAGGTCCATCCTGCTAAAAGCGTTCTGTAGATGAGGACTCTTCCTTTAGTTGAGGTTATTAGTGTCTGTCATCAGCATGTTTACAAGGAGATTTGACTGAATCATCTCCTCTTTTGTTTCCCAGCTACCCCTTTTAAAAATTTTCCTAACATCCCTGGTAATGAGAGAAAATAGATTGTCTTTCCTTGAGAAGCCTAACTGCCCCGTAAGTGTCCTTTAAACAAGTCCTTCCCTGCTTGGTACTTTCTTCTACAGCAGCGCTCTATCTAACCTATCTACTGTGTTAATGAGGGTTGAGTGGACATCTACTGTGTTAATGAGGGTTGAGTGGACAGTGGACCCAGGCAGGTTGCATATTATGAAGCATTAGGGAAGATTTGAGGACAAGAAAACTCTAGTTGTCATTGTCAAGGGTGAAGTTAGAAAGCATACGCCAGAATCCTGTCTTCCAAGGGAGAGATGATGGATGTAGTCCAAATTGTAAGCTCCGAACTGTATTACCAATTCAAATGCATAAATGTAGAGAGGGGAAACCAGTACATGGAGAATGGGAGTAGAGGAACTGGAAAATAGGTTAAGCTGCAGGTTTCCAGTCCAGTTCTTGGCTAGGTGACAGAAGGGGGGCCTACAACAGGCCACATACACCTCTCCCTGCTATAGTCAGTGGAGGGCTTTGCTGGACACTCCCTGTCACTCAGAGCCGCAGGACACGTTGCTCGGCAGTCAGAATCACGACGCATCCCAGAGCTGCAGACTCCTGGACCAAAGGAAGAGAAGACCCACCACCAGGAAGGACCAGAAATGGCACTTTTGCATTTCCCTGCAAACCTGGAATTTCTTTACAACAAATATCTTAAGGAACAAGCAGAAGAATCTAGGAGCATCCTATATCACATTCCCAGTACTTAGTGGTGGCAGAGGTCTGGGACAGGGCTTTCCCAAGCCTAGAGCCACAGGCACACTTGTCTCAGATGCTGGTAGAGGGCTTATATGGGCAACCACACTCAGCCTGGAAACCTGGGATAGCACAGCTGTTATCCACCTGTCTTGCTGTCACTATTGCAGGACAGGCCCCAAGAGGGTTGCATTGGTTTATAAATCCTAAATACTCCTTTACTGTCCTTGGGATAAAGCAGACGCCCTAGAGGAGTGTTGAGGTCAAAGCAAGTCCAGCACCTGATTTCTAATCCAAGGGAGTTCAGCAGAATCAAGATTATGGGACTAAATTGGTAAGGAAATGTTGAGAATTCAGAAAAGCTACATGGAAGTACTGTATTGCGTGGCCAAGAAGAATGCTAGCTACAAAATGAGGCCACCAGTGACATCTTTTTAGGGAGTTCCCATGCAAATTCAGTAGATGGATCACAGGTATTTGAAGTAGAGGAGTGGATTTTCTCTGGGAAAGCCTTTCCTCTAGTCTTCTTGGTACAGCTGACACGTCTGAGCTCCTCCACTGCCCTTATATTTTTGAGGATTATGGTGGCAAGACTGCGAAGTGGATGACACCGGATGAATGCTTCAGCATGTTTAATACCACTGTTGCCTGTAAGGATTATGTTTCCTATAATAAGTGATCTGAGACTACTTAGCTGAGTAATCCCCTGTATACAGTTCCTAGATGCCACAGATCCTGCCATCTCTTTATCTCCCATAATATAGATACGATGTTCTTTTCCTTAAATAATTACAATATGAGTGTATATAGCAATGGTAGGCATACATGTGTGCTATATAAACTATGTTTATTTGAAATATTAAACAATTCCTAGTATTCCTATGAGGATTCCTAAAATATTTCTTTTTCTAGGAATCAGAAGGGATAGACTGCATGGATTTTGGGCAAATAATTCTGCGAGGAAAGGATGAATCCCCTCCATTTATGCTTGGAGTCAGACAGAGTCACCTAGTTGAAGATGCTCTGCGTCAGTTGAGCCAAGCTGAAGTCACTGACCTCCGGAAAATATTAGTGATGCCGTAAAAAGCCTCCTTGGATATTTTTACCAATGTGGGAGGGAAACGTTTATATAACGTAGCACAGGAAGAGCCTGTGTTTGCAACTATAGTTATCAGCCTAATGGTTTCCAGGATTCCTTGCTTCCCCTTCAGAGAAAAGCTATGGGGTGTTTAACTGAACACTGGGTTATGAGTTAACTATTAGTTACCTATGGCTACAGAAATGCTGCTTAATGAACCATCCCAAGCACAGTGACTTAAAATAATAATTGTATAGATCTGCAATTCAGCTGAGGGTCTGCTAATCTAAGTTGAGCTCATCTGGGTGGCTTTGCAGGTTTTGTCTATACTTGTGTACATGTCTGCGAGTTAGCTACGGATTGGCTGATCTAGGCTAGGCCCGGCTGCGGCAGTTTGGCCCGGGGCCCTGGTTCCTACGTCTTCCATCTTCTTCCTGGGACCCGCAGACGTGTTCTCACAGCATTGTCAGAGGTACAAGACAGGAAGCCCAGTCACATGACAAACATTGCTTTAGTCAAAGCAAGTCACATGGCTGAACTCAGGTCAAGGGCTGCCAAAATATACTCAGCCTCTTTAATGAGGGGAACTGCAGAGTCACACACAAGAGACCTGGGTCAAGGAGGGGTGAAGAACTGGGGCTGTGACTGCAGTCAGCAAGCAGCAGGTGCAACAGGTACTTTATCCTACCTTTTGGCTCTAGTTTTAGTCGTAGACCTTCCAGTATATTGGTTCCAGTTCTCGGCATCCTTCACTTCACCCTTTGTGGGCATCTGTAGGGTTTTCACTGTGCGGTACCTCAGATCATTTGCCCACAGAATAATGGCTAACTTTGTAGGTGAGGGCTGGCATCTGTCTAGAAGGGAGGGACTTTTCCTAATATCAGCCATGAGGGGAAGAGTTAAGTTCTCAGAGAAGTCAGAACCTGAGGGTGGGCCTCAGAGAGGAGAGGTATGCTCCCCAGCAGGGGACTCGAATGGAAAACACAGAAACTATTTTATAAGCCAGACTCTCTAGTTGTTGTCTCCCTCTGTACCTATTTTCCTTCAAATCTTCATTATGAGGAAATCAATAGAAAATGATTCTGCCTGCAGGAGATGACAAAGAGGTAAGAAGGCAAACTTCAAGACAAATCCAATCAAACTATAGCCTCTGAACAAGGCAAGGTTGTCAAGGCCCTTTATGAGCAGGTCCTGACCGTGGCAAAGGCGGACTTGCTAGTGTAAATGAGCAGAAATAGGAAAATCAGAAGCAAGTTTAAGTTATTATTGGGATCTCTGGATGGAATGTGAGGCAGACCCTTGGAGATGATGAACAATGGCCAAGGAGTTGGTTGATCACAGTGCCAGTAAGTAAGATCTTCTAGGCAAACAGAAGAGAAAGAGAACTCTTAGTGAAGCTTGCTGAGACTTGTATTAAAAAGATAAAAAGAAACAGACAGAAAGGGAAGGATGGAAGGAGTAGTTAGAGAGGTAGTAGGAAACCCAGGACAGCACTCAACTACAAAGCCCAGAGGCAGACTTTAGAAACGAGGGACCTGTTCTTATTGACGCCCACAAGAGCATTCTGGGCAGTCAGCTCTGAAGGTTCCTACAAAGGTGTCATGCCCAGGCTGATGGGGAGGGCTGTTTATCTGAAGTCCTAATGAGGGGAGAGGCAGGAGAAACCAAATGATTGTTGACTGGAGCCGAAGTTTTAAAGCCTGAATGATGAGAGGAAGATAAACAAGATAGAAGAATTGAGGAACTTAGTGGCCCAGGGGTTTGAAGCACATCAAAATTTGGTTCAAGACACTGGTCAACATAACTGGAGAATGCTGAGCCTCGCCAGAATCCCGCTTCACTTGGTTCACGTAGCCGTGGAAGGGACCCATGCACTCACTATACAGTAATCTGACAGTAAATAGGTTCATGGCATCTGCTGCTCAGGAGCAGATTGAGGGAGAGCAGAGTACAGTTAGGTAAGGAGAGCAGATTCTGGGAATCCTGGTGATGGCAGGTTTGAAACTTTTCCGTAAAGGTCAAGGCATTATATTTTAAATCTGGACCTGGGACTGTGTTCTCTTTCCTCAGGTTGAATTTATTAAAGGAATTCGTTCTGTGGGAGAAGGGGTGAAGTCCGAGTTCTTCCACCGTATATTTGAAGATATGACCAAGAAAGAATATGGGATGTTCATATATCCTGAAGAGGGTTCCTACGTGCGATTTCCTGTCAACGTAAGTTTTTAATTTGTTTTCTTATGGTTTTTTAGAACAGAAAAATATACCATATACTGTAACATGAACACAACATATACTAATGTGAAATTAGGTCACATAAAGCCTTGCTACTCAAAACACTCTGCACAGCGCAGAACTCCAGCGTTACCTGGAGCTGTTAGAAAAGCAGAATCTCAGGCCCAGATCAGAACATGTTTTTTTTTTTTTTTTTTTTTTTTTTTTTTTGGGTGGGGGGGCTTCCTCCTTTTTTTGTTTTCCCCTTTTGGGGGGGGGTGCCCCCCGGCGCGCGGACGCGCCCGCCCCTCACCGGGCCAGCCCCCGCC